>NW_024543343.1:0-285691 GCF_018167655.1 Microtus oregoni
AGGGTGCTGGGTGCTCAGTGCTCGGGGTGCTCGTGCTCAGTACTCAGGGTGCTGGGTGCTCAGTGCTCAGGGTGCTGGGTGGTCAGTACTCAGTGTGCTGGGTGCTCAGTGCTCAGGGTGCTGGTTGCTCAGTCCTCAGGGTGCTCAGTGCTCAGGGTGCTGGGTGCTCAGTACTCAGTGTGCTCAGTACTCAGGGTGCTGGTGCTCAGTACTCAGGGTGCTCAGTACTCAGGGTGCTGGGTGCTCAGTGCTCGGGGTGCTGGGTGCTCAGTACTCACGGTGCTCAGTACTCAGGGTGCTGGGTGCTCAGTGCTCGGGGTGCTGGGTGCATCAGTGCTCAGGGTGATCGGTGCTCAGTACTCAGGATGCTGGGTGCTCAGTACTCAGGGTGCTGGGTGCTCAGTACTCATGGTGCTGGGTACTCAGTGCTCAGGGTGCTCATTCTCGGGGTGCTGGGTGCTCAGTACTCAGGGTGCTGGGTGCTCAGTGCTCGGGGTGCTGGGTGCTCAGTGCTCGGGGTGCTCGGTGCTCAGTACTCAGGGTGCTGGGTGCTCAGTGCTCAGGGTGCTCAGTGGCTCGGGGAGCTCGGTGCTCAGTGCTCAGGGTGCTGGGTGCTCAGTACTCATGGTGCTCAGTGCTCAGTACTCGGGGTGCTGGTTGCTCAGTACTCAGGGTGCTCAGTGCTCAGTACTCGGGGTGCTGGGTGCTCATGCTCAGGGTGCTCAGTGCTCAGTGCTCGAGGTGCTGGGTGCTCAGTTCTCGGGGTGCTCGGTGCTCAGTACTCGGGGTGCTGGGTGCTCAGTGCTCAGGGTGCTGGGTGCTCAGTGCTCGGGGTGCTGGGTGCTCAGTGCTCAGTGTGCTGGGTGCTCAGTGCTCGGGGTGCTCGGTGCTCAGTACTCAGGGTGCTGGGTGCTCAGTGCTCAGGGTGCTGGGTGCTAAGTACTCAGGGTGCTGGGTGCTCAGTACTCAGGGTGCTAAGAGCTCAGGGTGCTCAGTGCTCGGGGTGCTGGATGCTCAGTGCTCAGTGCACACGGTGCTGGGTGCTCAGTCCTCGGGGTGCTGGGTGCTCAGTACTCAGGGTGCTGGGTGCTCAGTACTCAGGGTGCTGGTGCTCAGTGCTCAGTGTGCTGGGTGCACAGTGCTCTGGGTGCTGGGTGCTCAGTGCTCAGGGTGCTGGGTGCTCAGTGCTCAGGGTGCTGGGTGCTCAGTGCTCGGGTGCCGGGTGCTGAGCGCTCAGTGTGCTGGGTGCACAGTGCTCGGGGTGCTCGGTTCTCAGTACACAGGGTGCTGGGTGCTCAGTGCTCGGGATGCTGGGTGCTCAGTGCTCAGTACTCAGGGTGCTGGGTGCTCAGTGCTCGGGGTGCTGGGTGCTCAGTACTCAGCGTGCTGGTGCTCAGTACTCAGGGTGCTGGGTGCTCAGTGCTCAGGGTGCTGGGTGCTCAGTGCTCAGGGTGCTGGGTGCTCAGTGATCGGGGTTCTGGGTGCTCAGTACTCAGGGTGCTCCGTGCTCGCGGAGCTCGGTGCTCAGTACTCAGGGTGCTGGCTGCTCAGTACTCAGGGTGCTCGGTGCTCAGTACTCAGGGTGCTGTGTGCTCAGTGCTCGGGGTGCTGGGTACTCATTACTCAGGGTGCTGGGTGCTCAGTACTCAGGGTGCTGGGTGCTCAGTACTCAGGGTGCTCGGGTGCTCAGTGCTCAGTGTGCTGGGTGCACAGTGCTCTGGGTGCTGGGTGCTCAGTGCTCAGGGTGCTGGGTGCTCAGTGCTCAGGGTGCTGGGTGCTCAGTGCTCGGGTGCCGGGTGCTGAGCGCTCAGTGTGCTGGGTGCACAGTGCTCGGGGTGCTCGGTTTCTCAGTACACAGGGTGCTGGGTGCTCAGTGCTCGGGATGCTGGGTGCTCAGTGCTCAGTACTCAGGGTGCTGGGTGCTCAGTGCTCGGGGTGCTGGGTGCTCAGTACTCAGCGTGCTGGGTGCTCAGTACTCAGGGTGCTGGGTGCTCAGTGCTCAGGGTGCTGGGGTGCTCAGTGCTCAGGGTGCTGGGTGCTCAGTGATCGGGGTTTCTGGGTGCTCAGTACTCAGGTGCTCCGTGCTCGCGGAGCTCGGTGCTCAGTACTCAGGGTGCTGGGTGCTCAGTGCTCAGGGTGCTGGCTGCTCAGTACTCAGGGTGCTGGGTGCTCGGTGCTCAGTACGCTGGGTGCTCAGTACTCAGGGTGCTGGGTGCTCAGTACTCAGGGTGCTCGGTGCTCAGTACTCAGGGTGCTGGGTGCTCAGTGCTCGGGTGCTGGGTGCTCAGTACTAAGGGTGCTGGGTGCTCAGTGCTCGGGGTGCTCGGTGCTCAGTATGATGGGTGCTCAGTACTCAGGTGCTGGGTGCTCAGTACTAAGGGTGCTGGGTGCTTAGTATTAAGGGTGCTGGGTGCTCAGTGCTCAGGGTGCTGGTTGCTCAGTGCTCAGTACTCAAGGTGCTGGGTGCTCAGTGCTCAGGGTGCTGGGTGCTCACTGCTCAGGATGCTGGGTGCTCGGTGCCTCGGGGTGCTTGGTGCTTAGTGCTCGGGGTGCTGGGTGCTCAGTACTCAGGGTGCTGGGTGGTCAGTACTCACGGTGCTGGGTGCTCAGTAGTCGGGTGCTGGGTGCTCACTACTCAGGGTGCTGGGTGCTCAGTACTCAGGGTGCTGGGTTGCTCAGTGCTCGGGGTGCTCGGTGCTCAGTACTCAGGGTGCTGGGTGCTCAGTGCTCAGGGTGCTGGGTGGTCAGTACTCAGTGTGCTGGGTGCTCAGTGCTCAGGGTGCTGGTTGCTCAGTCCTCAGGGTGCTCAGTGCTCAGGGTGCTGGGTGCTCAGTACTCAGTGTGCTCAGTACTCAGGGTGCTGGGTGCTCAGTACTCAGGGTGCTCAGTACTCAGGGTGCTGGGTGCTCAGTGCTCGGGGTGCTGGGTGCTCAGTACTCACGGTGCTCAGTACTCAGGGTGCTGGGTGCTCAGTGCTCGGGGTGCTGGGTGCTCAGTGCTCAGGGTGATCGGTGCTCAGTACTCAGGATGCTGGGTGCTCAGTACTCAGGGTGCTGGGTGCTCAGTACTCATGGTGCTGGGTACTCAGTGCTCAGGGTGCTCATTCTCGGGGTGCTGGGTGCTCAGTACTCAGGGTGCTGGGTGCTCAGTGCTCGGGGTGCTGGGTGCTCAGTGCTCTGGGTGCTCGGTGCTCAGTACTTCAGGGTGCTGGGTGCTCAGTGCTCAGGGTGCTCAGTGCTCGGGGAGCTCGGTGCTCAGTGCTCAGGGTGCTGGGTGCTCAGTACTCATGGTGCTCAGTGCTCAGTACTCGGGTGCTGGTTGCTCAGTACTCAGGGTGCTCAGTGCTCAGTACTCGGGGTGCTGGGTGCTCAGTGCTCAGGGTGCTCAGTGCTCAGTGCTCGGGGTGCTGGGTGCTCAGTTCTCGGGGTGCTCGGTGCTCAGTACTCGGGGTGCTGGGTGCTCAGTGCTCAGGGTGCTGGGTGCTCAGTGCTCGGGGTGCTGGGTGCTCAGTGCTCAGTGTGCTGGGTGCTCAGTGCTCGGGGTGCTCGGTGCTCAGTACTCAGGGTGCTTGGTGCTCAGTACTCAGGGTGCTGGGTGCTCAGTGCTCAGGGTGCTGGGTGCTAAGTACTCAGGGTGCTGGGTGCTCAGTACTCAGGGTGCTAAGAGCTCAGGGTGCTCAGTGCTCGGGGTGCTGGATGCTCAGTGCTCAGTGCACACGGTGCTGGGTGCTCAGTCCTCGGGGTGCTGGGTGCTCAGTACTCAGGGTGCTGGGTGCTCAGTACTCAGGGTGCTGGGTGCTCAGTGCTCAGTGTGCTGGGTGCACAGTGCTCTGGGTGCTGGGTGCTCAGTGCTCAGGGTGCTGGGTGCTCAGTGCTCAGGGTGCTGGGTGCTCAGTGCTCGGGGTGCCGGGTGCTGAGCGCTCAGTGTGCTGGGTGCACAGTGCTCGGGTGCTCGGTGTCTCAGTACACAGGGTGCTGGGTGCTCAGTGCTCGGGATGCTGGGTGCTCAGTGCTCAGTACTCAGGGTGCTGGGTGCTCAGTGCTCGGGGTGCTGGGTGCTCAGTACTCAGCGTGCTGGGTGCTCAGTACTCAGGGTGCTGGGTGCTCAGTGCTCAGGGTGCTGGGTGCTCAGTGCTCAGGGTGCTGGGTGCTCAGTGATCGGGGTTCTGGGTGCTCAGTACTCAGGGTGCTCCGTGCTCGCGGAGCTCGGTGCTCAGTACTCAGGGTGCTGGCTGCTCAGTACTCAGGGTGCTCGGTGCTCAGTACTCAGGGTGCTGTGTGCTCAGTGCTCGGGGTGCTGGGTACTCATTACTCAGGGTGCTGGGTGCTCAGTACTCAGGGTGCTCAGTGGTTGGGGTGCTGGGTGCTCAGTACTCAGGGTGCTCATTGCTTGGGGTGTTGGGTGCTCAGTACTCAGGGTGCTGTGTGCTCAGTGCTCAGGTTGCTGGGTGCTCAGTACTCAGGGTGCTGGGTGCTCAGTACTCAGGGTGCTGGGTGCTCAGTGCTCGGGGTGCTGGGTGCTCAGTGCTCGGGGTGCTGGGTGCTCAGTGCTCGGGGTGCTGGGTGCTCAGTGCTCGGGTGCTGGTGCTCAGTGCTCAGGGTGCTGGTGCTCAGTGCTCCTTGGTGCTGGGTGCTCAGTGTTCGGGTCGCCGGGTGCTCAGTGCTCGGGGTGCTGGGTGCTCAGTGCTCGGGGTGCTGGGTGCTCAGTGCTCGGGGTGCTCGGTGCTCAGTGCTCGGGGTGCTGGGTGCTCAGTACTTGGGGTGCTCAGTGCTCAGTACTCCGGGTGCTGGGTGCTCAGTGCTCAGGTGTGCTGGGTGCTCAGTGGCTCAGGGTGCTGGCTGCTCGGTGCTCAGGTTGCTGGGTGCTCAGTACTTGGGGTGCTGGGTGCTCAGTACTCGGGGTGCTGGATGCTCAGTGCTCATGGTGCTCGGTGCTCAGTACTCAGGGTGCTGGGTGCTCAGTGCTCGGGGTGCTCAGTACTCAGGGTGCTGTGTGTTCAGTGCTCAGGTGATGGGTGCTCAGTGCTCGGGGTGCTGGGTGCTCAGTGCTCGGGGTGCTGGGTGCTCAGTACTCGGGGTGCTCGGTACTCAGTACTCAGGGTGCTTGGTGCTCAGTGCTCAGGTTGCTGGGTGCTCAGTACTCAGGGTGCTCAGTGCTCGGGGTGCTGGGTGCTCAGTCCTCAGGGTGCCTGGGTGCTCAGTGCTCGGGTGCTGGGTGCTCAGTGCTCAGTACTCAGGGTGCTGGGTGCTCAGTGCTCAGGGTGCTCAGTGCTCAGTACTCAGGGTGCTCAGTGCTCAGTCCTCAGGGGTGCTCAGTGCTCGGGGTGCTGGGTGCTCAGTCCTCAGGGTGCTGGGTGCTCAGTGCTCAGGGTGCTCGGTGCTCAGTGCTCAGGGTGCTGGGTGCTCAGTACTCAGGGTGCTCAGTGCTCAGTGCTCGGGGTGCTGGGTGCTCAGTGCTCAGGGTGCTCATTCTCGGGGTGCTGGGTGCTCAGTACTCAGGGTGCTGGGTGCTCAGTGCTCGGGGTGCTGGGTGCTCAGTGCTCGGGGTGCTCGGTGCTCAGTACTCAGGGTGCTGGGTGCTCAGTGCTCAGGGTGCTCAGTGCTCGGGGAGCTCGGTGCTCAGTACTCAGGGTGCTGGGTGTTCAGTGCTCGGGGTGCTCGGTGCTCAGTACTCAGGGTTCTCAGTGCTCAGTGCTCAGGGTGCTGGGTGCTCAGTACTCATGGTGCTCAGTGCTCAGTACACGGGGTGCTGGTTGCTCAGTACTCAGTGTGCTCAGTGCTCAGTACTCGGGGTGCTGGGTGCTCAGTGCTCAGGGTGCTGGGTGCTCAGTGCTCAGTACTCAGGGTGCTGGGTGCTCAGTGCTCGGGGTGCTGGGTGCTCCGTGCTCAGTACTCAGGGTGCTGGGTGCTCAGTGCTCGGGGTGCTGGGTGCTCAGTATTCAGCGTGCTGGGTGCTCAGTACTCAGGGTGCTGGGTGCTCAGTGCTCAGGGTGCTGGGTGCTCAGTGCTCAGGGTGCTGGGTGCTCAGTGATCGGGGTTCTGGGTGCTCAGTACTCAGGGTGCTCAGTGCTCGCGGAGCTCGGTGCTCAGTACTCAGGGTGCTGGGTGCTCAGTACTCAGTGCTCGGGGTCCTGGATGCTCCGTGCTCGGGGTGCTGGGTGCTCAGTGCTCTGGGTGCTTAGTGCTCAGTACTCAGGGTGCTGGGTGCTCAGTACTCAGGGTGCTCAGTGCTCGGGGTGCTGGGTGCTCAGTGCTCAGGGTGATCGATGCTCAGTACTCAGGATGCTGGGTGCTCAGTACTCAGGGTGCTGGGTGCTCAGTACTCAGGGTGCTGGTTGCTCAGTCCTCAGGGTGCTCAGTGCTCAGGGTGCTGGGTGCTCAGGGCTCGGGGTGCTCGGTGCTCAGTACTCAGGGTGCTGAGTGCTCAGTACTCAGGGTGCTGGTTGCTCAGTACTCAGGGTGCTGGGTGCTCAGTGCTCGGGGTGCTGGGTGCTCAGTGCTCATGGTGCTCAGTGCTCAGTACTCAGGGTGCTCAGTGCTCAGTACTCAGGGTGCTGGGTGCTCAGTACTCAGGGTGCTGGGTGCTCAGTGCTCAGGGTGCTGGCTGCTCAGTACTCAGGGTGCTGGGTGCTCGGTGCTCAGTACGCTGGGTGCTCAGTACTCAGGGTGCTGGGTGCTCAGTACTCAGGGTGCTCGGTGCTCAGTACTCAGGGTGCTGGGTGCTCAGTGCTCGGGGTGCTGGGTGCTCAGTGCTCGGGGTGCTCGGTGCTCAGTACTCAGGGTGCTGGGTGCTCAGTGCTCAGGGTGCTCAGTGCTCGGGGAGCTCGGTGCTCAGTACTCAGGGTGCTGGGTGTTCAGTGCTCGGGGTGCTCGGTGCTCAGTACTCAGGGTTCTCAGTGCTCAGTGCTCAGGGTGCTGGGTGCTCAGTACTCATGGTGCTCAGTGCTCAGTACACGGGGTGCTGGTTGCTCAGTACTCAGTGTGCTCAGTGCTCAGTACTCGGGGTGCTGGGTGCTCAGTGCTCAGGGTGCTGGGTGCTCAGTGCTCAGTACTCAGGGTGCTGGGTGCTCAGTGCTCGGGGTGCTGGGTGCTCCGTGCTCAGTACTCAGGGTGCTGGGTGCTCAGTGCTCGGGGTGCTGGGTGCTCAGTATTCAGCGTGCTGGGTGCTCAGTACTCAGGGTGCTGGGTGCTCAGTGCTCAGGGTGCTGGGTGCTCAGTGCTCAGGGTGCTGGGTGCTCAGTGATCGGGGTTCTGGGTGCTCAGTACTCAGGGTGCTCAGTGCTCGCGGAGCTCGGTGCTCAGTACTCAGGGTGCTGGGTGCTCAGTACTCAGTGCTCGGGGTCCTGGATGCTCCGTGCTCGGGGTGCTGGGTGCTCAGTGCTCTGGGTGCTTAGTGCTCAGTACTCAGGGTGCTGGGTGCTCAGTACTCAGGGTGCTCAGTGCTCGGGGTGCTGGGTGCTCAGTGCTCAGGGTGATCGATGCTCAGTACTCAGGATGCTGGGTGCTCAGTACTCAGGGTGCTGGGTGCTCAGTACTCAGGGTGCTGGTTGCTCAGTCCTCAGGGTGCTCAGTGCTCAGGGTGCTGGGTGCTCAGGGCTCGGGGTGCTCGTTGCTCAGTACTCAGGGTGCTGAGTGCTCAGTACTCAGGGTGCTGGTTGCTCAGTACTCAGGGTGCTGGGTGCTCAGTGCTCGGGGTGCTGGGTGCTCAGTGCTCATGGTGCTCAGTGCTCAGTACTCAGGGTGCTCAGTGCTCAGTACTCAGGGTGCTGGGTGCTCAGTACTCAGGGTGCTGGGTGCTCAGTGCTCAGGGTGCTGGCTGCTCAGTACTCAGGGTGCTGGGTGCTCGGTGCTCAGTACGCTGGGTGCTCAGTACTCAGGGTGCTGGGTGCTCAGTACTCAGGGTGCTCGGTGCTCAGTACTCAGGGTGCTGGGTGCTCAGTGCTCGGGGTGCTGGGTGCTCAGTACTAAGGGTGCTGGGTGCTCAGTGCTCGGGGTGCTCGGTGCTCAGTATGCTGGGTGCTCAGTACTCAGGGTGCTGGGTGCTCAGTACTAAGGGTGCTGGGTGCTTAGTATTAAGGGTGCTGGGTGCTCAGTGCTCAGGGTGCTGGGTGCTCAGTGATCAGTACTCAAGGTGCTGGGTGCTCAGTGCTCGGGGTGCTCGGTGCTCGGGGTGCTGGGTGCTTAGTGCTCGGGGTGCTGGGTGCTCAGTACTCAGGGTGCTGGGTGGTCAGTACTCACGGTGCTGGGTGCTCAGTAGTCGGGGTGCTGGGTGCTCACTACTCAGGGTGCTGGGTGCTCAGTACTCAGGGTGCTGGGTGCTCAGTGCTCGGGGTGCTCGGTGCTCAGTACTCAGGGTGCTGGGTGCTCAGTGCTCAGGGTGCTGGGTGGTCAGTACTCAGTGTGCTGGGTGCTCAGTGCTCAGGGTGCTGGTTGCTCAGTCCTCAGGGTGCTCAGTGCTCAGGGTGCTGGGTGCTCAGTACTCAGTGTGCTCAGTACTCAGGGTGCTGGGTGCTCAGTACTCAGGGTGCTCAGTACTCAGGGTGCTGGGTGCTCAGTGCTCGGGGTGCTGGGTGCTCAGTACTCACGGTGCTCAGTACTCAGGGTGCTGGGTGCTCAGTGCTCGGGGTGCTGGGTGCTCAGTGCTCAGGGTGATCGGTGCTCAGTACTCAGGATGCTGGGTGCTCAGTACTCAGGGTGCTGGGTGCTCAGTACTCATGGTGCTGGGTACTCAGTGCTCAGGGTGCTCATTCTCGGGGTGCTGGGTGCTCAGTACTCAGGGTGCTGGGTGCTCAGTGCTCGGGGTGCTGGGTGCTCAGTGCTCGGGGTGCTCGGTGCTCAGTACTCAGGGTGCTGGGTGCTCAGTGCTCAGGGTGCTCAGTGCTCGGGGAGCTCGGTGCTCAGTACTCAGGGTGCTGGGTGTTCAGTGCTCGGGGTGCTCGGTGCTCAGTACTCAGGGTTCTCAGTGCTCAGTGCTCAGGGTGCTGGGTGCTCAGTACTCATGGTGCTCAGTGCTCAGTACTCGGGGTGCTGGTTGCTCAGTACTCAGGGTGCTCAGTGCTCAGTACTCGGGGTGCTGGGTGCTCAGTGCTCAGGGTGCTCAGTGCTCAGTGCTCGGGGTGCTGGGTGCTCAGTTCTCGGGGTGCTCGGTGCTCAGTACTCGGGGTGCTGGGTGCTCAGTGCTCAGGGTGCTGGGTG
Organism: Microtus oregoni; assembly: GCF_018167655.1. Classification (NCBI taxonomy): domain Eukaryota; kingdom Metazoa; phylum Chordata; class Mammalia; order Rodentia; family Cricetidae; genus Microtus; species Microtus oregoni. The sequence continues at coordinate 9,195 of NW_024543343.1, forward strand.
CTCAGTGCTCGGGGTGCTGGGTGCTCAGTGCTCAGTGTGCTGGGTGCTCAGTGCTCGGGGTGCTCGGTGCTCAGTACTCAGGGTGCTTGGTGCTCAGTACTCAGGGTGCTGGGTGCTCAGTGCTCAGGGTGCTGGGTGCTAAGTACTCAGGTTGCTGGGTGCTCATTACTCAGGGTGCTAAGAGCTCAGGGTGCTCAGTGCTCGGGGTGCTGGATGCTCAGTGCTCAGTGCACAGGGTGCTGGGTGCTCAGTCCTCGGGGTGCTGGGTGCTCAGTACTCAGGGTGCTGGGTGCTCAGTACTCAGGGTGCTGGGTGCTTAGTGCTATGGGTGCTGGGTGCTCAGTACTCAGGGTGCTGGGTGCTCAGTGCTCAGGGTGCTGGGTGCTCAGTGCTCGGGGTGCCGGGTGCTGAGCGCTCAGTGTGCTGGGTGCTCAGTTCTCGGGGTGCTCGGTTCTCAGTACACAGGGTGCTGGGTGCTCAGTGCTCAGGGAGCTCGGTGCTCAGTACTCAGGTTGCTGGGTGTTCAGTGCTCGGGGTGCTCGGTGCTCAGTACTCAGGGTTCTCAGTGCTCAGTGCTCAGGGTGCTGGGTGCTCAGTACTCATGGTGCTCAGTGCTCAGTACTCGGGGTGCTGGTTGCTCAGTACTCAGTGTGCTCAGTGCTCAGTACTCGGGGTGCTGGGTGCTCAGTGCTCAGGGTGCTCAGTGCTCAGTGCTCGGGGTGCTGGGTGCTCAGTTCTCGGGGTGCTCGGTGCTCAGTACTCGGGGTGCTGGGTGCTCAGTGCTCAGGGTGCTGGGTGCTCAGTGCTCGGGGTGCTGGGTGCTCAGTGCTCAGTGTGCTGGGTGCTCAGTGCACGGGGTGCTCGGTGCTCAGTACTCAGGGTGCTTGGTGCTCAGTACTCAGGGTGCTGGGTGCTCAGTGCTCGGGGTGCTGGGTGCTCAGTGCTCAGGGTGATCGGTGCTCAGTACTCAGGATGCTGGGTGCTCAGTACTCAGGGTGCTGGGTGCTCAGTACTCATGGTGCTGGGTACTCAGTGCTCAGGGTGCTCATTCTCGGGGTGCTGGGTGCTCAGTACTCAGGGTGCTGGGTGCTCAGTGCTCGGGGTGCTGGGTGCTCAGTGCTCGGTGTGCTCGGTGCTCAGTACTCAGGGTGCTGGGTGCTCAGTGCTCAGTGTGCTCAGTGCTCGGGGAGCTTGGTGCTCAGTACTCAGGGTGCTGGGTGTTCAGTGCTCGGGGTGCTCGGTGCTCAGTACTCAGGGTTCTCAGTGCTCAGTGCTCAGGGTGCTGGGTGCTCAGTACTCATGGTGCTCAGTGCTCAGTACTCGGGGTGCTGGTTGCTCAGTACTCAGTGTGCTCAGTGCTCAGTACTCGGGGTGCTGGGTGCTCAGTGCTCAGGGTGCTCAGTGCTCAGTGCTCGGGGTGCTGGGTGCTCAGTTCTCGGGGTGCTCGGTGCTCAGTACTCGGGGTGCTGGGTGCTCAGTGCTCAGGGTGCTAGGTGCTCAGTGCTCGGGGTGCTGGGTGCTCAGTGCTCAGTGTGCTGGGTGCTCAGTGCACGGGGTGCTCGGTGCTCAGTACTCAGGGTGCTTGGTGCTCAGTACTCAGGGTGCTGGGTGCTCAGTGCTCGGGGTGCTGGGTGCTCAGTGCTCAGGGTGATCGGTGCTCAGTACTCAGGATGCTGGGTGCTCAGTACTCAGGGTGCTGGGTACTCAGTACTCATGGTGCTGGGTACTCAGTGCTCAGGGTGCTCATTCTCGGGGTGCTGGGTGCTCAGTACTCAGGGTGCTGGGTGCTCAGTGCTCGGGGTGCTGTGTGCTCAGTGCTCGGGGTGCTCGGTGCTCAGTCCTCAGGGTGCTGGGTGCTCAGTGCTCAGGGTGCTCAGTGCTCGGGGAGCTCGGTGCTCAGTACTCAGGGTGCTGGGTGTTCAGTGCTCGGGGTGCTCGGTGCTCAGTACTCAGGGTTCTCAGTGCTCAGTGCTCAGGGTGCTGGGTGCTCAGTACTCATGGTGCTCAGTGCTCAGTACTCGGGGTGCTGGTTGCTCAGTACTCAGGGTGCTCAGTGCTCAGTACTCGGGGTGCTGGGTGCTCAGTGCTCAGGGTGCTCAGTGCTCAGTGCTCGGGGTGCTGGGTGCTCAGTGCTCAGTGTGCTGGGTGCTCAGTGCTCGGGGTGCTCAGTGCTCAGTACTCGGGGTGCTGGGTGCTCAGTACTCAGGGTTCTCAGTGCTCAGTGCTCGGGGTGCTGGGTGCTCAGTACTCATGGTGCTCAGTGCTCAGTACTCGGGGTGCTGGGTGCTCAGTGCTCAGGGTGCTGGGTGCTCAGTGCTCGGGGTGCTGGGTGCTCAGTGCTCAGTGTGCTGGGTGCACAGTGCTCGGGGTGCTCGGTGCTCAGTACTCAGGGTGCTTGGTGCTCAGTACTCAGGGTGCTGGGTGCTCAGTGCTCAGGGTGCTGGGTGCTAAGTACTCAGGGTGCTGGGTGCTCAGTACTCAGGGTGCTAAGAGCTCAGGGTGCTCAGTGCTCGGGGTGCTGGATGCTCAGTCCTCAGTGCACAGGGTGCTGGGTGCTCAGTCCTCGGGGTGCTGGGTGCTCAGTACTCAGGGTGCTGGGTGCTCAGTACTCAGGGTGCTGGGTGCTCAGTGCTCAGTGTGCTGGGTGCTCAGTGCTCTGAGTGCTGGGTGCTCAGTGCTCAGGGTGCTGGGTGCTCAGTGCTCAGGGTGCTGGGTGCTCAGTACTCAGGGTTCTCAGTGCTCAGTGCTCAGGGTGCTGGGTGCTCAGTACTCATGGTGCTCAGTGCTCAGTACTCGGGGTGCTGGTTGCTCAGTACTCAGTGTGCTCAGTGCTCAGTACTCGGGGTGCTGGGTGCTCAGTGCTCAGGGTGCTCAGTGCTCAGTGCTCGGGGTGCTGGGTGCTCAGTTCTCGGGGTGCTCGGTGCTCAGTACTCGGGGTGCTGGGTGGTCAGTGCTCAGGGTGCTGGGTGCTCAGTGCTCGGGGTGCTGGGTGCTCAGTGCTCAGTGTGCTGGGTGCTCAGTGCAAGGGGTGCTCGGTGCTCAGTACTCAGGGTGCTTGGTGCTCAGTACTCAGGGTGCTGGGTGCTCAGTGCTCAGGGTGCTGGGTGCTCAGTACTCAGGGTGCTGGGTGCTCAGTACTCAGGGTGCTAAGAGCTCAGGGTGCTCAGTGCTCGGGGTGCTGGATGCTCAGTGCTCAGTGCACAGGGTGCTGGGTGCTCAGTCCTCGGGGTGCTGGGTGCTCAGTACTCAGGGTGCTGGGTGCTCAGTACTCAGGGTGCTGGGTGCTCAGTGCTCAGTGTGCTGGGTGCTCAGTGCTCTGGGTGCTGGGTGCTCAGTGCTCAGGGTGCTGGGTGCTCAGTGCTCAGGGTGCTGGGTGCTCAGTGCTCGGGGTGCCGGGTGCTGAGCGCTCAGGGTGCTGGGTGCTCAGTGCTCGGGGTGCTCGGTTCTCAGTACACAGGGTGCTGGGTGCTCAGTGCTCGGGGTGTTGGGTGCTCAGTGCTCAGTACTCAGGGTGCTGGGTGCTCAGTGCTCGGGGTGCTGGGTGCTCAGTACTCAGCGTGCTGGGTGCTCAGTACTCAGGGTGGTGGGTGCTCAGTGCTCAGGGTGCTGGGTGCTCAGTGCTCAGGGTGCTGGGTGCTCAGTGATCGGGGTTCTGGGTGCTCAGTACTCAGGGTGCTCAGTGCTCGCGGAGCTCGGTGCTCAGTACTCAGGGTGCTGGGTGCTCAGTACTCAGTGCTCGGGGTCCTGGATGCTCCGTGCTCGGGGTGCTGGGTGCTCAGTGCTCTGGGTGCTTAGTGCTCAGTACTCAGGGTGCTGGGTGCTCAGTACTCAGGGTGCTCAGTGCTCGGGGTGCTGGGTGCTCAGTGCTCAGGGTGATCGATGCTCAGTACTCAGGATGCTGGGTGCTCAGTAAGCAGGGTGCTGGGTGCTCAGTACTCAGGGTGCTGGTTGCTCAGTCCTCAGGGTGCTCAGTGCTCAGGGTGCTGGGTGCTCAGGGCTCGGGGTGCTCGGTGCTCAGTACTCAGGGTGCTGAGTGCTCAGTACTCAGGGTGCTGGTTGCTCAGTACTCAGGGTGCTGGGTGCTCAGTGCTCGGGGTGCTGGGTGCTCAGTGCTCATGGTGCTCAGTGCTCAGTACTCAGGGTGCTCAGTGCTCAGTACTCAGGGTGCTGGGTGCTCAGTACTCAGGGTGCTGGGTGCTCAGTGCTCAGGGTGCTGGCTGCTCAGTACTCAGGGTGCTGGGTGCTCGGTGCTCAGTACGCTGGGTGCTCAGTACTCAGGGTGCTGGGTGCTCAGTACTCAGGGTGCTCGGTGCTCAGTACTCAGGGTGCTGGGTGCTCAGTGCTCGGGGTGCTGGGTGCTCAGTACTAAGGGTGCTGGGTGCTCAGTGCTCGGGGTGCTCGGTGCTCAGTATGCTGGGTGCTCAGTACTCAGGGTGCTGGCTGCTCAGTACTAAGGGTGCTGGGTGCTTAGTATTAAGGGTACTGGGTGCTCAGTGCTCAGGGTGCTGGGTGCTCAGTGCTCAGTACTCAAGGTGCTGGGTGCTTAGTGCTCGGGGTGCTGGGTGCTCAGAACTCAGGGTGCTGGGTGGTCAGTACTCACGGTGCTGGGTGCTCAGTAGTCGGGGTGCTGGGTGCTCACTACTCAGGGTGCTGGGTGCTCAGTACTCAGGGTGCTGGGTGCTCAGTGCTCGGGGTGCTCGGTGCTCAGTACTCAGGGTGCTGGGTGCTCAGTGCTCAGGGTGCTGGGTGGTCAGTACTCAGTGTGCTGGGTGCTCAGTGCTCAGGGTGCTGGTTGCTCAGTCCTCAGGGTGCTCAGTGCTCAGGGTGCTGGGTGCTCAGTACTCAGTGTGCTCAGTACTCAGGGTGCTGGGTGCTCAGTACTCAGGGTGCTCAGTACTCAGGGTGCTGGGTGCTCAGTGCTCGGGGTGCTGGGTGCTCAGTACTCACGGTGCTCAGTACTCAGGGTGCTGGGTGCTCAGTGCTCGGGGTGCTGGGTGCTCAGTGCTCAGGGTGATCGGTGCTCAGTACTCAGGATGCTGGGTGCTCAGTACTCAGGGTGCTGGGTGCTCAGTACTCATGGTGCTGGGTACTCAGTGCTCAGGGTGCTCATTCTCGGGGTGCTGGGTGCTCAGTACTCAGGGTGCTGGGTGCTCAGTGCTCGGGGTGCTGGGTGCTCAGTGCTCGGGGTGCTCGGTGCTCAGTACTCAGGGTGCTGGGTGCTCAGTGCTCAGGGTGCTCAGTGCTCGGGGAGCTCGGTGCTCAGTACTCAGGGTGCTGCGTGTTCAGTGCTCGGGGTGCTCGGTGCTCAGTACTCAGGGTTCTCAGTGCTCAGTGCTCAGGGTGCTGGGTGCTCAGTACTCATGGTGCTCAGTGCTCAGTACTCGGGGTGCTGGTTGCTCAGTACTCAGGGTGCTCAGTGCTCAGTACTCGGGGTGCTGGGTGCTCAGTGCTCAGGGTGCTCAGTGCTCAGTGCTCGGGGTGCTGGGTGCTCAGTTCTCGGGGTGCTCGGTGCTCAGTACTCGGGGTGCTGGGTGCTCAGTGCTCAGGGTGCTGGGTGCTCAGTGCTCGGGGTGCTGGGTGCTCAGTGCTCAGTGTGCTGGGTGCTCAGTGCTCGGTGTGCTTGGTGCTCAGTACTCAGTGTGCTTGGTGCTCAGTACTCAGGGTGCTGGGTGCTCAGTGCTCAGGGTGCTGGGTGCTAAGTACTCAGGGTGCTGGGTGCTCAGTACTCAGGGTGCTAAGAGCTCAGGGTGCTCAGTGCTCGGGGTGCTGGATGCTCAGTGCTCAGTGCACACGGTGCTGGGTGCTCAGTGATCGGGGTTCTGGGTGCTCAGTACTCAGGGTGCTCCGTGCTCGCGGAGCTCGGTGCTCAGTACTCAGGGTGCTGGGTGCTCAGTACTCAGTGCTCGGGGTCCTGGATGCTCCGTGCTCGGGGTGCTGGGTGCTCAGTGCTCTGGGTGCTTAGTGCTCAGTACTCAGGGTGCTGGGTGCTCAGTACTCAGGGTGCTCAGTGCTCGGGGTGCTGGGTGCTCAGTGCTCAGGGTGATCGGTGCTCAGTACTCAGGATGCTGGGTGCTCAGTACTCAGGGTGCTGGGTGCTCAGTACTCAGGGTGCTGGTTGCTCAGTCCTCAGGGTGCTCAGTGCTCAGGGTGCTGGGTGCTCAGGGCTCGGGGTGCTCGGTGCTCAGTACTCAGGGTGCTGAGTGCTCAGTACTCAGGGTGCTGGTTGCTCAGTACTCAGGGTGCTTGGTGCTCAGTGCTCGGGGTGCTGGGTGCTCAGTGCTCATGGTGCTCAGTGCTCAGTACTCAGGGTGCTCAGTGCTCAGTACTCAGGGTGCTGGGTGCTCAGTACTCAGGGTGCTGGGTGCTCAGTGCTCAGGGTGCTGGCTGCTCAGTACTCAGGGTGCTGGGTGCTCGGTGCTCAGTACGCTGGGTGCTCAGTACTCAGGGTACTGGGTGCTCAGTACTCAGGGTGCTCGGTGCTCAGTACTCAGGATGCTGGGTGCTCAGTGCTCGGGGTGCTGGGTGCTCAGTACTAAGGGTGCTGGGTGCTCAGTGCTCGGGGTGCTCGGTGCTCAGTATGCTGGGTGCTCAGTACTCAGGGTGCTGGGTGCTCAGTACTCAGGGTGCTGGGTGCTGAGTATTAAGGGTGTTGGGTGCTCAGTGCTCAGGGTGCTGGGTGCTCAGTGCTCAGTACTCAAGGTGCTGGGTGCTCAGTGCTCAGGGTGCTGGGTGCTCACTGCTCAGGGTGCTGGGTGCTCGGTGCTCGGGGTGCTGGGTGCTTCGTGCTCGGGGTGCTGGGTGCTCAGTACTCAGGGTGCTGGGTGGTCAGTACTCACGGTGCTGGGTGCTCAGTAGTCGGGGTGCTGGGTGCTCACTACTCAGGGTGCTGGGTGCTCAGTACTCAGGGTGCTGGGTGCTCAGTGCTCGGGGTGCTCGGTGCTCAGTACTCAGGGTGTTGGGTGCTCAGTGCTCAGGGTGCTGGGTGGTCAGTACTCAGTGTGCTGGGTGCTCAGTGCTCAGGGTGCTGGTTGCTCAGTCCTCAGGGTGCTCAGTGCTCAGGGTGCTGGGTGCTCAGTACTCAGTGTGCTCAGTACTCAGGGTGCTGGGTGCTCAGTACTCAGGGTGCTCAGTACTCAGGGTGCTGGGTGCTCAGTGCTCGGGGTGCTGGGTGCTCAGTACTCACGGTGCTCAGTGCTCAGGGTGCTGGGTGGTCAGTACTCAGTGTGCTGGGTGCTCAGTGCTCGGGGTGCTGGGTGCTCAGTACTCACGGTGCTCAGTACTCAGGGTGCTGGGTGCTCAGTGCTCGGGGTGCTGGGTGCTCAGTCCTCAGGGTGCTCAGTGCTCAGGGTGCTGGGTGCTCAGTACTCAGTGTGCTCAGTACTCAGGGTGCTGGTTGCTCAGTCCTCAGGGTGCTCAGTGCTCAGGGTGCTGGGTGCTCAGTGCTCGGGGTGCTCGGTGCTCAGTACTCAGGGTGCTGAGTGCTCAGTACTCAGGGTGCTGGTTGCTCAGTACTCAGGGTGCTGGGTGCTCAGTGCTCGGGGTGCTGGGTGCTCAGTGCTCATGGTGCTCAGTGCTCAGTATTCAGGGTGCTCAGTGCTCAGTACTCAGGGTGCTGGGTGCTCAGTACTCAGGGTGCTGGGTGCTCAGTGCTCAGGGTGCTGGCTGCTCAGTACTCAGGGTGCTGGGTGCTCGGTGCTCAGTACGCTGGGTGCTCAGTACTCAGGGTGCTGGGTGCTCAGTACTCAGGGTGCTCGGTGCTCAGTACTCAGGGTGCTGGGTGCTCAGTGCTCGGGGTGCTGGGTGCTCAGTACTAAGGGTGCTGGGTGCTCAGTGCTCGGGGTGCTCGGTGCTCAGTATGCTGGGTGCTCAGTACTCAGGGTGCTGGGTGCTCAGTACTAAGGGTGCTGGGTGCTTAGTATTAAGGGTGCTGGGTGCTCAGTGCTCAGGGTGCTGGTTGCTCAGTGCTCAGTACTCAAGGTGCTGGGTGCTCAGTGCTCAGGGTGCTGGGTGCTCACTGCTCAGGATGCTGGGTGCTCGGTGCTCGGGGTGCTTGGTGCTTAGTGCTCGGGGTGCTGGGTGCTCAGTACTCAGGGTGCTGGGTGGTCAGTACTCACGGTGCTGGGTGCTCAGTAGTCGGGGTGCTGGGTGCTCACTACTCAGGGTGCTGGGTGCTCAGTACTCAGGGTGCTGGGTGCTCAGTGCTCGGGGTGCTCGGTGCTCAGTACTCAGGGTGCTGGGTGCTCAGTGCTCAGGGTGCTGGGTGGTCAGTACTCAGTGTGCTGGGTGCTCAGTGCTCAGGGTGCTGGTTGCTCAGTCCTCAGGGTGCTCAGTGCTCAGGGTGCTGGGTGCTCAGTACTCAGTGTGCTCAGTACTCAGGGTGCTGGGTGCTCAGTTCTCAGGGTGCTCAGTACTCAGGGTGCTGGGTGCTCAGTGCTCGGGGTGCTGGGTGCTCAGTACTCACGGTGCTCAGTACTCAGGGTGCTGGGTGCTCAGTGCTCGGGGTGCTGGGTGCTCAGTGCTCAGGGTGATCGGTGCTCAGTACTCAGGATGCTGGGTGCTCAGTACTCAGGGTGCTGGGTGCTCAGTACTCATGGTGCTGGGTACTCAGTGCTCAGGGTGCTCATTCTCGGGGTGCTGGGTGCTCAGTACTCAGGGTGCTGGGTGCTCAGTGCTCGGGGTGCTGGGTGCTCAGTGCTCGGGGTGCTCGGTGCTCAGTACTCAGGGTGCTGGGTGCTCAGTGCTCAGGGTGCTCAGTGCTCGGGGAGCACGGTGCTCAGTGCTCAGGGTGCTGGGTGCTCAGTACTCATGGTGCTCAGTGCTCAGTACTCGGGGTGCTGGTTGCTCAGTACTCAGGGTGCTCAGTGCTCAGTACTCGGGGTGCTGGGTGCTCAGTGCTCAGGGTGCTCAGTGCTCAGTGCTCGGGGTGCTGGGTGCTCAGTTCTCGGGGTGCTCGGTGCTCAGTACTCGGGGTGCTGGGTGCTCAGTGCTCAGGGTGCTGGGTGCTCAGTGCTCGGGGTGCTGGGTGCTCAGTGCTCAGTGTGCTGGGTGCTCAGTGCTCGGGGTGCTCGGTGCTCAGTACTCAGGGTGCTGGGTGCTCAGTGCTCAGGGTGCTGGGTGCTAAGTACTCAGGGTGCTGGGTGCTCAGTACTCAGGGTGCTAAGAGCTCAGGGTGCTCAGTGCTCGGGGTGCTGGATGCTCAGTGCTCAGTGCACACGGTGCTGGGTGCTCAGTCCTCGGGGTGCTGGGTGCTCAGTACTCAGGGTGCTGGGTGCTCAGTACTCAGGGTGCTGGGTGCTCAGTGTGCTGGGTGCACAGTGCTCTGGGTGCTGGGTGCTCAGTGCTCAGGGTGCTGGGTGCTCAGTGCTCAGGGTGCTGGGTGCTCAGTGCTCGGGGTGCCGGGTGCTGAGCGCTCAGTGTGCTGGGTGCACAGTGCTCGGGGTGCTCGGTTCTCAGTACACAGGGTGCTGGGTGCTCAGTGCTCGGGATGCTGGGTGCTCAGTGCTCAGTACTCAGGGTGCTGGGTGCTCAGTGCTCGGGGTGCTGGGTGCTCAGTACTCAGCGTGCTGGGTGCTCAGTACTCAGGGTGCTGGGTGCTCAGTGCTCAGGGTGCTGGGTGCTCAGTGCTCAGGGTGCTGGGTGCTCAGTGATCGGGGTTCTGGGTGCTCAGTACTCAGGGTGCTCCGTGCTCGCGGAGCTCGGTGCTCAGTACTCAGGGTGCTGGCTGCTCAGTACTCAGGGTGCTCGGTGCTCAGTACTCAGGGTGCTGTGTGCTCAGTGCTCGGGGTGCTGGGTACTCATTACTCAGGGTGCTGGGTGCTCAGTACTCAGGGTGCTGGGTGCTCAGTACTCAGGGTGCTGGGTGCTCAGTGCTCAGTGTGCTGGGTGCACAGTGCTCTGGGTGCTGGGTGCTCAGTGCTCAGGGTGCTGGGTGCTCAGTGCTCAGGGTGCTGGGTGCTCAGTGCTCGGGGTGCCGGGTGCTGAGCGCTCAGTGTGCTGGGTGCACAGTGCTCGGGGTGCTCGGTTCTCAGTACACAGAGTGCTGGGTGCTCAGTGCTCGGGATGCTGGGTGCTCAGTGCTCAGTACTCAGGGTGCTGGGTGCTCAGTGCTCGGGGTGCTGGGTGCTCAGTACTCAGCGTGCTGGGTGCTCAGTACTCAGGGTGCTGGGTGCTCAGTGCTCAGGGTGCTGGGTGCTCAGTGCTCAGGGTGCTGGGTGCTCAGTGATCGGGGTTCTGGGTGCTCAGTACTCAGGGTGCTCCGTGCTCGCGGAGCTCGGTGCTCAGTACTCAGGGTGCTGGGTGCTCAGTGCTCAGGGTGCTGGCTGCTCAGTACTCAGGGTGCTGGGTGCTCGGTGCTCAGTACGCTGGGTGCTCAGTACTCAGGGTGCTGGGTGCTCAGTACTCAGGGTGCTCGGTGCTCAGTACTCAGGGTGCTGGGTGCTCAGTGCTCGGGGTGCTGGGTGCTCAGTACTAAGGGTGCTGGGTGCTCAGTGCTCGGGGTGCTCGGTGCTCAGTATGCTGGGTGCTCAGTACTCAGGGTGCTGGGTGCTCAGTACTAAGGGTGCTGGGTGCTTAGTATTAAGGGTGCTGGGTGCTCAGTGCTCAGGGTGCTGGTTGCTCAGTGCTCAGTACTCAAGGTGCTGGGTGCTCAGTGCTCAGGGTGCTGGGTGCTCACTGCTCAGGATGCTGGGTGCTCGGTGCTCGGGGTGCTTGGTGCTTAGTGCTCGGGGTGCTGGGTGCTCAGTACTCAGGGTGCTGGGTGGTCAGTATTCACGGTGCTGGGTGCTCAGTAGTCGGGGTGCTGGGTGCTCACTACTCAGGGTGCTGGGTGCTCAGTGCTCAGGGTGCTGGGTGCTAAGTACTCAGGGTGCTGGGTCCTCAGTACTCAGGGTGCTGGGTACTCAGTGCTCAGGGTGCTCATTCTCGGGGTGCTGGGTGCTCAGTACTCAGGGTGCTGGGTGCTCAGTGCTCGGGGTGCTGGGTGCTCAGTGCTCGGGGTGCTCGGTGCTCAGTACTCAGGGTGCTGGGTGCTCAGTGCTCAGGGTGCTCAGTGCTCGGGGAGCTCGGTGCTCAGTGCTCAGGGTGCTGGGTGCTCAGTACTCATGGTGCTCAGTGCTCAGTACTCGGGGTGCTGGTTGCTCAGTACTCAGGGTGCTCAGTGCTCAGTACTCGGGGTGCTGGGTGCTCAGTGCTCAGGGTGCTCAGTGCTCAGTGCTCGGGGTGCTGGGTGCTCAGTTCTCGGGGTGCTCGGTGCTCAGTACTCGGGGTGCTGGGTGCTCAGTGCTCAGGGTGCTGGGTGCTCAGTGCTCGGGGTGCTGCGTGCTCAGTGCTCAGTGTGCTGGGTGCTCAGTGCTCGGGGTGCTCGGTGCTCAGTACTCAGGGTGCTGGGTGCTCAGTGCTCAGGGTGCTGGGTGCTAAGTACTCAGGGTGCTGGGTGCTCAGTACTCAGGGTGCTAAGAGCTCAGGGTGCTCAGTGCTCGGGGTGCTGGATGCTCAGTGCTCAGTGCACACGGTGCTGGGTGCTCAGTCCTCGGGGTGCTGGGTGCTCAGTACTCAGGGTGCTGGGTGCTCAGTACTCAGGGTGCTGGGTGCTCAGTGCTCAGTGTGCTGGGTGCACAGTGCTCTGGGTGCTGGGTGCTCAGTGCTCAGGGTGCTGGGTGCTCAGTGCTCAGGGTGCTGGGTGCTCAGTGCTCGGGGTGCCGGGTGCTGAGCGCTCAGTGTGCTGGGTGCACAGTGCTCGGGGTGCTCGGTTCTCAGTACACAGGGTGCTGGGTGCTCAGTGCTCGGGATGCTGGGTGCTCAGTGCTCAGTACTCAGGGTGCTGGGTGCTCAGTGCTCGGGGTGCTGGGTGCTCAGTACTCAGCGTGCTGGGTGCTCAGTACTCAGGGTGCTGGGTGCTCAGTGCTCAGGGTGCTGGGTGCTCAGTGCTCAGGGTGCTGGGTGCTCAGTGATCGGGGTTCTGGGTGCTCAGTACTCAGGGTGCTCCGTGCTTGCGGAGCTCGGTGCTCAGTACTCAGGGTGCTGGCTGCTCAGTACTCAGGGTGCTCGGTGCTCAGTACTCAGGGTGCTGTGTGCTCAGTGCTCGGGGTGCTGGGTACTCATTACTCAGGGTGCTGGGTGCTCAGTACTCAGGGTGCTGGGTGCTCAGTACTCAGGGTGCTGGGTGCTCAGTGCTCAGTGTGCTGGGTGCACAGTGCTCTGGGTGCTGGGTGCTCAGTGCTCAGGGTGCTGGGTGCTCAGTGCTCAGGGTGCTGGGTGCTCAGTGCTCGGGGTGCCGGGTGCTGAGCGCTCAGTGTGCTGGGTGCACAGTGCTCGGGGTGCTCGGTTCTCAGTACACAGGGTGCTGGGTGCTCAGTGCTCGGGATGCTGGGTGCTCAGTGCTCAGTACTCAGGGTGCTGGGTGCTCAGTGCTCGGGGTGCTGGGTGCTCAGTACTCAGCGTGCTGGGTGCTCAGTACTCAGGGTGCTGGGTGCTCAGTGCTCAGGGTGCTGGGTGCTCAGTGCTCAGGGTGCTGGGTGCTCAGTGATCGGGGTTCTGGGTGCTCAGTACTCAGGGTGCTCCGTGCTCGTGGAGCTCGGTGCTCAGTACTCAGGGTGCTGGGTGCTCAGTGCTCAGGGTGCTGGCTGCTCAGTACTCAGGGTGCTGGGTGCTCGGTGCTCAGTACGCTTGGTGCTCAGTACTCAGGGTGCTGGGTGCTCAGTACTCAGGGTGCTCGGTGCTCAGTACTCAGGGTGCTGGGTGCTCAGTGCTCGGGGTGCTGGGTGCTCAGTACTAAGGGTGCTGGGTGCTCAGTGCTCGGGGTGCTCGGTGCTCAGTGCTCGGGGTGCTCGGTGCTCAGTATGCTGGGTGCTCAGTACTCAGGGTGCTGGGTGCTCAGTACTAAGGGTGCTGGGTGCTTAGTATTAAGGGTGCTGGGTGCTCAGTGCTCAGGGTGCTGGTTGCTCAGTGCTCAGTACTCAAGGTGCTGGGTGCTCAGTGCTCAGGGTGCTGGGTGCTCACTGCTCAGGATGCTGGGTGCTCGGTGCTCGGGGTGCTTGGTGCTTAGTGCTCGGGGTGCTGGGTGCTCAGTACTCAGGGTGCTGGGTGGTCAGTATTCACGGTGCTGGGTGCTCAGTAGTCGGGGTGCTGGGTGCTCACTACTCAGGGTGCTGGGTGCTCAGTACTCAGGGTGCTGGGTGCTCAGTGCTCGGGGTGCTCGGTGCTCAGTACTCAGGGTGCTGGGTGCTAAGTGCTCAGGGTGCTGGGTGGTCAGTACTCAGTGTGCTGGGTGCTCAGTGCTCAGGGTGCTGGTTGCTCAGTCCTCAGGGTTCTCAGTGCTCAGGGTGCTGGGTGCTCAGTACTCAGTGTGCTCAGTACTCAGGGTGCTGGGTGCTCAGTACTCAGGGTGCTCAGTACTCAGGGTGCTGGGTGCTCAGTGCTCGGGGTGCTGGGTGCTCAGTACTCACGGTGCTCAGTACTCAGGGTGCTGGGTGCTCAGTGCTCGGGGTGCTGGGTGCTCAGTGCTCAGGGTGATCGGTGCTCAGTACTCAGGATGCTGGGTGCTCAGTACTCAGGGTGCTGGGTGCTCAGTACTCATGGTGCTGGGTACTCAGTGCTCAGGGTGCTCATTCTCGGGGTGCTGGGTGCTCAGTACTCAGGGTGCTGGGTGCTCAGTGCTCGGGGTGCTGGGTGCTCAGTGCTCGGGGTGCTCGGTGCTCAGTACTCAGGGTGCTGGGTGCTCAGTGCTCAGGGTGCTCAGTGCTCGGGGAGCTCGGTGCTCAGTGCTCAGGGTGCTGGGTGCTCAGTACTCATGGTGCTCAGTGCTCAGTACTCGGGGTGCTGGTTGCTCAGTACTCAGGGTGCTCAGTGCACAGTACTCGGGGTGCTGGGTGCTCAGTGCTCAGGGTGCTCAGTGCTCAGTGCTCGGGGTGATGGGTGCTCAGTTCTCGGGGTGCTCGGTGCTCAGTACTCGGGGTGCTGGGTGCTCAGTGCTCAGGGTGCTGGGTGCTCAGTGCTCGGGGTGCTGGGTGCTCAGTGCTCAGTGTGCTGGGTGCTCAGTGCTCGGGGTGCTCGGTGCTCAGTACTCAGGGTGCTTGGTGCTCAGTACTCAGGGTGCTGGGTGCTCAGTGCTCAGGGTGCTGGGTGCTAAGTACTCAGGGTGCTGGGTGCTCAGTACTCAGGGTGCTAAGAGCTCAGGGTGCTCAGTGCTCGGGGTGCTGGATGCTCAGTGCTCAGTGCACACGGTGCTGGGTGCTCAGTCCTCGGGGTGCTGGGTGCTCAGTACTCAGGGTGCTGGGTGCTCAGTACTCAGGGTGCTGGGTGCTCAGTGCTCAGTGTGCTGGGTGCACAGTGCTCTGGGTGCTGGGTGCTCAGTGCTCAGGGTGCTGGGTGCTCAGTGCTCAGGGTGCTGGGTGCTCAGTGCTCGGGGTGCCGGGTGCTGAGCGCTCAGTGTGCTGGGTGCACAGTGCTCGGGGTGCTCGGTTCTCAGTACACAGGGTGCTGGGTGCTCAGTGCTCGGGATGCTGGGTGCTCAGTGCTCAGTACTCAGGGTGCTGGGTGCTCAGTGCTCGGGGTGCTGGGTGCTCAGTACTCAGCGTGCTGGGTGCTCAGTACTCAGGGTGCTGGGTGCTCAGTGCTCAGGGTGCTGGGTGCTCAGTGCTCAGGGTGCTGGGTGCTCAGTGATCGGGGTTCTGGGTGCTCAGTACTCAGGGTGCTCCGTGCTCGCGGAGCTCGGTGCTCAGTACTCAGGGTGCTGGGTGCTCAGTACTCAGTGCTCGGGGTCCTGGATGCTCCGTGCTCGGGGTGCTGGGTGCTCAGTGCTCTGGGTGCTTAGTGCTCAGTACTCAGGGTGCTGGGTGCTCAGTACTCAGGGTGCTCAGTGCTCGGGGTGCTGGGTGCTCAGTGCTCAGGGTGATCGGTGCTCAGTACTCAGGATGCTGGGTGCTCAGTACTCAGGGTGCTGGGTGCTCAGTACTCAGGGTGCTGGTTGCTCAGTCCTCAGGGTGCTCAGTGCTCAGGGTGCTGGGTGCTCAGGGCTCGGGGTGCTCGGTGCTCAGTACTCAGGGTGCTGAGTGCTCAGTACTCAGGGTGCTGGTTGCTCAGTACTCAGGGTGCTTGGTGCTCAGTGCTCGGGGTGCTGGGTGCTCAGTGCTCATGGTGCTCAGTGCTCAGTACTCAGGGTGCTCAGTGCTCAGTACTCAGGGTGCTGGGTGCTCAGTACTCAGGGTGCTGGGTGCTCAGTGCTCAGGGTGCTGGCTGCTCAGTACTCAGGGTGCTGGGTGCTCGGTGCTCAGTACGCTGGGTGCTCAGTACTCAGGGTACTGGGTGCTCAGTACTCAGGGTGCTCGGTGCTCAGTACTCAGGGTGCTGGGTGCTCAGTGCTCGGGGTGCTGGGTGCTCAGTACTAAGGGTGCTGGGTGCTCAGTGCTCGGGGTGCTCGGTGCTCAGTATGCTGGGTGCTCAGTACTCAGGGTGCTGGGTGCTCAGTACTCAGGGTGCTGGGTGCTGAGTATTAAGGGTGCTGGGTGCTCAGTGCTCAGGGTGCTGGGTGCTCAGTGCTCAGTACTCAAGGTGCTGGGTGCTCAGTGCTCAGGGTGCTGGGTGCTCACTGCTCAGGGTGCTGGGTGCTCGGTGCTCGGGGTGCTGGGTGCTTCGTGCTCGGGGTGCTGGGTGCTCAGTACTCAGGGTGCTGGGTGGTCAGTACTCACGGTGCTGGGTGCTCAGTAGTCGGGGTGCTGGGTGCTCACTACTCAGGGTGCTGGGTGCTCAGTACTCAGGGTGCTGGGTGCTCAGTGCTCGGGGTGCTCGGTGCTCAGTACTCAGGGTGTTGGGTGCTCAGTGCTCAGGGTGCTGGGTGGTCAGTACTCAGTGTGCTGGGTGCTCAGTGCTCAGGGTGCTGGTTGCTCAGTCCTCAGGGTGCTCAGTGCTCAGGGTGCTGGGTGCTCAGTACTCAGTGTGCTCAGTACTCAGGGTGCTGGGTGCTCAGTACTCAGGGTGCTCAGTACACAGGGTGCTGGGTGCTCAGTGCTCGGGGTGCTGGGTGCTCAGTACTCACGGTGCTCAGTGCTCAGGGTGCTGGGTGGTCAGTACTCAGTGTGCTGGGTGCTCAGTGCTCAGGGTGCTGGTTGCTCAGTCCTCAGGGTGCTCAGTGCTCAGGGTGCTGGGTGCTCAGTACTCAGTGTGCTCAGTACTCAGGGTGCTGGTTGCTCAGTCCTCAGGGTGCTCAGTGCTCAGGGTGCTGGGTGCTCAGTGCTCGGGGTGCTCGGTGCTCAGTACTCAGGGTGGTGAGTGCTCAGTACTCAGGGTGCTGGTTGCTCAGTACTCAGGGTGCTGGGTGCTCAGTGCTCGGGGTGCTGGGTGCTCAGTGCTCATGGTGCTCAGTGCTCAGTACTCAGGGTGCTCAGTGCTCAGTACTCAGGGTGCTGGGTGCTCAGTACTCAGGGTGCTGGGTGCTCAGTGCTCAGGGTGCTGGCTGCTCAGTACTCAGTGTGCTGGGTGCTCGGTGCTCAGTACGCTGGGTGCTCAGTACTCAGGGTGCTGGGTGCTCAGTACTCAGGGTGCTCGGTGCTCAGTACTCAGGGTGCTGGGTGCTCAGTGCTCGGGGTGCTGGGTGCTCAGTACTAAGGGTGCTGGGTGCTCAGTGCTCGGGGTGCTCGGTGCTCAGTATGCTGGGTGCTCAGTACTCAGGGTGCTGGGTGCTCAGTACTAAGGGTGCTGGGTGCTTAGTATTAAGGGTGCTGGGTGCTCAGTGCTCAGGGTGCTGGTTGCTCAGTGCTCAGTACTCAAGGTGCTGGGTGCTCAGTGCTCAGGGTGCTGGGTGCTCACTGCTCAGGATGCTGGGTGCTCGGTGCTCGGGGTGCTTGGTGCTTAGTGCTCGGGGTGCTGGGTGCTCAGTACTCAGGGTGCTGGGTGGTCAGTACTCACGGTGCTGGGTGCTCAGTAGTCGGGGTGCTGGGTGCTCACTACTCAGGGTGCTGGGTGCTCAGTACTCAGGGTGCTGGGTGCTCAGTGCTCGGGGTGCTCGGTGCTCAGTACTCAGGGTGCTGGGTGCTCAGTGCTCAGGGTGCTGGGTGGTCAGTACTCAGTGTGCTGGGTGCTCAGTGCTCAGGGTGCTGGTTGCTCAGTCCTCAGGGTGCTCAGTGCTCAGGGTGCTGGGTGCTCAGTACTCAGTGTGCTCAGTACTCAGGGTGCTGGGTGCTCAGTACTCAGGGTGCTCAGTACTCAGGGTGCTGGGTGCTCAGTGCTCGGGGTGCTGGGTGCTCAGTACTCACGGTGCTCAGTACTCAGGGTGCTGGGTGCTCAGTGCTCGGGGTGCTGGGTGCTCAGTGCTCAGGGTGATCGGTGCTCAGTACTCAGGATGCTGGGTGCTCAGTACTCAGGGTGCTGGGTGCTCAGTACTCATGGTGCTGGGTACTCAGTGCTCAGGGTGCTCATTCTCGGGGTGCTGGGTGCTCAGTACTCAGGGTGCTGGGTGCTCAGTGCTCGGGGTGCTGGGTGCTCAGTGCTCGGGGTGCTCGGTGCTCAGTACTCAGGGTGCTGGGTGCTCAGTGCTCAGGGTGCTCAGTGCTCGGGGAGATCGGTGCTCAGTACTCAGGGTGCTGGGTGTTCAGTGCTCGGGGTGCTCGGTGCTCAGTACTCAGGGTTCTCAGTGCTCAGTGCTCAGGGTGCTGGGTGCTCAGTACTCATGGTGCTCAGTGCTCAGTACTCGGGGTGCTGGTTGCTCAGTACTCAGGGTGCTCAGTGATCAGTACTCGGGGTGCTGGGTGCTCAGTGCTCAGGGTGCTCAGTGCTCAGTGCTCGGGGTGCTGGGTGCTCAGTTCTCGGGGTGCTCGGTGCTCAGTACTCGGGGTGCTGGGTGCTCAGTGCTCAGGGTGCTGGGTGCTCAGTGCTCGGGGTGCTGGGTGCTCAGTGCTCAGTGTGCTGGGTGCTCAGTGCTCGGGGTGCTCGGTGCTCAGTACTCAGGGTGCTTGGTGCTCAGTACTCAGGGTGCTGGGTGCTCAGTGCTCAGGGTGCTGGGTGCTAAGTACTCAGGGTGCTGGGTGCTCAGTACTCAGGGTGCTAAGAGCTCAGGGTGCTCAGTGCTCGGGGTGCTGGATGCTCAGTGCTCAGTGCACAGGGTGCTGGGTGCTCAGTCCTCGGGGTGCTGGGTGCTCAGTACTCAGGGTGCTGGGTGCTAAGTACTCAGGGTGCTGGGTGCTCAGTGCTCAGTGTGCTGGGTGCTCAGTGCTCTGGGTGCTGGGTGGTCAGTGCTCAGGGTGCTGGGTGCTCAGTGCTCAGGGTGCTGGGTGCTCAGTGCTCGGGGTGCCGGGTGCTGAGCGCTCAGTGTGCTGGGTGCTCAGTGCTCGGGGTGCTCGGTTCTCAGTACACAGGGTGCTGGGTGCTCAGTGCTCAGTACTCAGGGTGCTGGGTTCTCAGTGCTCGGGGTGCTGGGTGCTCAGTACTCAGCGTGCTGGGTGCTCAGTGCTCAGGGTGCTGGGTGCTCAGTGCTCAGGGTGCTGGGTGCTCAGTGATCGGGGTTCTGGGTGCTCAGTACTCAGGGTGCTCAGTGCTCGCGGAGCTCGGTGCTCAGTACTCAGGGTGCTGGGTGCTCAGTACTCAGTGCTCGGGGTCCTGGATGCTCCGTGCTCGGGGTGCTGGGTGCTCAGTGCTCTGGGTGCTTAGTGCTCAGTACTCAGGGTGCTGGGTGCTCAGTACTCAGGGTGCTCAGTGCTCGGGGTGCTGGGTGCTCAGTGCTCAGGGTGATCGGTGCTCAGTACTCAGGATGCTGGGTGCTCAGTACTCAGGGTGCTGGGTGCTCAGTACTCAGGGTGCTGGTTGCTCAGTCCTCAGGGTGCTCAGTGCTCAGGGTGCTGGGTGCTCAGGGCTCGGGGAGCTCGGTGCTCAGTACTCAGGGTGCTGAGTGCTCAGTACTCAGGGTGCAGGTTGCTCAGTACTCAGGGTGCTGGGTGCTCAGTGCTCGGGGTGCTGGGTGCTCACTGCTCATGGTTCTCAGTGCTCAGTACTCAGGGTGCTCAGTGCACAGTACTCAGGGTGCTGGGTGCTCAGTACTCAGCGTGCTGGGTGCTCAGTGCTCAGGGTGCTGGCTGCTCAGTACTCAGGGTGCTGGGTGCTAGGTGCTCAGTACGCTGGGTGCTCAGTACTCAGGGTACTGGGTGCTCAGTACTCAGGGTGCTCGGTGCTCAGTACTCAGGGTGCTGGGTGCTCAGTGCTCGGGGTGCTGGGTGCTCAGTACTAAGGGTGCTGGGTGCTCAGTGCTCGGGGTGCTCGGTGCTCAGTATGCTGGGTGCTCAGTACTCAGGGTGCTGGGTGCTCAGTACTCAGGGTGCTGGGTGCTTAGTATTAAGGGTGCTGGGTGCTCAGTGCTCAGGGTGCTTGGTGCTCAGTGCTCAGTACTCAAGGTGCTGGGTGCTCAGTGCTCAGGGTGCTGGGTGCTCACTGCTCAGGGTGCTGGGTGCTCGGTGCTCGGGGTGCTGGGTGCTTCGTGCTCCGGGTGCTGGGTGCTCACTACTCAGGGTGCTGGGTGCTCAGTACTCAGGGTGCTGGGTGCTCAGTGCTCGGGGTGCTCGGTGCTCAGTACTCAGGGTGCTGGGTGCTCAGTGCTCAGGGTGCTGGGTGGTCAGTACTCAGTGTGCTGGGTGCTCAGTGCTCAGGGTGCTGGTTGCTCAGTCCTCAGGGTGCTCAGTGCTCAGGGTGCTGGGTGCTCAGTACTCAGTGTGCTCAGTACTCAGGGTGCTGGGTGCTCAGTACTCAGGGTGCTCAGTACTCAGGGTGCTGGGTGCTCAGTGCTCGGGGTGCTGGGTGCTCAGTACTCACGGTGCTCAGTACTCAGGGTGCTGGGTGCTCAGTGCTCGGGGTGCTGGGTGCTCAGTGCTCAGGGTGATCGGTGCTCAGTACTCAGGATGCTGGGTGCTCAGTACTCAGGGTGCTGGGTGCTCAGTACTCAGGGTGCTGGTTGCTCAGTCCTCAGGGTGCTCAGTGCTCAGGGTGCTGGGTGCTCAGTGCTCGGGGTGCTCGGTGCTCAGTACTCAGGGTGCTGAGTGCTCAGTACTCAGGTTGCTGGGTGCTCAGTACTCAGGGTGCTGGGTGCTCAGTGCTCGGGGTGCTGGGTGCTCAGTGCTCAGGGTGCTCAGTGCTCAGTACTCAGGATGCTGGGTGCTCAGTGCTCAGGGTGCTGGGTGCTCAGTGCTCGGGGTGCTGGGTGCTCAGTACTCAGGGTGCTGGGTGCTCAGTACTCAGGGTGCTGGGTGCTCAGTGCTCGGGGCGCTGGGTGCTCAGTGCTCAGGGTGCTGGGTGCTCATTACTTAGGGTGCTGGGTGCTCAGGGCTCGGGGTGCTCGGTGCTCAGTACTCAAGGTGCTGGGTGCTCAGTACTCAAGGTGCTGGGTGCTCAGTGCTCAAGGTGCTGGGTGCTCAGTCCTCGCCGTGCTCCGTGCTCAGTGCTCAGGGTGCTGGGTGCTCAGTGCTCAGGTTGCTCGGTGCTCAGTACTCATGGTGCTGGGTGCTCATTCTCGGGGTGCTGGGTGCTCAGTGCTCAGGTTGCTCGGTGCTCAGTACTCATGGTGCTGGGTGCTCATTCTCGGGGTGCTCGGTGCTCAGTACTCATGGTGCTGGGTGCTCAGTACTCAGGGTGCTCGGTGCTCAGTTCTCAGGGTGCTCGGTGCTCAGTGTTTGGGGTGCTGGGTGCTCAGTACTCAGGGTGCTGGGTGCTCAGTGCTCGGGGTGCTGGGTGCTCAGTGCTCGGGGTGCTCAGTGCTCAGTACTCAGGGTTCTCAGTGCTCAGTGCTCAGGGTGCTGGGTGCTCAGTACTCAGGGTGCTCAGTGCTCAGTACTCGGGGTGCTGGGTGCTCAGTACTCAGGGTGCTCAGTGCTCAGTACTCGGGGTGCTGGGTGCTCAGTGCTCAGGGTGCTCAGTGCTCAGTGCTCGGGGTGCTGGGTGCTCAGTGCTCGGGGTGCTGGGTGCTCAGTGGTCAGAGTGCTGGGTGCTCAGTACTCAGGTTGCTGGGTGCTCAGTGCTCAGGGTGCTTTGTGCTCAGTACTCAGGGTGCTGGGTGCTCAGTACTCATGGTGCTGGGTACTCAGTGCTCAGGGTGCTCATTCTCGGGGTGCTGGGTGCTCAGTACTCAGGGTGCTGGGTGCTCAGTGCTCGGGGTGCTGGGTGCTCAGTGCTCGCGGTGCTTGGTGCTCAGTACTCAGGGTGCTGGGTGCTCAGTACTCAGGGTGCTCAGTGCTCGGGGAGCTCGGTGCTCAGTACTCAGGGTGCTGGGTGTTCAGTGCTCGGGGTGCTCGGTGCTCAGTACTCAGGGTTCTCAGTGCTCAGTGCTCAGGGTGCTGGATGCTCAGTACTCATGGTGATCAGTGCTCAGTTCTCGGGGTGCTGGGTGCTCAGTACTCAGGGTGCTCAGTGCTCAGTACTCGGGGTGCTGGGTGCTCAGTGCTCAGGGTGCTCAGTGCTGAGTGCTTGGGGTGCTGGGTGCTCAGTTCTCGGGGTGCTCGGTGCTCAGTACTCGGGGTGCTGGGTGCTCAGTGCTCAGGGTGCTGGGTGCTCAATGCTCGGGGTGCTGGGTGCTCAGTGCTCAGGGTGCTTGGTGCTCAGTGCACGGGGTGCTCGGTTCTCAGTACTAAGGGTGCTGGGTGTTCAGTACTCAGGGTGCTGGGTGCTCAGTGCTCAGGGTGCTGGGTGCTCAGTACTCAGGGTGCTGGGTGCTCAGTACTCAGGGTGCTAAGAGCTCAGTTTGCTCAGTGCTCGGGGTCCTGGGTGCTCAGTGCTCGGGGTGCTCGGTGCTCAGTACACAGGGTGCTGGGTGCTCAGTGCTCGGGGTGCTGGGTGCTCAGTGCTCAGTACTCAGGGTGCTGTGTGCTCAGTGCTCGAGGTGCTGGGTGCTCAGTACTCAGCGTGCTGGGTGCTCAGTACTCAGGTTGCTGGGTGCTCAGTGCTCAGGGTGCTGGGTGCTCAGTGCTCAGGGTGCTGGGTGCTCAGTGATCGGGGTGTTGTGTGCTCAGTACTCAGGGTGCTCAGTGCTCGGGGAGCTCGGTGCTCAGTACTCAGGGTGCTGGGTGCTCAGTACTCAGGGTGCTCAGTGCTCGGGGTGCTGGGTGCTCAGTGCTCAGGGTGATCGGTGCTCAGTACTCAGGATGCTGGGTGCTCAGTACTCAGGGTGCTGGGTGCTGAGTACTCAGGGTGCTGGTTGCTCAGTCCTCAGGGTGCTCAGTGCTCAGGGTGCTGGGTGCTCAGTGCTCGGGGTGCTCGGTGCTCAGTACTCAGGGTGCTGAGGGCTCAGTACTCAGGGTGCTGTGTGCTCAGTACTCAGGGTGCTGGGTGCTCAGTGCTCGGGGAGCTGGGTGCTCAGTGCTCATGGTGCTCAGTGCTCAGTACTCAGGGTGCTCAGTGCTCAGTACTCAGGGTGCTGGGTGCTCAGTGCTCAGGGTGCTGGGTGCTCAGTGCTCGGGGTACTGGGTACTCAGTGCTCAGTACACAGGGTGCTGAGTGCTCAGTGCTCGGGGTGCTGGGTGCTCAGTGCTCAGTACTCAGAGTGCTGGGTGCTCAGTGCTCGGGGTGCTGGGTGCTCAGTGCTCGGGGTGCTCGGTGCTCAGTACTCAGGGTTCTCAGTGCTCAGTGCTCAGGGTGCTGGGTGCTCATTACTCAGGGTGCTCAGTGCTCAGTACTCGGGGTGCTGGGTGCTCAGTACTCAGGGTGCTCAGTGCTCAGTACTCGGGGTGCTGGGTGCTCAGTGCTCAGGGTGCTCAGTGCTCAGTGCTCGCGGTGCTGGGTGCTCAGTGCTCGGGGTGCTGGGTGCTCAGTGCTCAGTGTGCTGGGTGCTCAGTACTCAGGTTGCTGGGTGCTCAGTGCTCAGGGTGCTGGGTGCTCAGTACTCAGGGTGCTGGGTGCTCAGTACTCATGGTGCTGGGTACTCAGTGCTCAGGGTGCTCATTCTCGGGGTGCTGGGTGCTCAGTACTCAGGGTGCTGGGTGCTCAGTGCTCGGGGTGCTGGGTGCTCAGTGCTCGGGGTGCTCGGTGCTCAGTACTCAGGGTGCTGGGTGCTCAGTGCTCGGGGTGCTCGGTGCTCAGTACTCAGGGTGCTGGGTGCTCAGTATTCAGGGTGATCAGTGCTCGGTGAGCTCGGTGCTCAGTACTCAGGGTGCTGGGTGCTCAGTGCTCGGGGTGCTCGGTGCTCAGTACTCAGGGTTCTCAGTGCTCAGTGCTCAGGGTGCTGGGAGCTCAGGACTCATGGTGCTCAGTGCTCAGTACTCGGGGTGCTGGGTGCTCAGTACTCAGGGTGCTCAGTGCTCAGTACTCGGGGTGCTGGGTGCTCAGTGCTCAGGGTGCTCTTTGCTCAGTGCTCGGGGTGCTGGGTGCTCAGTTCTCGGGGTGCTCGGTGCTCAGTACTCGGGGTGCTGGGTGCTCAGTGCTCAGGGTGCTGGGTGCTCAGTGCTCTGGGTGCTGGGTGCTCAGTGCTCAGGGTGCTGGGTGCTCAGTTCTCGGGGTGCTGGGTGCTCAGTGCTCAGGGTGCTGCGTGCTCAGTACTCAGGGTGCTTGGTGCTCAGTACTCAGGGTGCTAAGAGCTCAGGGTGCTCAGTGCTCGGGGTGCTGGATGCTCAGTGCACAGTGCACAGGGTGCTGGGTGCTCAGTCCTCGGGGTGCTGGGTGCTCAGTACTCAGGGTGCTGGGTGCTCAGTACTCAGGGTGCTGGGTGCTCAGTGCTCAGGGTGCTGGGTGCTCAGTGCTCTGGGTGCTGGGTGCTCAGTGCTCAGGGTGCTGGGTCCTCAGTGCTCAGGGAGCTGGGTGCTCAGTGCTCAGGGTGCTGGGTGCTGAGTGCTCAGGGTGCTGGGTGCTCAGTGCTCGGGGTGCTCGGTGCTCAGTACACAGGGTGTTGGGTGCTCAGTGTTCGGGGTGCTCGGTGCTCAGTACACAGGGTGCTGGGTGCTCAGTGCTCGGGGTGCTGGGTGCTCAGTACTCAGGGTGCTGGGTGCTCAGCACTCAGGGTGCTGGGTGCTCAGTGTTCAGGGTGCTGGGTGCTCAGTGCTCAGGGTGCTGGGTGCTCAGTGATCGGGGTTCTGGGTGCTCAGTACTCAGGGTGCTCAGTGCTCGGGGAGCTCGGTGCTCAGTACTCAGGGTGCTGGGTGCTCAGTACTCAGTGCTCGGGGTCCTGGGTGCTCCGTGCTCGGGGTGCTGGGTGCTCAGTGCTCTGGGTGCTTAGTGCTCAGTACTCAGGCTGCTGGGTGCTCAGTACTCAGGGTGCTCAGTGCTCGGGGTGCTGGGTGCTCAGTGCTCAGGGTGATCGGTGCTCAGTACTCAGGATGCTGGGTGCTCAGTACTCAGGGTGCTGGGTGCTCAGTACTCAGGGTGCTGATTGCTCAGTGCTCGGGGTGCTGGGTGCTCAGTGCTCAGGGTGCTCAGTACTCAGGGTGCTCAGTACTCAGGGTGCTGGGTGCTCAGTGCTCAGGGTGCTGGGTGCTCAGTACTCAGGGTGCTGGGTGCTCGGTGCTCAGTACGCTGGGTGCTCAGTACTCAGGGTGCTGGGTGCTCAGTTCTCAGGGTGCTCGGTGCTCAGTGCTCGGGGTGCTGGGTGCTCAGTACTCAGGGTGCTGGGTGCTCAGTGCTCGGGGTACTCGGTGCTCAGTACGCTGGGTGCTCAGTACTCAGGGTGCTCAGTGCTCAGTACTCAGGGTGCTGGGTGCTCAGTACTCAGGGTGCTGGGTGCTCAGTGCTCAGGGTGCTGGCTGCTCAGTACTCAGGGTTCTGGGTGCTCGGTGCTCAGTACGCTGGGTGCTCAGTACTCAGGGTGCTGGGTGCTCAGTACTCAGGGTGCTCGGTGCTCAGTACTCAGGGTGCTGGGTGCTCAGTGCTCAGGGTGCTGGGTGCTCAGTACTAAGGGTACTGGGTGCTCAGTGCTCGGGGTGCTCGGTGCTCAGTATGCTGGGTGCTCAGTACTCAGGGTGCTCAGTGCTCAGTACTCGGGGTGCTGGGTGCTCAGTGCTCAGGGTGCTCAGTGCTGAGTGCTTGGGGTGCTGGGTGCTCAGTTCTCGGGGTGCTCGGTGCTCAGTACTCGGGGTGCTGGGTGCTCAGTGCTCAGGGTGCTGGGTGCTCAATGCTCGGGGTGCTGGGTGCTCAGTGCTCAGGGTGCTTGGTGCTCAGTGCTCGGGGTGCTCGGTTCTCAGTACTAAGGGTGCTGGGTGTTCAGTACTCAGGGTGCTGGGTGCTCAGTGCTCAGGGTGCTGGGTGCTCAGTACTCAGGGTGCTGGGTGCTCAGTACTCAGGGTGCTAAGAGCTCAGTTTGCTCAGTGCTCGGGGTTCTGGGTGCTCAGTGCTCGGGGTGCTCGGTGCTCAGTACACAGGGTGCTGGGTGCTCAGTGCTCGGGGTGCTGGGTGCTCAGTGCTCAGTACTCAGGGTGCTGTGTGCTCAGTGCTCGAGGTGCTGGGTGCTCAGTACTCAGCGTGCTGGGTGCTCAGTACTCAGGTTGCTGGGTGCTCAGTGCTCAGGGTGCTGGGTGCTCAGTGCTCAGGGTGCTGGGTGCTCAGTGCTCGGGGAGCTCGGTGCTCAGTACTCAGGGTGCTGGGTGCTCAGTACTCAGGGTGCTCAGTGCTCGGGGTGCTGGGTGCTCAGTGCTCAGGGTGATCGGTGCTCAGTACTCAGGATGCTGGGTGCTCAGTACTCAGGGTGCTGGGTGCTGAGTACTCAGGGTGCTGGTTGCTCAGTCCTCAGGGTGCTCAGTGCTCAGGGTGCTGGGTGCTCAGTGCTCGGGGTGCTCGGTGCTCAGTACTCAGGGTGCTGAGGGCTCAGTACTCAGGGTGCTGTGTGCTCAGTACTCAGGGTGCTGGGTGCTCAGTGCTCGGGGAGCTGGGTGCTCAGTGCTCATGGTGCTCAGTGCTCAGTACTCAGGGTGCTCAGTGCTCAGTACTCAGGGTGCTGGGTGCTCAGTGCTCAGGGTGCTATGTGCTCAGTGCTCGGGGTACTGGGTACTCAGTGCTCAGTACACAGGGTGCTGAGTGCTCAGTGCTCGGGGTGCTGGGTGCTCAGTGCTCAGTACTCAGAGTGCTGGGTGCTCAGTGCTCGGGGTGCTGGGTGCTCAGTGCTCGGGGTGCTCGGTGCTCAGTACTCAGGGTTCTCAGTGCTCAGTGCTCAGGGTGCTGGGTGCTCATTACTCAGGGTGCTCAGTGCTCAGTACTCGGGGTGCTGGGTGCTCAGTACTCAGGGTGCTCAGTGCTCAGTACTCGGGGTGCTGGGTGCTCAGTGCTCAGGGTGCTCAGTGCTCAGTGCTCGCGGTGCTGGGTGCTCAGTGCTCGGGGTGCTGGGTGCTCAGTGCTCAGTGTGCTGGGTGCTCAGTACTCAGGTTGCTGGGTGCTCAGTGCTCAGGGTGCTGGGTGCTCAGTACTCAGGGTGCTGGTTGCTCAGTACTCATGGTGCTGGGTACTCAGTGCTCAGGGTGCTCATTCTCGGGGTGCTGGGTGCTCAGTACTCAGGGTGCTGGGTGCTCAGTGCTCGGGGTGCTGGGTGCTCAGTGCTCGGGGTGCTCGGTGCTCAGTACTCAGGGTGCTGGGTGCTCAGTGCTCGGGGTGCTCGGTGCTCAGTACTCAGGGTGCTGGGTGCTCAGTATTCAGGGTGATCAGTGCTCGGTGAGCTCGGTGCTCAGTACTCAGGGTGCTGGGTGCTCAGTGCTCGGGGTGCTCGGTGCTCAGTACTCAGGGTTCTCAGTGCTCAGTGCTCAGGGTGCTGGGAGCTCAGGACTCATGGTGCTCAGTGCTCAGTACTCGGGGTGCTGGGTGCTCAGTACTCAGGGTGCTCAGTGCTCAGTACTCGGGGTGCTGGGTGCTCAGTGCTCAGGGTGCTCTTTGCTCAGTGCTCGGGGTGCTGGGTGCTCAGTTCTCGGGGTGCTCGGTGCTCAGTACTCGGGGTGCTGGGTGCTCAGTGCTCAGGGTGCTGGGTGCTCAGTGCTCTGGGTGCTGGGTGCTCAGTGCTCAGGGTGCTGGGTGCTCAGTTCTCGGGGTGCTGGGTGCTCAGTGCTCAGGGTGCTGCGTGCTCAGTACTCAGGGTGCTTGGTGCTCAGTACTCAGGGTGCTAAGAGCTCAGGGTGCTCAGTGCTCGGGGTGCTGGATGCTCAGTGCTCAGTGCACAGGGTGCTGGGTGCTCAGTCCTCGGGGTGCTGGGTGCTCAGTACTCAGGGTGCTGGGTGCTCAGTACTCAGGGTGCTGGGTGCTCAGTGCTCAGGGTGCTGGGTGCTCAGTGCTCTGGGTGCTGGGTGCTCAGTGCTCAGGGTGCTGGGTCCTCAGTGCTCAGGGAGCTGGGTGCTCAGTGCTCAGGGTGCTGGGTGCTGAGTGCTCAGGGTGCTGGGTGCTCAGTGCTCGGGGTGCTCGGTGCTCAGTACACAGGGTGTTGGGTGCTCAGTGTTCGGGGTGCTCGGTGCTCAGTACACAGGGTGCTGGGTGCTCAGTGCTCGGGGTGCTGGGTGCTCAGTACTCAGGGTGCTGGGTGCTCAGCACTCAGGGTGCTGGGTGCTCAGTGTTCAGGGTGCTGGGTGCTCAGTGCTCAGGGTGCTGGGTGCTCAGTGATCGGGGTTCTGGGTGCTCAGTACTCAGGGTGCTCAGTGCTCGGGGAGCTCGGTGCTCAGTACTCAGGGTGCTGGGTGCTCAGTACTCAGTGCTCGGGGTCCTGGGTGCTCCGTGCTCGGGGTGCTGGGTGCTCAGTGCTCTGGGTGCTTAGTGCTCAGTACTCAGGCTGCTGGGTGCTCAGTACTCAGGGTGCTCAGTGCTCGGGGTGCTGGGTGCTCAGTGCTCAGGGTGATCGGTGCTCAGTACTCAGGATGCTGGGTGCTCAGTACTCAGGGTGCTGGGTGCTCAGTACTCAGGGTGCTGATTGCTCAGTGCTCGGGGTGCTGGGTGCTCAGTGCTCAGGGTGCTCAGTACTCAGGGTGCTCAGTACTCAGGGTGCTGGGTGCTCAGTGCTCAGGGTGCTGGGTGCTCAGTACTCAGGGTGCTGGGTGCTCGGTGCTCAGTACGCTGGGTGCTCAGTACTCAGGGTGCTGGGTGCTCAGTACTCAGGGTGCTCGGTGCTCAGTGCTCGGGGTGCTGGGTGCTCAGTACTCAGGGTGCTGGGTGCTCAGTGCTCGGGGTACTCGGTGCTCAGTACGCTGGGTGCTCAGTACTCAGGGTGCTCAGTGCTCAGTACTCAGGGTGCTGGGTGCTCAGTACTCAGGGTGCTGGGTGCTCAGTGCTCAGGGTGCTGGCTGCTCAGTACTCAGGGTGCTGGGTGCTCGGTGCTCAGTACGCTGGGTGCTCAGTAATCAGGGTGCTGGGTGCTCAGTACTCAGGGTGCTCGGTGCTCAGTACTCAGGGTGCTGGGTGCTCAGTGCTCAGGGTGCTGGGTGCTCAGTACTAAGGGTACTGGGTGCTCAGTGCTCGGGGTGCTCGGTGCTCAGTATGCTGGGTGCTCAGTACTCAGGGTGCTGGGTGCTCAGTACTAAGGGTGCTGGGTGCTTAGTATTAAGGGTGCTGGGTGCTCAGTGCTCAGGGTGCTGGGTGCTCAGTGCTCAGTACTCAAGGTGCTGGGTGCTCAGTGCTCAGGGTGCTGGGTGCTCACTGCTCAGGATGCTGGGTGCTCGGTGCTCGGGGTGCTGGGTGCTTAGTGCTCGGGGTGCTGGGTGCTCAGTACTCAGGGTGCTGGGTGGTCAGTACTCACGGTGCTGGGTGCTCAGTAGTCGGGGTGCTGGGTGCTCACTACTCAGGGTGCTGGGTGCTCAGTACTCAGGGTGCTGGGTGCTCAGTGCTCGGGGTGCTCGGTGCTCAGTACTCAGGGTGCTGGGTGCTCAGTGCTCAGGGTGCTGGGTGGTCAGTACTCAGTGTGCTGGGTGCTCAGTGCTCAGGGTGCTGGTTGCTCATTCCTCAGGGTGCTCAGTGCTCAGGGTGCTGGGTGCTCAGTACTCAGTGTGCTCAGTACTCAGGGTGCTGGGTGCTCAGTACTCAGGGTGCTCAGTACTCAGGGTGCTGGGTGCTCTGTGCTCGGGGTGCTGGGTGCTCAGTACTCACGGTGCTCAGTACTCAGGTTGCTGGGTGCTCAGTGCTCGGGGTGCTGGGTGCTCAGTGCTCAGGGTGATCGGTGCTCAGTACTCAGGATGCTGGGTGCTCAGTACTCAGGGTGCTGGGTGCTCAGTACTCATGGTGCTGGGTACTCAGTGCTCAGGGTGCTCATTCTCGGGGTGCTGGGTGCTCAGTACTCAGGGTGCTGGGTGCTCAGTGCTCGGGGTGCTGGGTGCTCAGTGCTCGGGGTGCTCGGTGCTCAGTACTCAGGGTGCTGGGTGCTCAGTGCTCAGGGTGCTCAGTGCTCGGGGAGCTCGGTGCTCAGTACTCAGGGTGCTGGGTGTTCAGTGCTCGGGGTGCTCGGTGCTCAGTACTCAGGGTTCTCAGTGCTCAGTGCTCAGGGTGCTGGGTGCTCAGTACTCATGGTGCTCAGTGCTCAGTACTCGGGGTGCTGGTTGCTCAGTACTCAGGGTGCTCAGTGATCAGTACTCGGGGTGCTGGGTGCTCAGTGCTCAGGGTGCTCAGTGCTCAGTGCTCGGGGTGCTGGGTGCTCAGTTCTCGGGGTGCTCGGTGCTCAGTACTCGGGGTGCTGGGTGCTCAGTGCTCAGGGTGCTGGGTGCTCAGTGCTCGGGGTGCTGGGTGCTCAGTGCTCAGTGTGCTGGGTGCTCAGTGCTCGGGGTGCTCGGTGCTCAGTACTCAGGGTGCTTGGTGCTCAGTACTCAGGGTGCTGGGTGCTCAGTGCTCAGGGTGCTGGGTGCTAAGTACTCAGGGTGCTGGGTGCTCAGTACTCAGGGTGCTAAGAGCTCAGGGTGCTCAGTGCTCGGGGTGCTGGATGCTCAGTGCTCAGTGCACAGGATGCTGGGTGCTCAGTCCTCGGGGTGCTGGGTGCTCAGTACTCAGGGTGCTGGGTGCTCAGTACTCAGGGTGCTGGGTGCTCAGTGCTCAGTGTGCTGGGTGCTCAGTGCTCTGGGTGCTGGGTGGTCAGTGCTCAGGGTGCTGGGTGCTCAGTGCTCAGGGTGCTGGGTGCTCAGTGCTCGGGGTGCCGGGTGCTGAGCGCTCAGTGTGCTGGGTGCTCAGTGCTCGGGGTGCTCGGTTCTCAGTACACAGGGTGCTGGGTGCTCAGTGCTCGGGGTGCTGGGTGCTCAGTGCTCAGTACTCAGGGTGCTGGGTGCTCAGTGCTCGGGGTGCTGGGTGCTCAGTACTCAGCGTGCTGGGTGCTCAGTACTCAGGGTGCTGGGTGCTCAGTGCTCAGGGTGCTGGGTGCTCAGTGCTCAGGGTGCTGGGTGCTCAGTGATCGGGGTTCTGGGTGCTCAGTACTCAGGGTGCTCAGTGCTCGCGGAGCTCGGTCCTCAGTACTCAGGGTGCTGGGTGCTCAGTACTCAGTGCTCGGTGTCCTGGATGCTCCGTGCTCGGGGTGCTGGGTGCTCAGTGCTCGGGGTGCTGGGTGCTCAGTGCTCAGGGTGATCGGTGCTCAGTACTCAGGATGCTGGGTGGTCAGTACTCAGGGTGCTGGGTGCTCAGTACTCAGGGTGCTGGTTGCTCAGTCCTCAGGGTGCTCAGTGCTCAGGGTGCTTGGTGCTCAGGGCTCGGGGTGCTCGGTGCTCAGTACTCAGGGTGCTGAGTGCTCAGTACTCAGGGTGCTGGTTGCTCAGTACTCAGGGTGCTGGGTGCTCAGTGCTCGGGGTGCTGGGTGCTCAGTGCTCATGGTGCTCAGTGCTCAGTACTCAGGGTGCTCAGTGCTCAGTACTCAGGGTGCTGGGTGCTCAGTACTCAGCGTGCTGGGTGCTCAGTGCTCAGGGTGCTGGCTGCTCAGTACTCAGGGTGCTGGGTGCTCGGTGCTCAGTACGCTGGGTGCTCAGTACTCAGGGTACTGGGTGCTCAGTACTCAGGGTGCTCGGTGCTCAGTACTCAGGGTGCTGGGTGCTCAGTGCTCGGGGTGCTGGGTGCTCAGTACTAAGGGTGCTGGGTGCTCAGTGCTCGGGGTGCTCGGTGCTCAGTATGCTGGGTGCTCAGTACTCAGGGTGCTGGGTGCTCAGTACTCAGGGTGCTGGGTGCTTAGTATTAAGGGTGCTGGGTGCTCAGTGCTCAGGGTGCTGGGTGCTCAGTGCTCAGTACTCAAGGTGCTGGGTGCTCAGTGCTCAGGGTGCTGGGTGCTCACTGCTCAGGGTGCTGGGTGCTCGGTGCTCGGGGTGCTGGGTGCTCAGTACTCAGGGTGCTGGGTGCTCAGTGCTCAGGGTGCTGGGTGCTCAATGCTCGGGGTGCTGGGTGCTCAGTACTCAGGGTGCTGGGTGCTCAGTACTCAGGGTGCTGATTGCTCAGTGCTCGGGGTGCTGGGTGCTCAGTGCTCAGGGTGCTCAGTACTCAGGGTGCTCAGTACTCAGGGTGCTGGGTGCTCAGTGCTCAGGGTGCTGGGTGCTCAGTACTCAGGGTGCTGGGTGCTCGGTGCTCAGTACGCTGGGTGCTCAGTACTCAGGGTGCTGGGTGCTCAGTACTCAGGGTGCTCGGTGCTCAGTGCTCGGGGTGCTGGGTGCTCAGTACTCAGGGTGCTGGGTGCTCAGTGCTCGGGGTACTCGGTGCTCAGTACGCTGGGTGCTCAGTACTCAGGGTGCTCAGTGCTCAGTACTCAGGGTGCTGGGTGCTCAGTACTCAGGGTGCTGGGTGCTCAGTGCTCAGGGTGCTGGCTGCTCAGTACTCAGGGTGCTGGGTGCTCGGTGCTCAGTACGCTGGGTGCTCAGTACTCAGGGTGCTGGGTGCTCAGTACTCAGGGTGCTCGGTGCTCAGTACTCAGGGTGCTGGGTGCTCAGTGCTCAGGGTGCTGGGTGCTCAGTACTAAGGGTACTGGGTGCTCAGTGCTCGGGGTGCTCGGTGCTCAGTATGCTGGGTGCTCAGTACTCAGGGTGCTGGGTGCTCAGTACTAAGGGTGCTGGGTGCTTAGTATTAAGGGTGCTGGGTGCTCAGTGCTCAGGGTGCTGGGTGCTCAGTGCTCAGTACTCAAGGTGCTGGGTGCTCAGTGCTCAGGGTGCTGGGTGCTCACTGCTCAGGATGCTGGGTGCTCGGTGCTCGGGGTGCTGGGTGCTTAGTGCTCGGGGTGCTGGGTGCTCAGTACTCAGGGTGCTGGGTGGTCAGTACTCACGGTGCTGGGTGCTCAGTAGTCGGGGTGCTGGGTGCTCACTACTCAGGGTGCTGGGTGTTCAGTGCTCGGGGTGCTCGGTGCTCAGTACTCAGGGTTCTCAGTGCTCAGTGCTCAGGGTGCTGGGTGCTCACTGCTCAGGATGCTGGGTGCTCGGTGCTCGGGGTGCTGGGTGCTTAGTGCTCGGGGTGCTGGGTGCTCAGTGCTCGGGGTGCTGGGTGCTCAGTGCTCGGGGTGCTCGGTGCTCAGTACTCAGGGTGCTGGGTGCTCAGTGCTCAGGGTGCTCAGTGCTCGGGGAGCTCGGTGCTCAGTACTCAGGGTGCTGGGTGTTCAGTGCTCGGGGTGCTCGGTGCTCAGTACTCAGGGTTCTCAGTGCTCAGTGCTCAGGGTGCTGGGTGCTCAGTACTCATGGTGCTCAGTGCTTAGTACTCGGGGTGCTGGTTGCTCAGTACTCAGGGTGCTCAGTGATCAGTACTCGGGGTGCTGGGTGCTCAGTGCTCAGGGTGCTCAGTGCTCAGTGCTCGGGGTGCTGGGTGCTCAGTTCTCGGGGTGCTCGGTGCTCAGTACTCGGGGTGCTGGGTGCTCAGTGCTCAGGGTGCTGGGTGCTCAGTGCTCGGGGTGCTGGGTGCTCAGTGCTCAGTGTGCTGGGTGCTCAGTGCTCGGGGTGCTCGGTGCTCAGTACTCAGGGGGCTTGGTGCTCAGTACTCAGGGTGCTGGGTGCTCAGTGCTCAGGGTGCTGGGTGCTAAGTACTCAGGGTGCTGGGTGCTCAGTACTCAGGGTGCTAAGAGCTCAGGGTGCTCAGTGCTCGGGGTGCTGGATGCTCAGTGCTCAGTGCACAGGGTGCTGGGTGCTCAGTCCTCGGGGTGCTGGGTGCTCAGTACTCAGGGTGCTGGGTGCTCAGTACTCAGGGTGCTGGGTGCTCAGTGCTCAGTGTGCTGGGTGCTCAGTGCTCTGGGTGCTGGGTGGTCAGTGCTCAGGGTGCTGGGTGCTCAGTGCTCAGGGTGCTGGGTGCTCAGTGCTCGGGGTGCCGGGTGCTGAGCGCTCAGTGTGCTGGGTGCTCAGTGCTCGGGGTGCTCGGTTCTCAGTACACAGGGTGCTGGGTGCTCAGTGCTCGGGGTGCTGGGTGCTCAGTGCTCAGTACTCAGGGTGCTGGGTGCTCAGTGCTCGGGGTGCTGGGTGCTCAGTACTCAGCGTGCTGGGTGCTCAGTACTCAGGGTGCTGGGTGCTCAGTGCTCAGGGTGCTGGGTGCTCAGTGCTCAGGGTGCTGGGTGCTCAGTGATCGGGGTTCTGGGTGCTCAGTACTCAGGGTGCTCAGTGCTCGCGGAGCTCGGTCCTCAGTACTCAGGGTGCTGGGTGCTCAGTACTCAGTGCTCGGTGTCCTGGATGCTCCGTGCTCGGGGTGCTGGGTGCTCAGTGCTCGGGGTGCTGGGTGCTCAGTGCTCAGGGTGATCGGTGCTCAGTACTCAGGATGCTGGGTGGTCAGTACTCAGGGTGCTGGGTGCTCAGTACTCAGGGTGCTGGTTGCTCAGTCCTCAGGGTGCTCAGTGCTCAGGGTGCTTGGTGCTCAGGGCTCGGGGTGCTCGGTGCTCAGTACTCAGGGTGCTGAGTGCTCAGTACTCAGGGTGCTGGTTGCTCAGTACTCAGGGTGCTGGGTGCTCAGTGCTCGGGGTGCTGGGTGCTCAGTGCTCATGGTGCTCAGTGCTCAGTACTCAGGGTGCTCAGTGCTCAGTACTCAGGGTGCTGGGTGCTCAGTACTCAGCGTGCTGGGTGCTCAGTGCTCAGGGTGCTGGCTGCTCAGTACTCAGGGTGCTGGGTGCTCGGTGCTCAGTACGCTGGGTGCTCAGTACTCAGGGTACTGGGTGCTCAGTACTCAGGGTGCTCGGTGCTCAGTACTCAGGGTGCTGGGTGCTCAGTGCTCGGGGTGCTGGGTGCTCAGTACTAAGGGTGCTGGGTGCTCAGTGCTCGGGGTGCTCGGTGCTCAGTATGCTGTGTGCTCAGTACTCAGGGTGCTGGGTGCTCAGTACTCAGGGTGCTGGGTGCTTAGTATTAAGGGTGCTGGGTGCTCAGTGCTCAGGGTGCTGGGTGCTCAGTGCTCAGTACTCAAGGTGCTGGGTGCTCAGTGCTCAGGGTGCTGGGTGCTCACTGCTCAGGGTGCTGGGTGCTCGGTGCTCGGGGTGCTGGGTGCTTCGTGCTCGGGGTGCTGGGTGCTCAGTACTCAGGGTGCTGGGTGGTCAGTACTCACGGTGCTGGGTGCTCAGTTGTCGGGGTGCTGGGTGCTCACTACTCAGGGTGCTGGGTGCTCAGTACTCAGGGTGCTGGGTGCTCAGTGCTCGGGGTGCTCGGTGCTCAGTACTCAGGGTGCTGGGTGCTCAGTACTCAGGGTGCTGGGTGCTCAGTGCTCGGGGTGCTGGGTGCTCACTACTCAGGGTGCTGGGTGCTCAGTACTCAGGGTGCTGGGTGCTCAGTGCTCGGGGTGCTCGGTGCTCAGTACTCAGGGTGCTGGGTTCTCAGTGCTCAGGGTGCTGGGTGGTCAGTACTCAGTGTGCTGGGTTCTCAGTGCTCAGGGTGCTGGTTGCTCAGTCCTCAGGGTGCTCAGTGCTCAGGGTGCTGGGTGCTCAGTACTCAGTGTGCTCAGTACTCAGGGTGCTGGGTGCTCAGTACTCAGGGTGCTCAGTACTCAGGGTGCTGGGTGCTCAGTGCTCGGGGTGCTGGGTGCTCAGTACTCACGGTGCTCAGTACTCAGGGTGCTGGGTGCTCAGTGCTCGGGGTGCTGGGTGCTCAGTGCTCAGGGTGATCGGTGCTCAGTACTCAGGATGCTGGGTGCTCAGTACTCAGGGTGCTGGGTGCTCAGTACTCAGGGTGCTGGTTGCTCAGTCCTCAGGGTGCTCAGTGCTCAGGGTGCTGGGTGCTCAGTGCTCGGGGTGCTCGGTGCTCAGTACTCAGGGTGCTGAGTGCTCAGTACTCAGGGTGCTGGGTGCTCAGTACTCAGGGTGCTGGGTGCTCAGTGCTCGGGGTGCTGGGTGCTCAGTGCTCAGGGTGCTCAGTGCTCAGTACTCAGGGTGCTGGGTGCTCATTACTCAGGGTGCTTGGTGCTCAGTGCTCGGGGTGCTGGGGGCTCAGTACTCAGGATGCTGGGTGCTCAGTGCTCAGGGTGCTGGGTGCTCAGTGCTCGGGGTGCTGGGTGCTCAGTACTCAGGGTGCTGGGTGCTCAGTACTCAGGGTGCTGGGTGCTCAGTGCTCGGGGCGCTGGGTGCTCAGTGCTCAGGGTGCTGGGTGCTCATTACTTAGGGTGCTGGGTGCTCAGGGCTCGGGGTGCTCGGTGCTCAGTACTCAAGGTGCTGGGTGCTCAGTGCTCAAGGTGCTGGGTGCTCAGTCCTCGGGGTGCTCCGTGCTCAGTGCTCAGGGTGCTGGGTGCTCAGTGCTCAGGGTGCTCGGTGCTCAGTACTCATGGTGCTGGATGCTCATTCTCGGGGTGCTGGGTGCTCAGTACTCAGGTTGCTCAGTACTCTGGGTGCTCGGTGCTCAGTACTCATGGTGCTGGGTGCTCAGTACTCAGGGTGCTCGGTGCTCAGTTCTCAGGGTGCTCGGTGCTCAGTGTTTGGGGTGCTGGGTGCTCAGTACTCAGGGTGCTGGGTGCTCAGTGCTCGGGGTGCTGGGTGCTCAGTGCTCGGGGTGCTCAGTGCTCAGTACTCAGGGTTCTCAGTGCTCAGTGCTCAGGGTGCTGGGTGCTCAGTACTCAGGGTGCTCAGTGCTCAGTACTCGGGGTGCTGGGTGCTCAGTACTCAGGGTGCTCAGTGCTCAGTACTCGGGGTGCTGGGTGCTCAGTGCTCAGGGTGCTCAGTGCTCAGTGCTCGGGGTGCTGGGTGCTCAGTGCTCGGGGTGCTGGGTGCTCAGTGCTCAGAGTGCTGGGTGCTCAGTACTCAGGTTGCTGGGTGCTCAGTGCTCAGGGTGCTTTGTGCTCAGTACTCAGGGTGCTGGGTGCTCAGTACTCATGGTGCTGGGTACTCAGTGCTCAGGGTGCTCATTCTCGTGGTGCTGGGTGCTCAGTACTCAGGGTGCTGGGTGCTCAGTGCTCGGGGTGCTGGGTGCTCAGTGCTCGGGGTGCTCGGTGCTCAGTACTCAGGGTGCTGGGTGCTCAGTACTCAGGGTGCTCAGTGCTCGGGGAGCTCGGTGCTCAGTACTCAGGGTGCTGGGTGTTCAGTGCTCGGGGTGCTCCGTGCTCAGTACTCAGGGTTCTCAGTGCTCAGTGCTCAGGGTGCTGGATGCTCAGTACTCATGGTGATCAGTGCTCAGTTCTCGGGGTGCTGGGTGCTCAGTACTCAGGGTGCTCAGTGCTCAGTACTCGGGGTGCTGGGTGCTCAGTGCTCAGGGTGCTCAGTGCTCAGTGCTTGGGGTGCTGGGTGCTCAGTTCTCGGGGTGCTTGGTGCTCAGTACTCGGGGTGCTGGGTGCTCAGTGCTCAGGGTGCTGGGTGCTCAATGCTCGGGGTGCTGGGTGCTCAGTGCTCAGGGTGCTTGGTGCTCAGTGCTCGGGGTGCTCGGTTCTCAGTACTAAGGGTGCTGGGTGCTCAGTACTCAGGGTGCTGGGTGCTCAGTGCTCAGGGTGCTGGGTGCTCAGTACTCAGGGTGCTGGGTGCTCAGTACTCAGGGTGCTAAGAGCTCAGTTTGCTCAGTGCTCGGGGTCCTGGGTGCTCAGTGCTCGGGGTGCTCGGTGCTCAGTACACAGGGTGCTGGGTGCTCAGTGCTCGGGGTGCTGGGTGCTCAGTGCTCAGTACTCAGGGTGCTGTGTGCTCAGTGCTCGGGGTGCTGGGTGCTCAGTACTCAGCGTGCTGGGTGCTCAGTACTCAGGGTGCTGGGTGCTCAGTGCTCATGGTGCTGGGTGCTCAGTGCTCAGGGTGCTGGGTGCTCAGTGATCGGGGTGTTGTGTGCTCAGTACTCAGGGTGCTCAGTGCTCGGGGAGCTCGGTGCTCAGTACTCAGGGTGCTGGGTGCTCAGTACTCAGGGTGCTCAGTGCTCGGGGTGCTGGGTGCTCAGTGCTCAGGGTGATCGGTGCTCAGTACTCAGGATGCTGGGTGCTCAGTACTCAGGGTGCTGGGTGCTGAGTACTCAGGGTGCTGGTTGCTCAGTCCTCAGGGTGCTCAGTGCTCAGGGTGCTGGGTGCTCAGTGCTCGGGGTGCTCGGTGCTCAGTACTCAGGGTGCTGAGTGCTCAGTACTCAGGGTGCTGTGTGCTCAGTACTCAGGGTGCTGGGTGCTCAGTGCTCGGGGAGCTGGGTGATCAGTGCTCAGGGTGCTCAGTGCTCAGTACTCAGGGTGCTCAGTGCTCAGTACTCAGGGTGCTGGGTGCTCAGTGCTCAGGGTGCTGGGTGCTCAGTGCTCGGGGTACTGGGTACTCAGTGCTCAGTACACAGGGTGCTGAGTGCTCAGTGCTCGGGGTGCTGGGTGCTCAGTGCTCAGTACTCAGGGTGCTGGGTGCTCAGTGCTCGGGGTGCTGGGTGCTCAGTGCTCGGGGTGCTCGGTGCTCAGTACTCAGGGTTCTCAGTGCTCAGTGCTCAGGGTGCTGGGTGCTCATTACTCAGGGTGCACAGTGCTCAGTACTCGGGGTGCTGGGTGCTCAGTACTCAGGGTGCTCAGTGCTCAGTACTCGGGGTGCTGGGTGCTCAGTGCTCAGGGTGCTCAGTGCTCAGTGCTCGCGGTGCTGGGTGCTCAGTGCTCGGGGTGCTGGGTGCTCAGTGCTCAGTGTGCTGGGTGCTCAGTACTCAGGTTGCTGGGTGCTCAGTGCTCAGGGTGCTGGGTGCTCAGTACTCAGGGTGCTGGGTGCTCAGTACTCATGGTGCTGGGTACTCAGTGCTCAGGGTGCTCATTCTCGGGGTGCTGGGTGCTCAGTACTCAGGGTGCTGGGTGCTCAGTGCTCGGGGTGCTGGGTGCTCAGTGCTCGGGGTGCTCGGTGCTCAGTACTCAGGGTGCTGGGTGCTCAGTGCTCGGGGTGCTCGGTGCTCAGTACTCAGGGTGCTGGGTGCTCAGTATTCAGGGTGATCAGTGCTCGGGGAGCTCGGTGCTCAGTACTCAGGGTGCTCAGTGCTCAGTACTCAGGGTGCTGGGTGCTCATTACTCAGGGTGCTTGGTGCTCAGTGCTCGGGGTGCTGGGGGCTCAGTACTCAGGATGCTGGGTGCTCAGTGCTCAGGGTGCTGGGTGCTCAGTGCTCGGGGTGCTGGGTGCTCAGTACTCAGGGTGCTGGGTGCTCAGTACTCAGGGTGCTGGGTGCTCAGTGCTCGGGGCGCTGGGTGCTCAGTGCTCAGGGTGCTGGGTGCTCATTACTTAGGGTGCTGGGTGCTCAGGGCTCGGGGTGCTCGGTGCTCAGTACTCAAGGTGCTGGGTGCTCAGTGCTCAAGGTGCTGGGTGCTCAGTCCTCGCCGTGCTCCGTGCTCAGTGCTCAGGGTGCTGGGTGCTCAGTGCTCAGGGTGCTCGGTGCTCAGTACTCATGGTGCTGGGTGCTCATTCTCGGGGTGCTGGGTGCTCAGTACTCAGGTTGCTCAGTACTCTGGGTGCTCGTTGCTCAGTACTCATGGTGCTGGGTGCTCAGTACTCAGGGTGCTCGGTGCTCAGTTCTCAGGGTGCTCGGTGCTCAGTGTTTGGGGTGCTGGGTGCTCAGTACTCAGGGTGCTGGGTGCTCAGTGCTCGGGGTGCTGGGTGCTCAGTGCTCGGGGTGCTCAGTGCTCAGTACTCAGGGTTCTCAGTGCTCAGTGCTCAGGGTGCTGGGTGCTCAGTACTCAGGGTGCTCAGTGCTCAGTACTCGGGGTGCTGGGTGCTCAGTACTCAGGGTGCTCAGTGCTCAGTACTCGGGGTGCTGGGTGCTCAGTGCTCAGGGTGCTCAGTGCTCAGTGCTCGGGGTGCTGGGTGCTCAGTGCTCGGGGTGCTGGGTGCTCAGTGCTCAGAGTGCTGGGTGCTCAGTACTCAGGTTGCTGGGTGCTCAGTGCTCAGGGTGCTTTGTGCTCAATACTCAGGGTGCTGGGTGCTCAGTACTCATGGTGCTGGGTACTCAGTGCTCAGGGTGCTCATTCTCGGGGTGCTGGGTGCTCAGTACTCAGGGTGCTGGGTGCTCAGTGCTCGGGGTGCTGGGTGCTCAGTGCTCGGGGTGCTCGGTGCTCAGTACTCAGGGTGCTGGGTGCTCAGTACTCAGGGTGCTCAGTGCTCGGGGAGCTCGGTGCTCAGTACTCAGGGTGCTGGGTGTTCAGTGCTCGGGGTGCTCCGTGCTCAGTACTCAGGGTTCTCAGTGCTCAGTGCTCAGGGTGCTGGATGCTCAGTACTCATGGTGATCAGTGCTCAGTTCTCGGGGTGCTGGGTGCTCAGTACTCAGGGTGCTCAGTGCTCAGTACTCGGGGTGCTGGGTGCTCAGTGCTCAGGGTGCTCAGTGCTCAGTGCTTGGGGTGCTGGGTGCTCAGTTCTCGGGGTGCTCGGTGCTCAGTACTCGGGGTGCTGGGTGCTCAGTGCTCAGGGTGCTGGGTGCTCAATGCTCGGGGTGCTGGGTGCTCAGTGCTCAGTTTGCTTGGTGCTCAGTGCTCGGGGTGCTCGGTTCTCAGTACTAAGGGTGCTGGGTGCTCAGTACTCAGGGTGCTGGGTGCTCAGTGCTCAGGGTGCTGGGTGCTCAGTACTCAGGGTGCTGGGTGCTCAGTACTCAGGGTGCTAAGAGCTCAGTTTGCTCAGTGCTCGGGGTCCTGGGTGCTCAGTGCTCGGGGTGCTCGGTGCTCAGTACACAGGGTGCTGGGTGCTCAGTGCTCGGGGTGCTGGGTGCTCAGTGCTCAGTACTCAGGGTGCTGTGTGCTCAGTGCTCGGGGTGCTGGGTGCTCAGTACTCAGCGTGCTGGGTGCTCAGTACTCAGGGTGCTGGGTGCTCAGTGCTCAGGGTGCTGGGTGCTCAGTGCTCAGGGTGCTGGGTGCTCAGTGATCGGGGTGTTGTGTGCTCAGTACTCAGGGTGCTCAGTGCTCGGGGAGCTCGGTGCTCAGTACTCAGGGTGCTGGGTGCTCAGTACTCAGGGTGCTCAGTGCTCGGGGTGCTGGGTGCTCAGTGCTCAGGGTGATCGGTGCTCAGTACTCAGGATGCTGGGTGCTCAGTACTCAGGGTGCTGGGTGCTGAGTACTCAGGGTGCTGGTTGCTCAGTCCTCAGGGTGCTCAGTGCTCAGGGTGCTGGGTGCTCAGTGCTCGGGGTGCTCGGTGCTCAGTACTCAGGGTGCTGAGTGCTCAGTACTCAGGGTGCTGTGTGCTCAGTACTCAGGGTGCTGGGTGCTCAGTGCTCGGGGAGCTGGGTGCTCAGTGCTCAGGGTGCTCAGTGCTCAGTACTCATGGTGCTCAGTGCTCAGTACTCAGGGTGCTGGGTGCTCAGTGCTCAGGGTGCTGGGTGCTCAGTGCTCGGGGTACTGGGTACTCAGTGCTCAGTACACAGGGTGCTGAGTGCTCAGTGCTCGGGGTGCTGGGTGCTCAGTGCTCAGTACTCAGGGTGCTGGGTGCTCAGTGCTCGGGGTGCTGGGTGCTCAGTGCTCGGGGTGCTCGGTGCTCAGTACTCAGGGTTCTCAGTGCTCAGTGCTCAGGGTGCTGGGAGCTCATTACTCAGGGTGCTCAGTGCTCAGTACTCGGGGTGCTGGGTGCTCAGTACTCAGGGTGCTCAGTGCTCAGTACTCGGGGTGCTGGGTGCTCAGTGCTCAGGGTGCTCAGTGCTCAGTGCTCGCGGTGCTGGGTGCTCAGTGCTCGGGGTGCTGGGTGCTCAGTGCTCAGTGTGCTGGGTGCTCAGTACTCAGGTTGCTGGGTGCTCAGTGCTCAGGGTGCTGGGTGCTCAGTACTCAGGGTGCTGGGTGCTCAGTACTCATGGTGCTGGGTACTCAGTGCTCAGGGTGCTC
Organism: Microtus oregoni; assembly: GCF_018167655.1. NCBI lineage: Eukaryota > Metazoa > Chordata > Mammalia > Rodentia > Cricetidae > Microtus > Microtus oregoni. The sequence goes on from NW_024543343.1 coordinate 50,196, forward strand.
ATTCTCGGGGTGCTGGGTGCTCAGTACTCAGGGTGCTGGGTGCTCAGTGCTCGGGGTGCTGGGTGCTCAGTGCTCGGGGTGCTCGGTGCTCAGTACTCAGGGTGCTGGGTGCTCAGTGCTCGGGGTGCTCGGTGCTCAGTACTCAGGGTGCTGGGTGCTCAGTATTCAGGGTGATCAGTGCTCGGGGAGCTCGGTGCTCAGTACTCAGGGTGCTGGGTGCTCAGTGCTCGGGGTGCTCGGTGCTCAGTACTCAGGGTTCTCAGTGCTCAGTGCTCAGGGTGCTGGGAGCTCAGGACTCATGGTGCTCAGTGCTCTGTACTCGGGGTGCTGGATGCTCAGTACTCAGGGTGCTCAGTGCTCAGTACTCGGGGTGCTGGGTGCTCAGTGCTCAGGGTGCTCAGTGCTCAGTGCTCGGGGTGCTGGGTGCTCAGTTCTCGGGGTGCTCGGTGCTCAGTACTCGGGGTGCTGGGTGCTCAGTGCTCAGGGTGCTGGGTGCTCAGTGCTCTGGGTGCTGGGTGCTCAGTGCTCAGGGTGCTGGGTGCTCAGTGCTCGGGGTGCTGGGTGCTCAGTGCTCAGGGTGCTGCGTGCTCAGTACTCAGGGTGCTGGGTGCTCAGTACTCAGGGTGCTAAGAGCTCAGGGTGCTCAGTGCTCGGGGTGCTGGATGCTCAGTGCTCAGTACTCACGGTGCTGGGGGCTCAGTACTCGGGGTGCTCGGTGCTCACTACTCAGGGTGCTGGGTGCTCAGTACTCAGAGTGCTGGATGCTCAGTGCTCGGGGTGCTCGGTGCTCAGTACTCAGGGTGCTGGGTGCTCAGTGCTCAGGGTGCTGGGTGCTCAGTACTCAGTGTGCTGGGTGCTCAGTGCTCAGGGTGCTGGGTGCTCAGTACTCAGGGTGCTCAGTACTCAGGGTGCTGGGTGCTCAGTACTCAGGGTGCTCAGTACTCAGGGTGCTGGGTGCTCAGTGCTCAGGGTGCTGGGTGCTCAGTACTCAGGGTGCTCAGTACTCAGGGTGCTGGGTGCTCAGTGCTCGGGGTGCTGGGTGCTCAGTGCTCAGGGTGCTGGTTGCTCAGTACTCAGGGTGCTGTGTGCTCAGTACTCAGGGTGCTGGTTGCTCAGTCCTCAGGGTGCTCAGTGCTCAGTGTGCTGGGTGCTCAGTGCTCGGGGTGCTCGGTGCTCAGTGCTCGGGGTGCTGGGTGCTCAGTGCTCAGTACTCAGCGTGCTCTGTGCTCAGTGCTCAGAGTGTTGGATGCTCAGTACTCAGGGTGCTGGGTGCTCAGTGCTCAGTGCTCAGGGTGCTCAGTGCTCAGGGTGCTGGGTGCTCAGTGTGCTGGGTGCTCAGTGCTCAGGGTGCTGGGTGCTCAGTGCTCAGGGTGCTGGGTGCTCAGTGCTCAGTGCTCAGGGTGCTGGGTGCTCAGTGCTCAGTGCTCAGGGTGCTGGGTGTTCAGTACTCAGGGTGCTGGGTGCTCAGTACTCAGGGTGCTGGGTGCTCAGTGCTCAGGGTGCTGGGTGCTCAGTGCTCAGGATGCTGGGTGCTCAGTACTCAGGGTTCTGGGTGCTCAGTTCTCAGGGTGCTGGGTGCACAGTGTTCGGGGTGCTCGGTGCTCAGTGCTCAGGGTGCTGGGTGCTCAGTGCTCGGGGTGCTCGGTGCTCAGCACTCAGGGTGCTGGGTGCTCAGTACTCAGGGTGCTGGGTGCTCAGTGCTCGGGGTGCTCGGTGCTCAGTACGCTGGGTGCTCAGTACTCAGGGTGCTGGGTGCTCAGTACTCAGGGTGCTGGGTGCTTAGTACCCAGGGTGCTGGGTGCTCATTGCTCAGGTTGCTGGGTGCTCAGTGCTCAGTACTCAGGGTGCTGGGTGCTCAGTGCTCAGGGTGCTGGGTGCTCACTGCTCAGGGTGCTGGGTGCTCGGTGCTCGGGGTGCTGGGTGCTTAGTGCTCGGGGTGCTGGGTGCTCAGTACTCAGGGTGCTGGGTGGTCAGTACTCACGGTGCTGGGTGCTCAGTACTCGGGGTGCTGGGTGCTCACTACTCAGGGTGCTGGGTGCTCAGTACTCAGAGTGCTGGGTGCTCAGTGCTCGGGGTGCTCGGTGCTCAGTACTCAGGGTGCTGGGTGCTCAATGCTCAGTGTGCTGGGTGCTCAGTACTCAGTGTGCTGGGTGCTCAGTGCTCAGGGTGCTGGGTGCTCAGTACTCAGGGTGCTCAGTACTCAGGGTGCTGGGTGCTCAGTACTCAGGGTGCTCAGTACTCAGGGTGCTGGGTGCTCGGTGCTCAGTACGCTGGGTGCTCAGTACTCAGGGTGCTGGGTGCTCAGTACTCAGGGTGCTCGGTGCTCAGTGCTCGGGGTGCTGGGTGCTCAGTACTCAGGGTGCTGGGTGCTCAGTGCTCGGGGTACTCGGTGCTCAGTACGCTGGGTGCTCAGTACTCAGGGTGCTGGGTGCTCAGTGCTCAGGGTGCTGGGTGCTCAGTACTCAGGGTGCTCAGTACTCAGGGTGCTGGGTGCTCAGTACTCAGGGTGCTCAGTACTCAGGGTGCTGGGTGCTCAGTGCTCGGGGTGCTGGGTGCTCAGTACTCAGGGTGCTCAGTACTCAGGGTGCTGGGTGCTCAGTGCTCGGGGTGCTGGGTGCTCAGTGCTCAGGGTGATCGGTGCTCAGTACTCAGGATGCTGGATGCTCAGTACTCAGGGTGCTGGGTGCTCAGTACTCAGGGTGCTGGTTGCTCAGTCCTCAGGGTGCTCACATGCTCAGGGTGCTGGGTGCTCAGTGCTCGGGGTGCTCGGTGCTCAGTGCTCGGGGTGCTGGGTGCTCAGTGCTCAGTACTCAGCGTGCTCTGTGCTCAGTGCTCAGAGTGTTGGATGCTCAGTACTCAGGGTGCTGGGTGCTCAGTGCTCAGTGCTCAGGGTGCTCAGTGCTCAGGGTGCTGGGTGCTCAGTACTCAGGGTGCTGGGTGCTCGGTGCTCAGTACGCTGGGTGCTCAGTACTCAGGGTGCTGGGTGCTCAGTACTCAGGGTGCTCGGTGCTCAGTGCTCGGGGTGTTGGGTGCTCAGTACTCAGGGTCCTGGGTGCTCAGTGCTCGGGGTACTCGGTGCTCAGTACGCTGGGTGCTCAGTACTCAGGGTGCTGGGTGCTCAGTACTCAGGGTGCTGGGTGCTTAGTACTCAGGGTGCTGGGTGCTCAGTGCTCAGGGTGCTGGGTGCTCAGTGCTCAGTACTCAGGGTGCTGGCTGCTCAGTGCTCAGGGTGCTGGGTGCTCACTGCTCAGGGTGCTGGGTGCTCGGTGCTCGGGGTGCTGGGTGCTTAGTGCTCGGGGTGCTGGGTGCTCAGTACTCAGGGTGCTGGGTGGTCAGTACTCACGGTGCTGGGGGCTCAGTACTCGGGGTGCTGGGTGCTCACTACTCAGGGTGCTGGGTGCTCAGTACTCAGAGTGCTGGATGCTCAGTGCTCGGGGTGCTCGGTGCTCAGTACTCAGGGTGCTGGGTGCTCAGTGCTCAGGGTGCTGGGTGCTCAGTACTCAGTGTGCTGGGTGCTCAGTGCTCAGGGTGCTGGGTGCTCAGTACTCAGGGTGCTCAGTACTCAGGGTGCTGGGTGCTCAGTACTCAGGGTGCTCAGTACTCAGGGTGCTGGGTGCTCAGTGCTCAGGGTGCTGGGTGCTCAGTACTCAGGGTGCTCAGTACTCAGGGTGCTGGGTGCTCAGTGCTCGGGGTGCTGGGTGCTCAGTGCTCAGGGTGCTGGTTGCTCAGTACTCAGGGTGCTGTGTGCTCAGTACTCAGGGTGCTGGTTGCTCAGTCCTCAGGGTGCTCATTGCTCAGTGTGCTGGGTGCTCAGTGCTCGGGGTGCTCGGTGCTCAGTGCTCGGGGTGCTGGGTGCTCAGTGCTCAGTACTCAGCGTGCTCTGTGCTCAGTGCTCAGAGTGTTGGATGCTCAGTACTCAGGGTGCTGGGTGCTCAGTGCTCAGTGCTCAGGGTGCTCAGTGCTCAGGGTGCTGGGTGCTCAGTGTGCTGGGTGCTCAGTGCTCAGGGTGCTGGGTGCTCAGTGCTCAGGGTGCTGGGTGCTCAGTGCTCAGTGCTCAGGGTGCTGGGTGCTCAGTGCTCAGTGCTCAGGGTGCTGGGTGTTCAGTACTCAGGGTGCTGGGTGCTCAGTACTCAGGGTGCTGGGTGCTCAGTGCTCAGGGTGCTGGGTGCTCAGTGCTCAGGATGCTGGGTGCTCAGTACTCAGGGTTCTGGGTGCTCAGTTCTCAGGGTGCTGGGTGCACAGTGTTCGGGGTGCTCGGTGCTCAGTGCTCAGGGTGCTGGGTGCTCAGTGCTCGGGGTGCTCGGTGCTCAGCACTAAGGGTGCTGGGTGCTCAGTACTCAGGGTGCTGGGTGCTCAGTGCTCGGGGTGCTCGGTGCTCAGTACGCTGGGTGCTCAGTACTCAGGGTGCTGGGTGCTCAGTACTCAGGGTGCTGGGTGCTTAGTACCCAGGGTGCTGGGTGCTCATTGCTCAGGTTTCTGGGTGCTCAGTGCTCAGTACTCAGGGTGCTGGGTGCTCAGTGCTCAGGGTGCTGGGTGCTCACTGCTCAGGGTGCTGGGTGCTCGGTGCTCGGGGTGCTGGGTGCTTAGTGCTCGGGGTGCTGGGTGCTCAGTACTCAGGGTGCTGGGTGGTCAGTACTCACGGTGCTGGGTGCTCAGTACTCGGGGTGCTGGGTGCTCACTACTCAGGGTGCTGGGTGCTCAGTACTCAGAGTGCTGGGTGCTCAGTGCTCGGGGTGCTCGGTGCTCAGTACTCAGGGTGCTGGGTGCTCAATGCTCAGTGTGCTGGGTGCTCAGTACTCAGTGTGCTGGGTGCTCAGTGCTCAGGGTGCTGGGTGCTCAGTACTCAGGGTGCTCAGTACTCAGGGTGCTGGGTGCTCAGTACTCAGGGTGCTCAGTACTCAGGGTGCTGGGTGCTCAGTGCTCGGGGTGCTGGGTGCTCAGTACTCAGGGTGCTCAGTACTCAGGGTGCTGGGTGCTCAGTGCTCGGGGTGCTGGGTGCTCAGTGCTCAGGGTGATCGGTGCTCAGTACTCAGGATGCTGGATGCTCAGTACTCAGGGTGCTGGGTGCTCAGTACTCAGGGTGCTGGTTGCTCAGTCCTCAGGGTGCTCAGTGCTCAGGGTGCTGGGTGCTCAGTGCTCGGGGTGCTCGGTGCTCAGTGCTCGGGGTGCTGGGTGCTCAGTGCTCAGTACTCAGCGTGCTCTGTGCTCAGTGCTCAGAGTGTTGGATGCTCAGTACTCAGGGTGCTGGGTGCTCAGTGCTCAGTGCTCAGGGTGCTCAGTGCTCAGGGTGCTGGGTGCTCAGTGCTCAGTACTCAGCGTGCTCTGTGCTCAGTGCTCAGAGTGTTGGATGCTCAGTACTCAGGGTGCTGTTGCTCAGTGCTCAGTGCTCTGGGAGCTCAGTGCTCGGGGTGCTGGGTGCTCAGTACTCAGGGTGCTCAGTACTCAGGGTGCTGGGTGCTCAGTGCTCGGGTTGCTGGGCGCTCAGTGCTCAGGGTGCTGGGTGCTCAGTGCTCAGTGCTCAGGGTGCTGGGTGCTCAGTGCTCAGTGCTCAGGGTGCTGGGTGTTCAGTACTCAGGGTGCTGGGTGCTCAGTACTCAGGGTGCTGGGTGCTCAGTGCTCAGGGTGCTGGGTGCTCAGTGCTCAGGATGCTGGGTGCTCAGTACTCAGGGTGCTGGGTGCTCAGTTCTCAGGGTGCTGGGTGCACAGTGTTCGGGGTGCTCGGTGCTCAGTGCTCAGGGTGCTGGGTGCTCAGTACTCAGGGTGCTGGGTGCTCAGTGCTCAGGGTGCTGGGTGCTCAGTGCTCGGGGTGCTGGGTGCTCAGTACTCAGGGTGCTGGGTGCTCAGTGCTCGGGGTGCTGGGTGCTCAGTGCTCGGGGTGCTGGGTGCTCAGTACTCGGGGTGCTGGGTGCTCAGTGCTCAGGGTGCTGGGTCTCAGTGCTCGGGGGTACTGGGTAATCAGTGCTCAGTACACAGGGTGCTGAGTGCTCAGTGCTCGGGGTGCTGGGTGCTCAGTGCTCAGTACTCAGGGTGCTGGGTGCTCAGTGCTCGGGGTGCTGGGTGCTCAGTGCTCGGGGTGCTTGGTGCTCAGTACTCAGGGTGCTGAGTGCTCAGTGCTCGGGGTGCTGGGTGCTCAGTGCTCAGTACTCAGGGTGCTGGGTGCTCAGTACTCAGGGTGCTGGGTGCTCAGTGCTCAGTACTCACCGTGCTGGGTGCTCAGTGCTCAGAGTGTTGGGTGCTCAGTAATCAGGGTGATCATTGCTCAGGGTGCTGGGTGCTCAGTACTCAGGGTGCTGGGTGGTCAGTACTCAGGGTGCTCAGTGCTCAGTAATCAGGGTGCTCCGTGCTCAGGGTGCTGGGTGCTCAGTGCTCGGGGTGCTCGCTGCTCGGTGCTCAAGGTGCTGGGTGCTCAGTACTCAGGGTGATCATTGCTCAGCGTGCTGGGTGCTCAGTGCTCAGGGTGCTGGGTGCTCAGTACTCAGGGTGCAGGGTGCTTAGTACTCAGTGTGCTCGGTCCTCAGTGGTCAGGGTGCTGGGTGCTCAGTACTCAGGGTGCAGGGTGCTCAGTGCTCAGGGTGCTCAGTGCTCAGTACTCAGGGTGCTCGGTGCTCAGTGCTCAGGGTGCTGGGTGCTCAGTGCTCGGGGTGCTGGGTGCTCAGTGCTCGGGGTGCTGGGTGCTCAGTGCTCAGGTGATCGGTGCTCAGTACTCAGGGTGCTCGGTGCTCAGTGCTCAGTGTGCTGGGTAATCAGTCCTCAGGGTGCTCAGTGCTCAGGGTGCTGGGTGCTCAGTGCTCAGGGTGCTGGGTTCTCAGTCCTCAGGGTGCTCAGTGCTCAGGGTGCTGGGTGCTCAGTGCTCGTGGTGCTCGGTGCTCAGTACTCAGGGTGCTCAGTGCTCAGGGCTCTGGGTGCTGGGTGCTCAGTGCTCGGGGTGCTCGGTGCTCGGTGCTCAAGGTGCTGGGTGCTCAGTACTCAGGGTGATCATTGCTCAGGGTGCTGGGTGCTCAGTACTCAGGGTGCTGGGTGGTCAGTACTCAGGGTGCTCAGTGCTCAGTAATCAGGGTTCTCCGTGCTCAGGGTGCTGGGTGCTCAGTGCTCGGGGTGCTCGGTGCTCAGTACTCAGGGTGCTGGGTGCTCAGCGCTCAGGGTGCTGGGAGCTCAGTGCTCAGGGTGCTGGGTGCTCGGTGCTCAGTACGCTGGGTGCTCAGTACTCAGTACTCAGGGTGCTGGGTGCTCAGTGCTCAGGGTGCTGGGTGCTCAGTACTCAGGGTGCTGGGTGCTCGGTGCTCAGTACGCTGGGTGCTCAGTACTCAGCTTGCTGGGTGCTCAGTACTCAGGGTGCTGGGTGCTCAGTACTCAGGGTGCTCGGTGCTCAGTACTCAGGGTGCTGGGTGCTCAGTGCTCAGGGTGCTGGGTGCTCAGTACTCAGGGTGCTAGGTGCTCAGTGCTCGGGGTGCTCGGTGCTCAGTACGCTGGGTGCTCAGTACTCAGGGTGCTGGGTGCTCAGTACTCAGGGAGCTGGGTGCTCAGTACTCAGGGTTCTGGGTGCTTAGTACTCAGGGTGCTCGGCGCTCAGTGCTCGGAGTGCTGGGTGCTCAGTGCTCAGGGTGCTGGGTGCTCAGTACTCAGGGTGCTCGGTGCTCAGTGCTCGGGGTGCTGGGTGCTCAGTACTCAGGGTGCTCGGTTCTCAGTACTCAGTGTGCTCAGTGCTCAGTACTCAGGGTGCTGGGTGCTCAGTGCTCGGGGTGCTGGGTGCTCAGTGCTCGGGGTGCTGGGTGCTCAGTGCTCGGGGTGCTGGGTGCCCAGTGCTCAGAGTGCTGGGTGCTCAGTACTCAGGGTGCTCAGTGCTCAGTACTCAGCGTGCTGGGTGCTCAGTGCTCAGGGTGCTGGGTGCTCAGTACTCAGGGTGCAGGGTGCTTAGTACTCAGTGTGCTCGGTCCTCAGTGGTCAGGGTGCTGGGTGCTCAGTACTCAGGGTGCAGGGTGCTCAGTGCTCAGGGTGCTCAGTGCTCAGTACTCAGGGTGCTCGGTGCTCAGTGCTCAGGGTGCTGGGTGCTCAGTGCTCGGGGTGCTGGGTGCTCAGTGCTCGGGGTGCTGGGTGCTCAGTGCTCAGGTGATCGGTGCTCAGTACTCAGGGTGCTCGGTGCTCAGTGCTCAGGGTGCTGGGTAATCAGTCCTCAGGGTGCTCAGTGCTCAGGGTGCTGGGTGCTCAGTGCTCAGGGTGCTGGGTTCTCAGTCCTCAGGGTGCTCAGTGCTCAGGGTGCTGGGTGCTCAGTGCTCGTGGTGCTCGGTGCTCAGTACTCAGGGTGCTCAGTGCTCAGTGCTCTGGGTGCTGGGTGCTCAGTGCTCGGGGTGCTGGGTGCTCAGTGCTCAGGGTGCTGGGTTCTCAGTACTCAGGGTGCTCAGTTCTCAGGGTGCTGGGTGCTCAGTGCTCTGGGTGCTGGGTACTCAGTGCTCAGTAAACAGGGTGCTGGGTGCTCAGTCCTCTGGGGGCTGGGTGCTCAGTTCTCTGGGTGCTCAGTGCTCAGTACTCAGGGTGCTGGGTGCTCAGTACTCAGGGTGCCGGGTGCTCAGTACTCAGGGAGCTCAGTGCTCGGGGTGCAGGGTGCTCAGTACTCAGGGTGCTGGGTGCTCAGTACTCAGGGTGCTCAGTACTCAGGGTGCTGGGTGCTCAGTGCTCGGGGTGCTGGGTGCTCAGTACTCAGGGTGCTGGGTGCTCAGTGCTCAGGGTGCTGGGTGCTCAGTGCTCGGGGTGCAGGGTGCTCATTCTCCGGGTGCTGGGTGCTCAGTACTCAGGGTGCTGGGTGCTCTGTGCTCGGGGTGCTCGGTGCTCAGTACACAGGGTGCTGGGTGCTCAGTGCTCGGGGTGCTGGGTGCTCAGTACTCAGGGTGCTGGGTGCTCAGTGCTCAGTACTCAGCGTGCTCTGTGCTCAGTGCTCAGAGTGTTGGGTGCTCAGTACTCAGGGTGCTCTGTGCTCAGTGCTCAGTGCTCAGGGTGCTCAGTGCTCAGGCTGCTGGGTGCTCAGGGTGCTGGGTGCTCAGTGCTCGGGGTGCTGGGTGCTCAGTGCTCAGGGTGCTGGGTGCTCAGTGCTCAGGGTGCTGGGTGCTCAGTGCTCAGGAGGCTGGGTGCTCAGTGCTCGGGTTGCTCGGTGCTCAGTACTCAGGGTGCTGGGTGGTCAGTCCTCGGGGTGCTGGGTGCTCAGTTCTCTTTGTGCTCAGTGCTCAGTACTCAGGGTGCTGGGTGCTCAGTACTCAGGGAGCTCAGTGCTCGGGGTGCAGGGTGCTCAGTACTCAGGGTGCTGGGTGCTCAGTACTCAGGGTGCTCAGTACTCAGGGTGTTGGGTGCTCAGTGCTTGGGGTGCTGGGTGCTCAGTACTCAGGGTGCTGGGTGCTCAGTGCTCAGGGTGCTGGGTGCTCAGTGCTCGGCGTGCTGGGTGCTCATTCTCGGGGTGCTGGGTGCTCAGTACTCAGGGTGCTGGGTGCTCAGTGCTCGGGGTGCTCGGTGCTCAGTACACAGGGTGCTGGGTACTCAGTGCTCGGGGTGCTGGGTGCTCAGTACTCAGGGTGCTGGGTGCTCAGTGCTCAGTACTCACCGTGCTGGGTGCTCAGTGCTCAGAGTGTTGGGTGCTCAGTAATCAGGGTGCTGGGTGCTCAGTGCTCAGTGCTCAGGGTGCTCAGTGCTCAGGGTGCTGGGTGCTCAGGGTGCTGGGTGCTCAGTGCTCGGGGTGATGGGTGCTCAGTGCTCAGGGTGCTGGGTGCTCAGTGCTCAGTGCTCAGGGTGCTGGGTGCTCAGTGCTCAGTGCTCAGGGTGCTGGGTGTTCAGAACTCAGGGTGCTGGGTGCTCAGTACTCAGGGTGCTGGGTGCTCAGTGCTCAGGGTGCTGGGTGCTCAGTGCTCAGGGTGCTGGGTGCTCAGTACTCAGGGTGCTGGGTGCTCAGTACTCAGGGTGCTCGGTGCTCAGTGCTCAGGGTGCTGGGTGCTCAGTGCTCGGTATGCTGGGTGTTCAGTACTCAGTGTGCTGGGTGCTCAGTACTCAGGGTGCTGGATGCTCAGTGCTCAGGGTGCTGGGTGCTCAGTGCTCAGGGTGCTGGGTGCTCAGTACTCAGGGTGCTGGGTGCTCAGTACTCAGGGTGCTCGGTGCTCAGTGCTCAGGGTGCTGGGTGCACAGTGCTAGGGGTGCTGGGTGCTCAGTTCTCGGGGTGCTGGGTGCTCAGTGCTCAGGGTGCTGGGTCTCAGTGCTCGGGGTACTGGGTACTCAGTCCTCAGTACACAGGGTGCTGGGTGCTCAGTGCTCGGGGTGCTGGGTGCTCAGTGCTCAGTACTCAGGGTGCTGGGTGCTCAGTGCTCGGGATGCTGTGTGCTCAGTACTCAGGGTACTCAGTGCTCAGTACTCGGGGTGCTGGGTGCTCAGTACTCAGGGAGCTGGGTGCTCAGTACTCTGGGTGCTGGGTGCTCAGTACTCGGGTGCTGGGTGCTCAGGGCTCAGGGTGCTGGGTGCTCAGTGCTCGGGGTGCTGGGTGCTCATTGCTCAGTACTCAGGGTGCTGGGTGCTCAGTGCTCGGGGTGCTGGGTGCTCAGTGCTGAGTACTCAGGGTGCTGGGTGATCAGTGCTCAGGGTGCTGGGTGCTCAGTACTCAGTGTGCTGGGTGCTCAGTACTCAGGGTGCTGGGTGCTCAGTACTCAGGGTGCTCGGTGCTCAGTACTCAGGGTGCTGGGTGCTCAGTGCTCAGGGTGCTAGGTCCTCAGTGCTCGGGGTGCTGGGTGCTCAGTGCTCAGGGTGCTGGGTGCTCAGTACTCAGGGTGCTGGGTGCTCAGTACTCAGGGTGCTGGGTGCTCAGTACTCAGGGTGCTCGGTGCTCAGTACTCAGGGTGCTCAGTGCTCAGTACTCAGGGTGCTGGGTGCTCAGTGCTCGGGGTGCTGGGTGCTCAGTGCTCGGGGTGCTGGGTGCTCAGTGCTCGGGGTGCTGGGTGCTCAGTGCTCAGAGTGCTGGGTGCTCAGTACTCAGGGTGATCCGTGCTCAGTACTCAGGGTGCTGGGTGCTCAGTGCTCAGGGTGCTCAGTGCTCAGTACTCAGGGTGCTGGGTGCTCAGTGCTCAGGGTGCTCGGTGCTCAGTACTCAGGGTGCTCGGTGCTCAGTGCTCAGGGTGCTGGGTGCTCAGTACTCAGGGTGCAGGGTGCTTAGTACTCAGTGTGCTCGGTCCTCAGTGCTCAGGGTGCTGGGTGCTCAGTACTCAGGGTGCAGGGTGCTCAGTGCTCAGGGTGCTCAGTGCTCAGTACTCAGGGTGCTCGGTGCTCAGTGCTCAGGGTGCTGGGTGCTCAGTGCTCGGGGTGCTGGGTGCTCAGTGCTCAGGTGATCGCTGCTCAGTACTCAGGGTGCTGGGTGCTCAGTGCTCAGGGTGCTGGGTGCTCAGTCCTCAGGGTGCTCAGTGCTCAGGGTGCTGGGTGCTCAGTGCTCAGGGTGCTGGGTGCTCAGTCCTCAGGGTGCTCAGTGCTCAGGGTGCTGGGTGCTCAGTGCTCGGGGTGCTCGGTGCTCAGTACTCAGGGTGCTCAGTGCTCAGTGCTCTGGGTGCTGGGTGCTCAGTGCTCGGGGTGCTGGATGCTCAGTACTCAGGGTGCTGGGTGCTCAGTGCTCAGGGTGCTGGGTGCTCAGTACTCAGTGTGCTGGGTGCTCAGTGCTCAGGGTGCTGGGTGCTCAGTACTCAGGGTGCTGGGTGCTCAGTGCTCAGGGTGCTGGGTGCTCAGTACTCAGGGTGCTGGGTGCTCAGTGCTCAGGGTGCTGGGTGCTCAGTACTCAGGGTGCTGGGTGCTCAGTGCTCAGGGTGCTGGGTGCTCAGTGCTCAGGGTGCTGGGTGCTCAGTACTCAGGGTGCCGGGTGCTCAGTACTCAGGGAGCTCAGTGCTCGGGGTGCAGGGTGCTCAGTACTCAGGGTGCTGGGTGCTCAGTACTCAGGGTGCTCAGTACTCAGGGTGCTGGGTGCTCAGTGCTCGGGGTGCTGGGTGCTCAGTACTCAGGGTGCTGGGTGCTCAGTGCTCAGGGTGCTGGGTGCTCAGTGCTCGGGGTGCAGGGTGCTCATTCTCCGGGTGCTGGGTGCTCAGTACTCAGGGTGCTGGGTGCTCTGTGCTCGGGGTGCTCGGTGCTCAGTACACAGGGTGCTGGGTGCTCAGTGCTCGGGGTGCTGGGTGCTCAGTACTCAGGGTGCTGGGTGCTCAGTGCTCAGTACTCAGCGTGCTCTGTGCTCAGTGCTCAGAGTGTTGGGTGCTCAGTACTCAGGGTGCTCTGTGCTCAGTGCTCAGTGCTCAGGGTGCTCAGTGCTCAGGCTGCTGGGTGCTCAGGGTGCTGGGTGCTCAGTGCTCGGGGTGCTGGGTGCTCAGTGCTCAGGGTGCTGGGTGCTCAGTGCTCAGGGTGCTGGGTGCTCAGTGCTCAGGAGGCTGGGTGCTCAGTGCTCGGGTTGCTCGGTGCTCAGTACTCAGGGTGCTGGGTGGTCAGTCCTCGGGGTGCTGGGTGCTCAGTTCTCTTTGTGCTCAGTGCTCAGTACTCAGGGTGCTGGGTGCTCAGTACTCAGGGTGCTGGGTGCTCAGTACTCAGGGAGCTCAGTGCTCGGGGTGCAGGGTGCTCAGTACTCAGGGTGCTGGGTGCTCAGTACTCAGGGTGCTCAGTACTCAGGGTGTTGGGTGCTCAGTGCTTGGGGTGCTGGGTGCTCAGTACTCAGGGTGCTGGGTGCTCAGTGCTCAGGGTGCTGGGTGCTCAGTGCTCAGTACTCACCGTGCTGGGTGCTCAGTGCTCCGAGTGTTGGGTGCTCAGTAATCAGGGTGCTGGGTGCTCAGTGCTCAGTGCTCAGGGTGCTCAGTGCTCAGGGTGCTGGGTGCTCAGGGTGCTGGGTGCTCAGTGCTCGGGGTGATGGGTGCTCAGTGCTCAGGGTGCTGGGTGCTCAGTGCTCAGTGCTCAGGGTGCTGGGTGCTCAGTGCTCAGTGCTCAGGGTGCTGGGTGTTCAGAACTCAGGGTGCTGGGTGCTCAGTACTCAGGGTGCTGGGTGCTCAGTGCTCAGGGTGCTGGGTGCTCAGTGCTCAGGGTGCTGGGTGCTCAGTACTCAGGGTGCTGGGTGCTCAGTACTCAGGGTGCTCGGTGCTCAGTGCTCAGGGTGCTGGGTGCTCAGTGCTCGGTATGCTGGGTGTTCAGTACTCAGGGTGCTGGGTGCTCAGTACTCAGGGTGCTGGATGCTCAGTGCTCAGGGTGCTGGGTGCTCAGTGCTCAGGGTGCTGGGTGCTCAGTACTCAGGGTGCTGGGTGCTCAGTACTCAGGGTGCTCGGTGCTCAGTGCTCAGGGTGCTGGGTGCACAGTGCTAGGGGTGCTGGGTGCTCAGTTCTCGGGGTGCTGGGTGCTCAGTGCTCAGGGTGCTGGGTCTCAGTGCTCGGGGTACTGGGTACTCAGTCCTCAGTACACAGGGTGCTGGGTGCTCAGTGCTCGGGGTGCTGGGTGCTCAGTGCTCAGTACTCAGGGTGCTGGGTGCTCAGTGCTCGGGATGCTGTGTGCTCAGTACTCAGGGTACTCAGTGCTCAGTACTCGGGGTGCTGGGTGCTCAGTACTCAGGGAGCTGGGTGCTCAGTACTCTGGGTGCTGGGTGCTCAGTACTCGGGTGCTGGGTGCTCAGGGCTCAGGGTGCTGGGTGCTCAGTGCTCGGGGTGCTGGGTGCTCATTGCTCAGTACTCAGGGTGCTGGGTGCTCAGTGCTCGGGGTGCTGGGTGCTCAGTGCTCAGTACTCAGGGTGCTGGGTGATCAGTGCTCAGGGTGCTGGGTGCTCAGTACTCAGGGTGCTGGGTGCTCAGTACTCAGGGTGCTGGGTGCTCAGTACTCAGGGTGCTCGGTGCTCAGTACTCAGGGTGCTGGGTGCTCAGTGCTCAGGGTGCTAGGTCCTCAGTGCTCGGGGTGCTGGGTGCTCAGTGCTCAGGGTGCTGGGTGCTCAGTACTCAGGGTGCTGGGTGCTCAGTACTCAGGGTGCTGGGTGCTCAGTACTCAGGATGCTGGGTGCTCAGTACTCTGGGTGCTGGGTGCTCAGTTCTCGGGTGATGGGTGCTCAGGGCTCAGGGTGCAGGGTGCTCAGTGCTCGGGGTGCTAGGTGCTCAGTGCTCAGTACTCAAGGTGCTGGGGGCTCAGTGCTCGGGGTGCTGGGTGCTCAGTGCTCAGTACTCAGGGTGCTGGGTGCTCAGGGGTAGGGGTGCTGGGTGCTCAGTGCTCAGGGTGCTGGGTGCTCAGTGCTCAGGGTGCTGGGTGCTCAGTGCTCGGGGTGTTGGTTGCTCAGTACTCAGGGTGCTGGGTGCTCAGTACTCAGGGTGCTGGATGCTCAGTGCTGGGGGTGCTGGGTGCTCAGTGCTCGGGGTGCTGGGTGCTCAGTTCTCGGGGTGCTCGGTGCTCAGTACTCAGGGTACTGGGTGCTCAGTGCTCGGGGTGCTCAGTACTAATGGTGCTGTGTGTTCAGTGCTCAGGGTGCTGGGTGCTCAGTACTCAGGGTGCTCGGTGCTTAGTACTCAGGATGCTGGGTGCTCAGTGCTCAGGGTGCTGGGTGCTCAGTACTCAGGGTGCTCGGTGCTCAGTACTCAGGGTGCTCAGTGCTCAGTACTCAGGGTGCTGGGTGCTCAGTGCTCGGGGTGCTGGGTGCTCAGTGCTCGGCGTGCTGGGTGCTCAGTGCTCGGGGTGCTGGGTGCTCAGTGCTCAGAGTGCTGGGTGCTCAGTACTCAGGGTGATCCGTGCTCAGTACTCAGGGTGCTGGGTGCTCAGTGCTCAGGGTGCTCAGTGCTCAGTACTCAGGGTGCTGGGTGCTCAGTGCTCAGGGTGCTCGGTGCTCAGTACTCAGGGTGCTCAGTGCTCAGTACTCAGCGTGCTGGGTGCTCAGTGCTCAGGGTGCTGGGTGCTCAGTACTCAGGGTGCAGGGTGCTTAGTACTCAGTGTGCTCGGTCCTCAGTGCTCAGGGTGCTGGGTGCTCAGTACTCAGGGTGCAGGGTGCTCAGTGCTCAGGGTGCTCAGTGCTCAGTACTCAGGGTGCTCGGTGCTCAGTGCTCAGGGTGCTGGGTGCTCAGTGCTCGGGGTGCTGGGTGCTCAGTGCTCAGGTGATCGCTGCTCAGTACTCAGGGTGCTGGGTGCTCAGTGCTCAGGGTGCTGGGTGCTCAGTCCTCAGGGTGCTCAGTGCTCAGGGTGCTGGGTGCTCAGTGCTCAGGGTGCTGGGTGCTCAGTCCTCAGGGTGCTCAGTGCTCAGGGTGCTGGGTGCTCAGTGCTCGGGGTGCTCGGTGCTCAGTACTCAGGGTGCTCAGTGCTCAGTGCTCTGGGTGCTGGGTGCTCAGTGCTCGGGGTGCTGGATGCTCAGTACTCAGGGTGCTGGGTGCTCAGTGCTCAGGGTGCTGGGTGCTCAGTACTCAGTGTGCTGGGTGCTCAGTGCTCAGGGTGCTGGGTGCTCAGTACTCAGGGTGCTGGGTGCTCAGTGCTCAGGGGGCTGGGTGCTCAGTACTCAGGGTGCTGGGTGCTCAGTGCTCAGGGTGCTGGGTGCTCAGTACTCAGGGTGCTGGGTGCTCAGTGCTCAGGGTGCTGGGTGCTCAGTGCTCAGGGTGCTGGGTGCTCAGTACTCAGGGTGCTGGGTGCTCGGTGCTCAGTACGCTGGGTGCTCAGTACTCAGGGTGCTGGGTGCTCAGTACTCAGGGTGCTGGGTGCTCAGTACTCAGGGTGCTCGGTGCTCAGTACTCAGGGTGCTGGGTGCTCAGTGCTCAGGGTGCTGGGTGCTCAGTACTCAGGGTGCTAGGTGCTCAGTCCTCGGGGTGCTCGGTGCTCAGTACGCTGGGTGCTCAGTACTCAGGGTGCTGGGTGCTCAGTACTCAGGGTGCTGGGTGCTCAGTACTCAGGGTGCTGGGTGCTTAGTACTCAGGGTGCTGGGTGCTCAGTGCTCGGGGTGCTGGGTGCTCAGTGCTTGGGGTGCTCGGTGCTCAGTGCTCGGGGTGCTTGGTGCTCAGTAATCAGGGTGCTTTGTGCTCAGTACTCGTTGTGCTGGGTGCTCAGTGCTCAGGGTGCTGGGTGCTCAGTACTCAGGGTGTTCAGTGCTCAGTGCTCGGGGTGCTGGGTGCTCAGTGCTCAGGGTGCTGGGTGCTCAGTTCTCGGGGTGCTCGGTGCTCAGTACTCAGGGTACTGGGTGCTCAGTGCTCGGGGTGCTCAGTACTAATGGTGCTGTGTGTTCAGTGCTCAGGGTGCTGGGTGCTCAGTACTCAGGGTGCTCGGTGCTTAGTACTCAGGATGCGGGGTGCTCAGTGCTCAGGGTGCTGGGTGCTCAGTACTCAGGGTGCTAGGTGCTCAGTGCTCGGGGTGCTCGGTGCTCAGTACGCTGGGTGCTCAGTACTCAGGGTGCTGGGTGCTCAGTACTCAGGGTGCTGGGTGCTCAGTACTCAGGGTTCTGGGGGCTTAGTACTCAGGGTGCTCAGTGCTCAGTGCTTGGGGTGCTGGGTGCTCAGTGCTCAGGGTGCTGGGTGCTCAGTACTCAGGGTGCTCGGTGCTCAGTGCTCGGGGTGCTGGGTGCTCAGTACTCAGGGTGCTCGGTGCTCAGTACTCAGGGTGCTCAGTGCTCAGTACTCAGGGTGCTGGGTGCTCAGTGCTCGGGGTGCTGGGTGCTCAGTGCTCGGGGTGCTGGGTGCTCAGTGCTCGGGGTGCTGGGTGCTCAGTGCTCAGAGTGCTGGGTGCTCAGTACTCAGGGTGATCCGTGCTCAGTACTCAGGGTGCTGGGTGCTCAGTGCTCAGGGTGCTCAGTGCTCAGTACTCAGGGTGCTGGGTGCTCAGTGCTCAGGGTGCTCGGTGCTCAGTACTCAGGGTGCTGGGTGCTCAGTGCTCAGGGTGCTCGGTGCTCAGTACTCAGGGTGCTCAGTGCTCAGTACTCAGCGTGCTGGGTGCTCAGTGCTCAGGGTGCTGGGTGCTCAGTACTCAGGGTGCAGGGTGCTTAGTTCTCAGTGTGCTCGGTCCTCAGTGCTCAGGGTGCTGGGTGCTCAGTGCTCAGGGTGCTGGGTGCTCAGTCCTCAGGGTGCTCAGTGCTCAGGGTGCTGGGTGCTCAGTGCTCAGGGTGCTGGGTGCTCAGTCCTCAGGGTGCTCAGTGCTCAGGGTGCTGGGTGCTCAGTGCTCGGGGTGCTCGGTGCTCAGTACTCAGGGTGCTCAGTGCTCAGTGCTCTGGGTGCTGGGTGCTCAGTGCTCGGCTTGCTGGATGCTCAGTACTCAGGGTGCTGGGTGCTCAGTGCTCAGGGTGCTGGGTGCTCAGTACTCAGTGTGCTGGGTGCTCAGTGCTCAGGGTGCTGGGTGCTCAGTACTCAGGGTGCTGGGTACTCAGTGCTCAGGGTGCTCGGTGCTCAGTACTCGGGGTGCTGGGTGCTCATTCTCAGGGTGCTGGGTGCTCAGTGCTCGCTGTGATGGGTGCTCAGTACTCAGGGTGCTGGTTGCTCAGTGCTCAGGGTGCTGGGTGCTCAGTACTCAGGGTGCTGGGTGCTCAGTGCTCAGGGTGCTGGGTGCTCAGTACTCAGGGTGCTGGGTGCTCAGTGCTCAGGGTGCTGGGTGCTCAGTACTCAGGGTGCTGGGTGCTCAGTGCTCAGGGTGCTGGGTGCTCAGTGCTCAGGGTGCTGGGTGCTCAGTACTCAGGGTGCTGGGTGCTCGGTGCTCAGTACGCTGGGTGCTCAGTACTCAGGGTGCTGGGTGCTCAGTACTCAGGGTGCTGGGTGCTCAGTACTCAGGGTGCTCGGTGCTCAGTACTCAGGGTGCTGGGTGCTCAGTGCTCAGGGTGCTGGGTGCTCAGTACTCAGGGTGCTAGGTGCTCAGTGCTCGGGGTGCTCGGTGCTCAGTACGCTGGGTGCTCAGTACTCAGGGTGCTGGGTGCTCAGTACTCAGGGTGCTGGGTGCTCAGTACTCAGGGTGCTGGGTGCTTAGTACTCAGGGTGCTGGGTGCTCAGTGCTCGGGGTGCTGGGTGCTCAGTGCTTGGGGTGCTCGGTGCTCAGTGCTCGGGGTGCTTGGTGCTCAGTAATCAGGGTGCTTTGTGCTCAGTACTCGTTGTGCTGGGTGCTCAGTGCTCAGGGTGCTGGGTGCTCAGTACTCAGGGTGTTCGGTGCTCAGTGCTCGGGGTGCTGGGTGCTCAGTACTCAGGGTGCTGGGTGCTCAGTACTCAGGGTGCTGGGTGCTCAGTGCTCAGGGTGCTCGGTGCTCAGTACTCACGGTGCTGGGTACTCAGTGCTCACGGTACTCATTCTCAGGGTGCTGGGTGCTCAGTACTCAGGGTGCTGGGTGCTCAGTGCTCGGGGTGCAGGGTGCTCAGTGCTCGGGGTGCTCGGTGCTCAGTACTCAGGGTGCTGGGTGCTCAGTACTCAGGGTGCTCAGTGCTCGGGGAGCTCGGGGCTCAGTACTCAGGGTGCTGGGTGCTCAGTGCTCGGGGTGCTCGGTGCTCAGTACTCAGGGTGCTGGGTGCTCAGTGCTCAGGGTGCTGGGTGCTCAGTACTCAGGGTTCTGGGTGCTCAGTACTCAGGGTGCTAAGAGCTCAGGGTGCTCAGTGCTCGGGGTGCTGGATGCTCAGTGCTCAGTGCACAGGGTGCTGGGTGCTCTGTCCTCTGGGTGCTGGGTGCTCAGTTCTCTGGGTGCTCAGTGCTCAGTACTCAGGGTGCTGGGTGCTCGGTGCTCAGTACGCTGGGTGCTCAGTACTCAGGGCGCTGGGTGCTCAGTACTCAGGGTGCTGGGTGCTCAGTACTCAGGGTGCTCGGTGCTCAGTACTCAGGGTGCTGGGTGCTCAGTGCTCAGAGTGTTGGGTGCTCAGTACTCAGGGTGCTCTGTGCTCAGTGCTCAGTGCTCAGTGTGCTCAGTGCTCAGGCTGCTGGGTGCTCAGGGTGCTGGGTGCTCAGTGCTCGGGGTGCTGGGTGCTCAGTGCTCAGGGTACTGGGTGCTCAGTGCTCAGGGTGCTGGGTGCTCAGTGCTCAGGGTGCTGGGTGCTCAGTGCTCGGGGTGCTCGGTGCTCAGTACTCAGGGTGCTTGGTGGTCAGTCCTCGGGGTGCTGGGTGCTCAGTTCTCTTTGTGCTCAGTCCTCAGTACTCAGGGTGCTGGGTGCTCAGTACTCAGGGTGCTCGGTGCTCAGTACTCAGGGAGCTCATTGCTCGGGGTGCAGGGTGCTCAGTACTCAGGGTGCTGGGAGCTCAGTACTCAGGGTGCTCAGTACTCAGGGTGCTGGGTGCTCAGTGCTTGGGGTGCTGGGTGCTCAGTACTCAGGGTGCTGGGTGCTCAGTGCTCAGGGTGCTGGGTGCTCAGTGCTCGGCGTGCTGGGTGCTCATTCTCGGGGTGCTGGGTGCTCAGTACTCAGGGTGCTGGGTGCTCAGTGCTCGGGGTGCTCGGTGCTCAGTACACAGGGTGCTGGGTGCTCAGTGCTCGGGGTGCTGGGTGCTCAGTACTCAGGGTGCTGGGTGCTCAGTGCTCAGTACTCACCGTGCTGGGTGCTCAGTGCTCAGAGTGTTGGGTGCTCAGTAATCAGGGTGCTGGGTGCTCAGTGCTCAGTGCTCAGGGTGCTCAGTGCTCAGGGTGCTGGGTGCTCAGGGTGCTGGGTGCTCAGTGCTCGGGGTGATGGGTGCTCAGTGCTCAGGATGCTGGGTGCTCACTGCTCAGTGCTCAGGGTGCTGGGTGCTCAGGGTGCTGGGTGCTCAGTGCTCGGGGTGATGGGTGCTCAGTGCTCAGGGTGCTGGGTGCTCAGTACTCAGGGTGTTCGGTGCTCAGTGCTCGGGGTGCTGGGTGCTCAGTACTCAGGGTGCTGGGTGCTCAGTACTCAGGGTGCTGGGTGCTCAGTGCTCAGGGTGCTCGGTGCTCAGTACTCACGGTGCTGGGTACTCAGTGCTCACGGTACTCATTCTCAGGGTGCTGGGTGCTCAGTACTCAGGGTGCTGGGTGCTCAGTGCTCGGGGTGCAGGGTGCTCAGTGCTCGGGGTGCTCGGTGCTCAGTACTCAGGGTGCTGGGTGCTCAGTACTCAGGGTGCTCAGTGCTCGGGGAGCTCGGGGCTCAGTACTCAGGGTGCTGGGTGCTCAGTGCTCGGGGTGCTCGGTGCTCAGTACTCAGGGTGCTGGGTGCTCAGTGCTCAGGGTGCTGGGTGCTCAGTACTCAGGGTTCTGGGTGCTCAGTACTCAGGGTGCTAAGAGCTCAGGGTGCTCAGTCCTCGGGGTGCTGGATGCTCAGTGCTCAGTGCACAGGGTGCTGGGTGCTCAGTCCTCTGGGTGCTGGGTGCTCAGTTCTCTGGGTGCTCAGTGCTCAGTACTCAGGGTGCTGGGTGCTCGGTGCTCAGTACGCTGGGTGCTCAGTACTCAGGGCGCTGGGTGCTCAGTACTCAGGGTGCTGGGTGCTCAGTACTCAGGGTGCTCGGTGCTCAGTACTCAGGGTGCTGGGTGCTCAGTGCTCAGAGTGTTGGGTGCTCAGTACTCAGGGTGCTCTGTGCTCAGTGCTCAGTGCTCAGTGTGCTCAGTGCTCAGGCTGCTGGGTGCTCAGGGTGCTGGGTGCTCAGTGCTCGGGGTGCTGGGTGCTCAGTGCTCAGGGTACTGGGTGCTCAGTGCTCAGGGTGCTGGGTGCTCAGTGCTCAGGGTGCTGGGTGCTCAGTGCTCGGGGTGCTCGGTGCTCAGTACTCAGGGTGCTTGGTGGTCAGTCCTCGGGGTGCTGGGTGCTCAGTTCTCTTTGTGCTCAGTCCTCAGTACTCAGGGTGCTGGGTGCTCAGTACTCAGGGTGCTCGGTGCTCAGTACTCAGGGAGCTCATTGCTCGGGGTGCAGGGTGCTCAGTACTCAGGGTGCTGGGAGCTCAGTACTCAGGGTGCTCAGTACTCAGGGTGCTGGGTGCTCAGTGCTTGGGGTGCTGGGTGCTCAGTACTCAGGGTGCTGGGTGCTCAGTGCTCAGGGTGCTGGGTGCTCAGTGCTCGGCGTGCTGGGTGCTCATTCTCGGGGTGCTGGGTGCTCAGTACTCAGGGTGCTGGGTGCTCAGTGCTCGGGGTGCTCGGTGCTCAGTACACAGGGTGCTGGGTGCTCAGTGCTCGGGGTGCTGGGTGCTCAGTACTCAGGGTGCTGGGTGCTCAGTGCTCAGTACTCACCGTGCTGGGTGCTCAGTGCTCAGAGTGTTGGGTGCTCAGTAATCAGGGTGCTGGGTGCTCAGTGCTCAGTGCTCAGGGTGCTCAGTGCTCAGGGTGCTGGGTGCTCAGGGTGCTGGGTGCTCAGTGCTCGGGGTGATGGGTGCTCAGTGCTCAGGATGCTGGGTGCTCACTGCTCAGTGCTCAGGGTGCTGGGTGCTCAGTGCTCAGTGCTCAGGGTGCTGGGTGTTCAGTACTCAGGGTGCTGGGTCCTCAGTAATCAGGGTGCTGGGTGCTCAGTGCTCAGTGCTCAGGGTGCTCAGTGCTCAGGGTGCTGGGTGCTCAGGGTGCTGGGTGCTCAGTGCTCGGGGTGATGGGTGCTCAGTGCTCAGGGTGCTGGGTGCTCAGTGCTCAGTGCTCAGGGTGCTGGGTGCTCAGTGCTCAGTGCTCATGGTGCTGGGTGTTCAGTACTCAGGGTGCTGGGTGCTCAGTACTCAGGGTGCTGGGTGCTCAGTGCTCAGGGTGCTGGGTGCTCAGTGCTCAGGGTGCTGGGTGCTCAGTACTCAGGGTGCTGGGTGCTCAGTACTCAGGGTGCTCGGTGCTCAGTGCTCAGGGTGCTGGGTGCTCAGTGCTCGGTATGCTGGGTGTTCAGTACTCAGGGTGCTGGGTGCTCAGTACTCAGGGTGCTGGATGCTCAGTGCTCAGGGTGCTGGGTGCTCAGTGCTCAGGGTGCTGGGTGCTCAGTACTCAGGGTGCTGGGTGCTCAGTACTCAGGGTGCTCGGTGCTCAGTGCTCAGGGTGCTGGGTGCACAGTGCTAGGGGTGCTGGGTGCTCAGTTCTCGGGGTGCTGTGTGCTCAGTGCTCAGGGTGCTGGGTCTCAGTGCTCGGGGTACTGGGTACTCAGTCCTCAGTACACAGGGTGCTGGGTCTCAGTGCTCGGGGTACTGGGTACTCAGTGCTCAGTACTCAGGGTGCTGGGTGCTCAGTGCTCGGGGTGCTGTGTGCTCAGTACTCAGGGTACTCAGTGCTCAGTACTCGGGGTGCTGGGTGCTCAGTACTCAGGGAGCTGGGTGCTCAATACTCTGGGTGCTGGGTGCTCAGTACTCGGGTGCTGGGTGCTCAGGGCTCAGGGTGCTGGGTGCTCAGTGCTCGGGGTGCTGGGTGCTCATTGCTCAGTACTCAGGGTGCTCGGCACTCAGTGCTCAGGGTGCTCGGTGCTCAGTACTCGGGGTGCTGGGTGCTCATTCTCAGGGTGCTGGGTGCTCAGTGCTCGCTGTGATGGGTGCTCAGTACTCAGGGTGCTGGTTGCTCAGTGCTCAGGGTGCTGGGTGCTCAGTACTCAGGGTGCTGGGTGCTCAGTGCTCAGGGTGCTGGGTGCTCAGTACTCAGGGTGCTGGGTGCTCAGTGCTCAGGGTGCTGGGTGCTCAGTACTCAGGGTGCTGGGTGCTCAGTGCTCAGGGTGCTGGGTGCTCAGTGCTCAGGGTGCTGGGTGCTCAGTACTCAGGGTGCTGGGTGCTCGGTGCTCAGTACGCTGGGTGCTCAGTACTCAGGGTGCTGGGTGCTCAGTACTCAGGGTGCTGGGTGCTCAGTACTCAGGGTGCTCGGTGCTCAGTACTCAGGGTGCTGGGTGCTCAGTGCTCAGGGTGCTGGGTGCTCAGTACTCAGGGTGCTAGGTGCTCAGTGCTCGGGGTGCTCGGTGCTCAGTACGCTGGGTGCTCAGTACTCAGGGTGCTGGGTGCTCAGTACTCAGGGTGCTGGGTGCTCAGTACTCAGGGTGCTCGGTGCTCAGTACTCAGGGTGCTGGGTGCTCAGTGCTCAGGGTGCTGGGTGCTCAGTACTCAGGGTGCTAGGTGCTCAGTGCTCGGGGTGCTCGGTGCTCAGTACGCTGGGTGCTCAGTACTCAGGGTGCTGGGTGCTCAGTACTCAGGGTGCTGGGTGCTCAGTACTCAGGGTGCTGGGTGCTTAGTACTCAGGGTGCTGGGTGCTCAGTGCTCGGGGTGCTGGGTGCTCAGTGCTTGGGGTGCTCGGTGCTCAGTGCTCGGGGTGCTTGGTGCTCAGTAATCAGGGTGCTTTGTGCTCAGTACTCGTTGTGCTGGGTGCTCAGTGCTCAGGGTGCTGGGTGCTCAGTACTCAGGGTGTTCGGTGCTCAGTGCTCGGGGTGCTGGGTGCTCAGTGCTCAGGGTGCTGGGTGCTCAGTTCTCGGGGTGCTCGGTGCTCAGTACTCAGGGTACTGGGTGCTCAGTGCTCGGGGTGCTCAGTACTAATGGTGCTGTGTGTTCAGTGCTCAGGGTGCTGGGTGCTCAGTACTCAGGGTGCTCGGTGCTTAGTACTCAGGATGCGGGGTGCTCAGTGCTCAGGGTGCTGGGTGCTCAGTACTCAGGGTGCTAGGTGCTCAGTGCTCGGGGTGCTCGGTGCTCAGTACGCTGGGTGCTCAGTACTCAGGGTGCTGGGTGCTCAGTACTCAGGGTGCTGGGTGCTCAGTACTCAGGGTTCTGGGGGCTTAGTACTCAGGGTGCTCAGTGCTCAGTGCTCGGGGTGCTGGGTGCTCAGTGCTCAGGGTGCTGGGTGCTCAGTACTCAGGGTGCTCGGTGCTCAGTGCTCGGGGTGCTGGGTGCTCAGTACTCAGGGTGCTCGGTGCTCAGTACTCAGGGTGCTCAGTGCTCAGTACTCAGGGTGCTGGGTGCTCAGTGCTCGGGGTGCTGGGTGCTCAGTGCTCGGGGTGCTGGGTGCTCAGTGCTCGGGGTGCTGGGTGCTCAGTGCTCAGAGTGCTGGGTGCTCAGTACTCAGGGTGATCCGTGCTCAGTACTCAGGGTGCTGGGTGCTCAGTGCTCAGCGTGCTCAGTGCTCAGTACTCAGGGTGCTGGGTGCTCAGTGCTCAGGGTGCTCGGTGCTCAGTACTCAGGGTGCTGGGTGCTCAGTGCTCAGGGTGCTCGGTGCTCAGTACTCAGGGTGCTCAGTGCTCAGTACTCAGCGTGCTGGGTGCTCAGTGCTCAGGGTGCTGGGTGCTCAGTACTCAGGGTGCAGGGTGCTTAGTACTCAGTGTGCTCGGTCCTCAGTGCTCAGGGTGCTGGGTGCTCAGTGCTCAGGGTGCTGGGTGCTCAGTCCTCAGGGTGCTCAGTGCTCAGGGTGCTGGGTGCTCAGTGCTCAGGGTGCTGGGTGCTCAGTCCTCAGGGTGCTCAGTGCTCAGGGTGCTGGGTGCTCAGTGCTCGGGGTGCTCGGTGCTCAGTACTCAGGGTGCTCAGTGCTCAGTGCTCTGGGTGCTGGGTGCTCAGTGCTCGGGGTGCTGGATGCTCAGTACTCAGGGTGCTGGGTGCTCAGTGCTCAGGGTGCTGGGTGCTCAGTACTCAGTGTGCTGGGTGCTCAGTGCTCAGGGTGCTGGGTGCTCAGTACTCAGGGTGCTGGGTACTCAGTGCTCAGGGTGCTCGGTGCTCAGTACTCGGGGTGCTGGGTGCTCATTCTCAGGGTGCTGGGTGCTCAGTGCTCGCTGTGATGGGTGCTCAGTACTCAGGGTGCTGGTTGCTCAGTGCTCAGGGTGCTGGGTGCTCAGTACTCAGGGTGCTGGGTGCTCAGTGCTCAGGGTGCTGGGTGCTCAGTACTCAGGGTGCTGGGTGCTCAGTGCTCAGGGTGCTGGGTGCTCAGTACTCAGGGTGCTGGGTGCTCAGTGCTCAGGGTGCTGGGTGCTCAGTGCTCAGGGTGCTGGGTGCTCAGTACTCAGGGTGCTGGGTGCTCGGTGCTCAGTACGCTGGGTGCTCAGTACTCAGGGTGCTGGGTGCTCAGTACTCAGGGTGCTGGGTGCTCAGTACTCAGGGTGCTCGGTGCTCAGTACTCAGGGTGCTGGGTGCTCAGTGCTCAGGGTGCTGGGTGCTCAGTACTCAGGGTGCTAGGTGCTCAGTGCTCTGGGTGCTCGGTGCTCAGTACGCTGGGTGCTCAGTACTCAGGGTGCTGGGTGCTCAGTACTCAGGGTGCTGGGTGCTCAGTACTCAGGGTGCTGGGTGCTTAGTACTCAGGGTGCTGGGTGCTCAGTGCTCAGGGTGCTGGGTGCTCAGTGCTTGGGGTGCTCGGTGCTCAGTGCTCGGGGTGCTTGGTGCTCAGTAATCAGGGTGCTTTGTGCTCAGTACTCGTTGTGCTGGGTGCTCAGTGCTCAGGGTGCTGGGTGCTCAGTACTCAGGGTGTTCGGTGCTCAGTGCTCGGGGTGCTGGGTGCTCAGTGCTCAGGGTGCTGGGTGCTCAGTTCTCGGGGTGCTCGGTGCTCAGTACTCAGGGTACTGGGTGCTCAGTGCTCGGGGTGCTCAGTACTAATGGTGCTGTGTGTTCAGTGCTCAGGGTGCTGGGTGCTCAGTACTCAGGGTGCTCGGTGCTTAGTACTCAGGATGCGGGGTGCTCAGTGCTCAGGGTGCTGGGTGCTCAGTACTCAGGGTGCTAGGTGCTCAGTGCTCGGGGTGCTCGGTGCTCAGTACGCTGGGTGCTCAGTACTCAGGGTGCTGGGTGCTCAGTACTCAGGGTGCTGGGTGCTCAGTACTCAGGGTTCTGGGGGCTTAGTACTCAGGGTGCTCAGTGCTCAGTGCTCGGGGTGCTGGGTGCTCAGTGCTCAGGGTGCTGGGTGCTCAGTACTCAGGGTGCTCGGTGCTCAGTGCTCGGGGTGCTGGGTGCTCAGTACTCAGGGTGCTCGGTGCTCAGTACTCAGGGTGCTCAGTGCTCAGTACTCAGGGTGCTGGGTGCTCAGTGCTCGGGGTGCTGGGTGCTCAGTGCTCGGGGTGCTGGGTGCTCAGTGCTCGGGGTGCTGGGTGCTCAGTGCTCAGAGTGCTGGGTGCTCAGTACTCAGGGTGATCCGTGCTCAGTACTCAGGGTGCTGGGTGCTCAGTGCTCAGGGTGCTCAGTGCTCAGTACTCAGGGTGCTGGGTGCTCAGTGCTCAGGGTGCTCGGTGCTCAGTACTCAGGGTGCTGGGTGCTCAGTGCTCAGGGTGCTCGGTGCTCAGTACTCAGGGTGCTCAGTGCTCAGTACTCAGCGTGCTGGGTGCTCAGTGCTCAGGGTGCTGGGTGCTCAGTACTCAGGGTGCAGGGTGCTTAGTACTCAGTGTGCTCGGTCCTCAGTGCTCAGGGTGCTGGGTGCTCAGTGCTCAGGGTGCTGGGTGCTCAGTCCTCAGGGTGCTCAGTGCTCAGGGTGCTGGGTGCTCAGTGCTCAGGGTGCTGGGTGCTCAGTCCTCAGGGTGCTCAGTGCTCAGGGTGCTGGGTGCTCAGTGCTCGGGGTGCTCGGTGCTCAGTACTCAGGGTGCTCAGTGCTCAGTGCTCTGGGTGCTGGGTGCTCAGTGCTCGGGGTGCTGGATGCTCAGTACTCAGGGTGCTGGGTGCTCAGTGCTCAGGGTGCTGGGTGCTCAGTACTCAGTGTGCTGGGTGCTCAGTGCTCAGGGTGCTGGGTGCTCAGTACTCAGGGTGCTGGGTACTCAGTGCTCAGGGTGCTCGGTGCTCAGTACTCGGGGTGCTGGGTGCTCATTCTCAGGGTGCTGGGTGCTCAGTGCTCGCTGTGATGGGTGCTCAGTACTCAGGGTGCTGGTTGCTCAGTGCTCAGGGTGCTGGGTGCTCAGTACTCAGGGTGCTGGGTGCTCAGTGCTCAGGGTGCTGGGTGCTCAGTACTCAGGGTGCTGGGTGCTCAGTGCTCAGGGTGCTGGGTGCTCAGTACTCAGGGTGCTGGGTGCTCAGTGCTCAGGGTGCTGGGTGCTCAGTGCTCAGGGTGCTGGGTGCTCAGTACTCAGGGTGCTGGGTGCTCGGTGCTCAGTACGCTGGGTGCTCAGTACTCAGGGTGCTGGGTGCTCAGTACTCAGGGTGTTGGGTGCTCAGTACTCAGGGTGCTCGGTGCTCAGTACTCAGGGTGCTGGGTGCTCAGTGCTCAGGGTGCTGGGTGCTCAGTACTCAGGGTGCTAGGTGCTCAGTGCTCTGGGTGCTCGGTGCTCAGTACGCTGGGTGCTCAGTACTCAGGGTGCTGGGTGCTCAGTACTCAGGGTGCTGGGTGCTCAGTACTCAGGGTGCTGGGTGCTTAGTACTCAGGGTGCTGGGTGCTCAGTGCTCGGGGTGCTGGGTGCTCAGTGCTTGGGGTGCTCGGTGCTCAGTGCTCGGGGTGCTTGGTGCTCAGTAATCAGGGTGCTTTGTGCTCAGTACTCGTTGTGCTGGGTGCTCAGTGCTCAGGGTGCTGGGTGCTCAGTACTCAGGGTGTTCGGTGCTCAGTGCTCGGGGTGCTGGGTGCTCAGTACTCAGGGTGCTGGGTGCTCAGTACTCAGGGTGCTGGGTGCTCAGTGCTCAGGGTGCTCGGTGCTCAGTACTCACGGTGCTGGGTACTCAGTGCTCATGGTACTCATTCTCAGGGTGCTGGGTGCTCAGTACTCAGGGTGCTGGGTGCTCAGTGCTCGGGGTGCTGGGTGCTCAGTGCTCGGGGTGCTCGGTGCTCAGTACTCAGGGTGCTGGGTGCTCAGTACTCAGGGTGCTCAGTGCTCGGGGAGCTCGGGGCTCAGTACTCAGGGTGCTGGGTGCTCAGTGCTCGGGGTGCTCGGTGCTCAGTACTCAGGGTGCTGGGTGCTCAGTGCTCAGGGTGCTGGGTGCTCAGTACTCAGGGTTCTGGGTGCTCAGTACTCAGGGTGCTAAGAGCTCAGGGTGCTCAGTGCTCGGGGTGCTGGATGCTCAGTGCTCAGTGCACAGGGTGCTGGGTGCTCAGTCCTCTGGGTGCTGGGTGCTCAGTTCTCTGGGTCCTCAGTGCTCAGTACTCAGGGTGCTGGGTGCTCGGTGCTCAGTACGCTGGGTGCTCAGTACTCAGGGTGCTGGGTGCTCAGTACTCAGGGTGCTGGGTGCTCAGTACTCAGGGTGCTCGGTGCTCAGTACTCAGGGTGCTGGGTGCTCAGTGCTCAGAGTGTTGGGTGCTCAGTACTCAGGGTGCTCTGTGCTCAGTGCTCAGTGCTCAGTGTGCTCAGTGCTCAGGCTGCTGGGTGCTCAGGGTGCTGGGTGCTCAGTGCACGGGGTGCTGGGTGCTCAGTGCTCAGGGTACTGGGTGCTCAGTGCTCGGGGTGCTGGGTGCTCAGTGCTCAGGGTGCTGGGTGCTCAGTGCTCGGGGTGCTCGGTGCTCAGTACTCAGGGTGCTGGGTGGTCAGTCCTCGGGGTGCTGGGTGCTCAGTTCTCTTTGTGCTCAGTCCTCAGTACTCAGGGTGCTGGGTGCTCAGTACTCAGGGTGCTGGGTGCTCAGTACTCAGGGAGCTCAGTGCTCGGGGTGCAGGGTGCTCAGTACTCAGGGTGCTGGGAGCTCAGTACTCAGGGTGCTCAGTACTCAGGGTGCTGGGTGCTCAGTGCTTGGGGTGCTGGGTGCTCAGTACTCAGGGTGCTGGGTGCTCAGTGCTCAGGGTGCTGGGTGCTCAGTGCTCGGCGTGCTGGGTGCTCATTCTCGGGGTGCTGGGTGCTCAGTACTCAGGGTGCTGGGTGCTCAGTGCTCGGGGTGCTCGGTGCTCAGTACACAGGGTGCTGGGTGCTCAGTGCTCGGGGTGCTGGGTGCTCAGTACTCAGGGTGCTGGGTGCTCAGTGCTCAGTACTCACCGTGCTGGGTGCTCAGTGCTCAGAGTGTTGGGTGCTCAGTAATCAGGGTGCTGGGTGCTCAGTGCTCAGTGCTCAGGGTGCTCAGTGCTCAGGGTGCTGGGTGCTCAGGGTGCTGGGTGCTCAGTGGTCGGGGTGATGGGTGCTCAGTGCTCAGGATGCTGGGTGCTCACTGCTCAGTGCTCAGGGTGCTGGGTGCTCAGTGCTCAGTGCTCAGGGTGCTGGGTGTTCAGTACTCAGGGTGCTGGGTCCTCAGTAATCAGGGTGCTGGGTGCTCAGTGCTCAGTGCTCAGGGTGCTCAGTGCTCAGGGTGCTGGGTGCTCAGGGTGCTGGGTGCTCAGTGCTCGGGGTGATGGGTGCTCAGTGCTCAGGGTGCTGTGTGCTCAGTGCTCAGTGCTCAGGGTGCTGGGTGCTCAGTGCTCAGTGCTCAGGGTGCTGGGTGTTCAGTACTCAGGGTGCTGGGTGCTCAGTACTCAGGGTGCTGGGTGCTCAGTGCTCAGGGTGCTGGGTGCTCAGTGCTCAGGGTGCTGGGTGCTCAGTACTCAGGGTGCTGGGTGCTCAGTACTCAGGGTGCTCGGTGCTCAGTGCTCAGGGTGCTGGGTGCTCAGTGCTCGGTATGCTGGGTGTTCAGTACTCAGGGTGCTGGGTGCTCAGTACTCAGGGTGCTGGATGCTCAGTGCTCAGGGTGCTGGGTGCTCAGTGCTCAGGGTGCTGGGTGCTCAGTACTCAGGGTGCTGGGTGCTCAGTACTCAGGGTGCTCGGTGCTCAGTGCTCAGGGTGCTGGGTGCACAGTGCTAGGGGTGCTGGGTGCTCAGTTCTCGGGGTGCTGGGTGCTCAGTGCTCAGGGTGCTGGGTCTCAGTGCTCGGGGTACTGGGTACTCAGTCCTCAGTACACAGGGTGCTGGGTCTCAGTGCTCGGGGTACTGGGTACTCAGTGCTCAGTACTCAGGGTGCTGGGTGCTCAGTGCTCGGGGTGCTGTGTGCTCAGTACTCAGGGTACTCAGTGCTCAGTACTCAGGGAGCTGGGTGCTCAATACTCTGGGTGCTGGGTGCTCAGTACTCGGGTGCTGGGTGCTCAGGGCTCAGGGTGCTGGGTGCTCAGTGCTCGGGGTGCTGGGTGCTCATTGCTCAGTACTCAGGGTGCTGGGTACTCAGTGCTCAGGGTGCTCGGTGCTCAGTACTCGGGGTGCTGGGTGCTCATTCTCAGGGTGCTGGGTGCTCAGTGCTCGCTGTGATGGGTGCTCAATACTCTGGGTGCTGGGTGCTCAGTACTCGGGTGCTGGGTGCTCAGGGCTCAGGGTGCTGGGTGCTCAGTGCTCGGGGTGCTGGGTGCTCATTGCTCAGTACTCAGGGTGCTCGGCACTCAGTGCTCAGGGTGCTCGGTGCTCAGTACTCGGGGTGCTGGGTGCTCATTCTCAGGGTGCTGGGTGCTCAGTGCTCGCTGTGATGGGTGCTCAGTACTCAGGGTGCTGGTTGCTCAGTGCTCAGGGTGCTGGGTGCTCAGTACTCAGGGTGCTGGGTGCTCAGTGCTCAGGGTGCTGGGTGCTCAGTACTCAGGGTGCTGGGTGCTCAGTGCTCAGGGTGCTGGGTGCTCAGTACTCAGGGTGCTGGGTGCTCAGTGCTCAGGGTGCTGGGTGCTCAGTGCTCAGGGTGCTGGGTGCTCAGTACTCAGGGTGCTGGGTGCTCGGTGCTCAGTACGCTGGGTGCTCAGTACTCAGGGTGCTGGGTGCTCAGTACTCAGGGTGCTGGGTGCTCAGTACTCAGGGTGCTCGGTGCTCAGTACTCAGGGTGCTGGGTGCTCAGTGCTCAGGGTGCTGGGTGCTCAGTACTCAGGGTGCTAGGTGCTCAGTGCTCGGGGTGCTCGGTGCTCAGTACGCTGGGTGCTCAGTACTCAGGGTGCTGGGTGCTCAGTACTCAGGGTGCTGGGTGCTCAGTACTCAGGGTGCTCGGTGCTCAGTACTCAGGGTGCTGGGTGCTCAGTGCTCAGGGTGCTGGGTGCTCAGTACTCAGGGTGCTAGGTGCTCAGTGCTCGGGGTGCTCGGTGCTCAGTACGCTGGGTGCTCAGTACTCAGGGTGCTGGGTGCTCAGTACTCAGGGTGCTGGGTGCTCAGTACTCAGGGTGCTGGGTGCTTAGTACTCAGGGTGCTGGGTGCTCAGTGCTCGGGGTGCTGGGTGCTCAGTGCTTGGGGTGCTCGGTGCTCAGTGCTCGGGGTGCTTGGTGCTCAGTAATCAGGGTGCTTTGTGCTCAGTACTCGTTGTGCTGGGTGCTCAGTGCTCAGGGTGCTGGGTGCTCAGTACTCAGGGTGTTCGGTGCTCAGTGCTCGGGGTGCTGGGTGCTCAGTGCTCAGGGTGCTGGGTGCTCAGTTCTCGGGGTGCTCGGTGCTCAGTACTCAGGGTACTGGGTGCTCAGTGCTCGGGGTGCTCAGTACTAATGGTGCTGTGTGTTCAGTGCTCAGGGTGCTGGGTGCTCAGTACTCAGGGTGCTCGGTGCTTAGTACTCAGGATGCGGGGTGCTCAGTGCTCAGGGTGCTGGGTGCTCAGTACTCAGGGTGCTAGGTGCTCAGTGCTCGGGGTGCTCGGTGCTCAGTACGCTGGGTGCTCAGTACTCAGGGTGCTGGGTGCTCAGTACTCAGGGTGCTGGGTGCTCAGTACTCAGGGTTCTGGGGGCTTAGTACTCAGGGTGCTCAGTGCTCAGTGCTCGGGGTGCTGGGTGCTCAGTGCTCAGGGTGCTGGGTGCTCAGTACTCAGGGTGCTCGGTGCTCAGTGCTCGGGGTGCTGGGTGCTCAGTACTCAGGGTGCTCGGTGCTCAGTACTCAGGGTGCTCAGTGCTCAGTACTCAGGGTGCTGGGTGCTCAGTGCTCGGGGTGCTGGGTGCTCAGTGCTCGGGGTGCTGGGTGCTCAGTGCTCGGGGTGCTGGGTGCTCAGTGCTCAGAGTGCTGGGTGCTCAGTACTCAGGGTGATCCGTGCTCAGTACTCAGGGTGCTGGGTGCTCAGTGCTCAGGGTGCTCAGTGCTCAGTACTCAGGGTGCTGGGTGCTCAGTGCTCAGGGTGCTCGGTGCTCAGTACTCAGGGTGCTGGGTGCTCAGTGCTCAGGGTGCTCGGTGCTCAGTACTCAGGGTGCTCAGTGCTCAGTACTCAGCGTGCTGGGTGCTCAGTGCTCAGGGTGCTGGGTGCTCAGTACTCAGGGTGCAGGGTGCTTAGTACTCAGTGTGCTCGGTCCTCAGTGCTCAGGGTGCTGGGTGCTCAGTGCTCAGGGTGCTGGGTGCTCAGTCCTCAGGGTGCTCAGTGCTCAGGGTGCTGGGTGCTCAGTGCTCAGGGTGCTGGGTGCTCAGTCCTCAGGGTGCTCAGTGCTCAGGGTGCTGGGTGCTCAGTGCTCGGGGTGCTCGGTGCTCAGTACTCAGGGTGCTCAGTGCTCAGTGCTCTGGGTGCTGGGTGCTCAGTGCTCGGGGTGCTGGATGCTCAGTACTCAGGGTGCTGGGTGCTCAGTGCTCAGGGTGCTGGGTGCTCAGTACTCAGTGTGCTGGGTGCTCAGTGCTCAGGGTGCTGGGTGCTCAGTACTCAGGGTGCTGGGTACTCAGTGCTCAGGGTGCTCGGTGCTCAGTACTCGGGGTGCTGGGTGCTCATTCTCAGGGTGCTGGGTGCTCAGTGCTCGCTGTGATGGGTGCTCAGTACTCAGGGTGCTGGTTGCTCAGTGCTCAGGGTGCTGGGTGCTCAGTACTCAGGGTGCTGGGTGCTCAGTGCTCAGGGTGCTGGGTGCTCAGTACTCAGGGTGCTGGGTGCTCAGTGCTCAGGGTGCTGGGTGCTCAGTACTCAGGGTGCTGGGTGCTCAGTGCTCAGGGTGCTGGGTGCTCAGTGCTCAGGGTGCTGGGTGCTCAGTACTCAGGGTGCTGGGTGCTCGGTGCTCAGTACGCTGGGTGCTCAGTACTCAGGGTGCTGGGTGCTCAGTACTCAGGGTGCTGGGTGCTCAGTACTCAGGGTGCTCGGTGCTCAGTACTCAGGGTGCTGGGTGCTCAGTGCTCAGGGTGCTGGGTGCTCAGTACTCAGGGTGCTAGGTGCTCAGTGCTCTGGGTGCTCGGTGCTCAGTACGCTGGGTGCTCAGTACTCAGGGTGCTGGGTGCTCAGTACTCAGGGTGCTGGGTGCTCAGTACTCAGGGTGCTGGGTGCTTAGTACTCAGGGTGCTGGGTGCTCAGTGCTCAGGGTGCTGGGTGCTCAGTGCTTGGGGTGCTCGGTGCTCAGTGCTCGGGGTGCTTGGTGCTCAGTAATCAGGGTGCTTTGTGCTCAGTACTCGTTGTGCTGGGTGCTCAGTGCTCAGGGTGCTGGGTGCTCAGTACTCAGGGTGTTCGGTGCTCAGTGCTCGGGGTGCTGGGTGCTCAGTGCTCAGGGTGCTGGGTGCTCAGTTCTCGGGGTGCTCGGTGCTCAGTACTCAGGGTACTGGGTGCTCAGTGCTCGGGGTGCTCAGTACTAATGGTGCTGTGTGTTCAGTGCTCAGGGTGCTGGGTGCTCAGTACTCAGGGTGCTCGGTGCTTAGTACTCAGGATGCGGGGTGCTCAGTGCTCAGGGTGCTGGGTGCTCAGTACTCAGGGTGCTAGGTGCTCAGTGCTCGGGGTGCTCGGTGCTCAGTACGCTGGGTGCTCAGTACTCAGGGTGCTGGGTGCTCAGTACTCAGGGTGCTGGGTGCTCAGTACTCAGGGTTCTGGGGGCTTAGTACTCAGGGTGCTCAGTGCTCAGTGCTCGGGGTGCTGGGTGCTCAGTGCTCAGGGTGCTGGGTGCTCAGTACTCAGGGTGCTCGGTGCTCAGTGCTCGGGGTGCTGGGTGCTCAGTACTCAGGGTGCTCGGTGCTCAGTACTCAGGGTGCTCAGTGCTCAGTACTCAGGGTGCTGGGTGCTCAGTGCTCGGGGTGCTGGGTGCTCAGTGCTCGGGGTGCTGGGTGCTCAGTGCTCGGGGTGCTGGGTGCTCAGTGCTCAGAGTGCTGGGTGCTCAGTACTCAGGGTGATCCGTGCTCAGTACTCAGGGTGCTGGGTGCTCAGTGCTCAGGGTGCTCAGTGCTCAGTACTCAGGGTGCTGGGTGCTCAGTGCTCAGGGTGCTCGGTGCTCAGTACTCAGGGTGCTGGGTGCTCAGTGCTCAGGGTGCTCGGTGCTCAGTACTCAGGGTGCTCAGTGCTCAGTACTCAGCGTGCTGGGTGCTCAGTGCTCAGGGTGCTGGGTGCTCAGTACTCAGGGTGCAGGGTGCTTAGTACTCAGTGTGCTCGGTCCTCAGTGCTCAGGGTGCTGGGTGCTCAGTGCTCAGGGTGCTGGGTGCTCAGTCCTCAGGGTGCTCAGTGCTCAGGGTGCTGGGTGCTCAGTGCTCAGGGTGCTGGGTGCTCAGTCCTCAGGGTGCTCAGTGCTCAGGGTGCTGGGTGCTCAGTGCTCGGGGTGCTCGGTGCTCAGTACTCAGGGTGCTCAGTGCTCAGTGCTCTGGGTGCTGGGTGCTCAGTGCTCGGGGTGCTGGATGCTCAGTACTCAGGGTGCTGGGTGCTCAGTGCTCAGGGTGCTGGGTGCTCAGTACTCAGTGTGCTGGGTGCTCAGTGCTCAGGGTGCTGGGTGCTCAGTACTCAGGGTGCTGGGTACTCAGTGCTCAGGGTGCTCGGTGCTCAGTACTCGGGGTGCTGGGTGCTCATTCTCAGGGTGCTGGGTGCTCAGTGCTCGCTGTGATGGGTGCTCAGTACTCAGGGTGCTGGTTGCTCAGTGCTCAGGGTGCTGGGTGCTCAGTACTCAGGGTGCTGGGTGCTCAGTGCTCAGGGTGCTGGGTGCTCAGTACTCAGGGTGCTGGGTGCTCAGTGCTCAGGGTGCTGGGTGCTCAGTACTCAGGGTGCTGGGTGCTCAGTGCTCAGGGTGCTGGGTGCTCAGTGCTCAGGGTGCTGGGTGCTCAGTACTCAGGGTGCTGGGTGCTCGGTGCTCAGTACGCTGGGTGCTCAGTACTCAGGGTGCTGGGTGCTCAGTACTCAGGGTGTTGGGTGCTCAGTACTCAGGGTGCTCGGTGCTCAGTACTCAGGGTGCTGGGTGCTCAGTGCTCAGGGTGCTGGGTGCTCAGTACTCAGGGTGCTAGGTGCTCAGTGCTCTGGGTGCTCGGTGCTCAGTACGCTGGGTGCTCAGTACTCAGGGTGCTGGGTGCTCAGTACTCAGGGTGCTGGGTGCTCAGTACTCAGGGTGCTGGGTGCTTAGTACTCAGGGTGCTGGGTGCTCAGTGCTCGGGGTGCTGGGTGCTCAGTGCTTGGGGTGCTCGGTGCTCAGTGCTCGGGGTGCTTGGTGCTCAGTAATCAGGGTGCTTTGTGCTCAGTACTCGTTGTGCTGGGTGCTCAGTGCTCAGGGTGCTGGGTGCTCAGTACTCAGGGTGTTCGGTGCTCAGTGCTCGGGGTGCTGGGTGCTCAGTACTCAGGGTGCTGGGTGCTCAGTACTCAGGGTGCTGGGTGCTCAGTGCTCAGGGTGCTCGGTGCTCAGTACTCACGGTGCTGGGTACTCAGTGCTCATGGTACTCATTCTCAGGGTGCTGGGTGCTCAGTACTCAGGGTGCTGGGTGCTCAGTGCTCGGGGTGCTGGGTGCTCAGTGCTCGGGGTGCTCGGTGCTCAGTACTCAGGGTGCTGGGTGCTCAGTACTCAGGGTGCTCAGTGCTCGGGGAGCTCGGGGCTCAGTACTCAGGGTGCTGGGTGCTCAGTGCTCGGGGTGCTCGGTGCTCAGTACTCAGGGTGCTGGGTGCTCAGTGCTCAGGGTGCTGGGTGCTCAGTACTCAGGGTTCTGGGTGCTCAGTACTCAGGGTGCTAAGAGCTCAGGGTGCTCAGTGCTCGGGGTGCTGGATGCTCAGTGCTCAGTGCACAGGGTGCTGGGTGCTCAGTCCTCTGGGTGCTGGGTGCTCAGTTCTCTGGGTCCTCAGTGCTCAGTACTCAGGGTGCTGGGTGCTCGGTGCTCAGTACGCTGGGTGCTCAGTACTCAGGGTGCTGGGTGCTCAGTACTCAGGGTGCTGGGTGCTCAGTACTCAGGGTGCTCGGTGCTCAGTACTCAGGGTGCTGGGTGCTCAGTGCTCAGAGTGTTGGGTGCTCAGTACTCAGGGTGCTCTGTGCTCAGTGCTCAGTGCTCAGTGTGCTCAGTGCTCAGGCTGCTGGGTGCTCAGGGTGCTGGGTGCTCAGTGCACGGGGTGCTGGGTGCTCAGTGCTCAGGGTACTGGGTGCTCAGTGCTCGGGGTGCTGGGTGCTCAGTGCTCAGGGTGCTGGGTGCTCAGTGCTCGGGGTGCTCGGTGCTCAGTACTCAGGGTGCTGGGTGGTCAGTCCTCGGGGTGCTGGGTGCTCAGTTCTCTTTGTGCTCAGTCCTCAGTACTCAGGGTGCTGGGTGCTCAGTACTCAGGGTGCTGGGTGCTCAGTACTCAGGGAGCTCAGTGCTCGGGGTGCAGGGTGCTCAGTACTCAGGGTGCTGGGAGCTCAGTACTCAGGGTGCTCAGTACTCAGGGTGCTGGGTGCTCAGTGCTTGGGGTGCTGGGTGCTCAGTACTCAGGGTGCTGGGTGCTCAGTGCTCAGGGTGCTGGGTGCTCAGTGCTCGGCGTGCTGGGTGCTCATTCTCGGGGTGCTGGGTGCTCAGTACTCAGGGTGCTGGGTGCTCAGTGCTCGGGGTGCTCGGTGCTCAGTACACAGGGTGCTGGGTGCTCAGTGCTCGGGGTGCTGGGTGCTCAGTACTCAGGGTGCTGGGTGCTCAGTGCACAGTACTCACCGTGCTGGGTGCTCAGTGCTCAGAGTGTTGGGTGCTCAGTAATCAGGGTGCTGGGTGCTCAGTGCTCAGTGCTCAGGGTGCTCAGTGCTCAGGGTGCTGGGTGCTCAGGGTGCTGGGTGCTCAGTGGTCGGGGTGATGGGTGCTCAGTGCTCAGGATGCTGGGTGCTCACTGCTCAGTGCTCAGGGTGCTGGGTGCTCAGTGCTCAGTGCTCAGGGTGCTGGGTGTTCAGTACTCAGGGTGCTGGGTCCTCAGTAATCAGGGTGCTGGGTGCTCAGTGCTCAGTGCTCAGGGTGCTCAGTGCTCAGGGTGCTGGGTGCTCAGGGTGCTGGGTGCTCAGTGCTCGGGGTGATGGGTGCTCAGTGCTCAGGGTGCTGGGTGCTCAGTGCTCAGTGCTCAGGGTGCTGGGTGCTCAGTGCTCAGTGCTCAGGGTGCTGGGTGTTCAGTACTCAGGGTGCTGGGTGCTCAGTACTCAGGGTGCTGGGTGCTCAGTGCTCAGGGTGCTGGGTGCTCAGTGCTCAGGGTGCTGGGTGCTCAGTACTCAGGGTGCTGGGTGCTCAGTACTCAGGGTGCTCGGTGCTCAGTGCTCAGGGTGCTGGGTGCTCAGTGCTCGGTATGCTGGGTGTTCAGTACTCAGGGTGCTGGGTGCTCAGTACTCAGGGTGCTGGATGCTCAGTGCTCAGGGTGCTGGGTGCTCAGTGCTCAGGGTGCTGGGTGCTCAGTACTCAGGGTGCTGGGTGCTCAGTACTCAGGGTGCTCGGTGCTCAGTGCTCAGGGTGCTGGGTGCACAGTGCTAGGGGTGCTGGGTGCTCAGTTCTCGGGGTGCTGGGTGCTCAGTGCTCAGGGTGCTGGGTCTCAGTGCTCGGGGTACTGGGTACTCAGTCCTCAGTACACAGGGTGCTGGGTCTCAGTGCTCGGGGTACTGGGTACTCAGTGCTCAGTACTCAGGGTGCTGGGTGCTCAGTGCTCGGGGTGCTGTGTGCTCAGTACTCAGGGTACTCAGTGCTCAGTACTCAGGGAGCTGGGTGCTCAATACTCTGGGTGCTGGGTGCTCAGTACTCGGGTGCTGGGTGCTCAGGGCTCAGGGTGCTGGGTGCTCAGTGCTCGGGGTGCTGGGTGCTCATTGCTCAGTACTCAGGGTGCTGGGTACTCAGTGCTCAGGGTGCTCGGTGCTCAGTACTCGGGGTGCTGGGTGCTCATTCTCAGGGTGCTGGGTGCTCAGTGCTCGCTGTGATGGGTGCTCAATACTCTGGGTGCTGGGTGCTCAGTACTCGGGTGCTGGGTGCTCAGTACTCAGGGTGCTCTGTGCTCAGTACTCAGGGTGCTGGGTGCTCAGTGCTCAGGGTGCTGGGTGCTCAGTACTCAGGGTGCTAGGTGCTCAGTGCTCGGGGTGCTCGGTGCTCAGTACGCTGGGTGCTCAGTACTCAGGGTGCTGGGTGCTCAGTACTCAGGGTGCTGGGTGCTCAGTACTCAGGGTGCTGGGTGCTTAGTACTCAGGGTGCTGGGTGCTCAGTGCTCGGGGTGCTGGGTGCTCAGTGCTTGGGGTGCTCGGTGCTCAGTGCTCGGGGTGCTTGGTGCTCAGTAATCAGGGTGCTTTGTGCTCAGTACTCGTTGTGCTGGGTGCTCAGTGCTCAGGGTGCTGGGTGCTCAGTACTCAGGGTGTTCGGTGCTCAGTGCTCGGGGTGCTGGGTGCTCAGTGCTCAGGGTGCTGGGTGCTCAGTTCTCGGGGTGCTCGGTGCTCAGTACTCAGGGTACTGGGTGCTCAGTGCTCGGGGTGCTCAGTACTAATGGTGCTGTGTGTTCAGTGCTCAGGGTGCTGGGTGCTCAGTACTCAGGGTGCTCGGTGCTTAGTACTCAGGATGCGGGGTGCTCAGTGCTCAGGGTGCTGGGTGCTCAGTACTCAGGGTGCTAGGTGCTCAGTGCTCGGGGTGCTCGGTGCTCAGTACGCTGGGTGCTCAGTACTCAGGGTGGTGGGTGCTCAGTACTCAGGGTGCTGGGTGCTCAGTACTCAGGGTGCTGGGTGCTTAGTACTCAGGGTGCTGGGTGCTCAGTGCTCGGGGTGCTGGGTGCTCAGTGCTTGGGGTGCTCGGTGCTCAGTGCTCGGGGTGCTTGGTGCTCAGTAATCAGGGTGCTTTGTGCTCAGTACTCGTTGTGCTGGGTGCTCAGTGCTCAGTGTGCTGGGTGCTCAGTACTCAGGGTGTTCGGTGCTCAGTGCTCGGAGTGCTGGGTGCTCAGTGCTCAGGGTGCTGGGTGCTCAGTTCTCGGGGTGCTCGGTGCTCAGTACTCAGGGTACTGGGTGCTCAGTGCTCGGGGTGCTCAGTACTAATGGTGCTGTGTGTTCAGTGCTCAGGGTGCTGGGTGCTCAGTACTCAGGGTGCTCGGTGCTTAGTACTCAGGATGCGGGGTGCTCAGTGCTCAGGGTGCTGGGTGCTCAGTACTCAGGGTGCTAGGTGCTCAGTGCTCGGGGTGCTCGGTGCTCAGT
The DNA here is from genome assembly GCF_018167655.1 of Microtus oregoni. NCBI lineage: Eukaryota > Metazoa > Chordata > Mammalia > Rodentia > Cricetidae > Microtus > Microtus oregoni. The sequence continues at coordinate 89,050 of NW_024543343.1, forward strand.
ACGCTGGGTGCTCAGTACTCAGGGTGCTGGGTGCTCAGTACTCAGGGTGCTGGGTGCTCAGTACTCAGGGTTCTGGGGGCTTAGTACTCAGGGTGCTCAGTGCTCAGTGCTCGGGGTGCTGGGTGCTCAGTGCTCAGGGTGCTGGGTGCTCAGTACTCAGGGTGCTCGGTGCTCAGTGCTCGGGGTGCTTGGTGCTCAGTACTCAGGGTGCTCGGTGCTCAGTACTCAGGGTGCTCAGTGCTCAGTGCTCAGGGTGCTCAGTGCTCAGTACTCAGGGTGCTGGGTGCTCAGTGCTCAGGGTGCTCGGTGCTCAGTACTCAGGGTGCTGTGTGCTCAGTGCTCAGGGTGCTCGGTGCTCAGTACTCAGGGTGCTCAGTGCTCAGTACTCAGCGTGCTGGGTGCTCAGTGCTCAGGGTGCTGGGTGCTCAGTACTCAGGGTGCAGGGTGCTTAGTACTCAGTGTGCTCGGTCCTCAGTGCTCAGGGTGCTGGGTGCTCAGTGCTCAGGGTGCTGGGTGCTCAGTCCTCAGGGTGCTCAGTGCTCAGGGTGCTGGGTGCTCAGTGCTCAGGGTGCTGGGTGCTCAGTCCTCAGGGTGCTCAGTGCTCAGGGTGCTGGGTGCTCAGTGCTCGGGGTGCTCGGTGCTCAGTACTCAGGGTGCTCAGTGCTCAGTGCTCTGGGTGCTGGGTGCTCAGTGCTCGGGGTGTTGGATGCTCAGTACTCAGGGTGCTGGGTGCTCAGTGCTCAGGGTGCTGGGTGCTCAGTACTCAGTGTGCTGGGTGCTCAGTGCTCAGGGTGCTGGGTGCTCAGTACTCAGGGTGCTGGGTACTCAGTGCTCAGGGTGCTCGGTGCTCAGTACTCGGGGTGCTGGGTGCTCATTCTCAGGGTGCTGGGTGCTCAGTGCTCGCTGTGATGGGAGCTCAGTACTCAGGGTGCTGGTTGCTCAGTGCTCAGGGTGCTGCGTGCTCAGTACTCAGGGTGCTGGGTGCTCAGTGCTCAGGGTGCTGGGTGCTCAGTACTCAGGGTGCTGGGTGCTCAGTGCTCAGGGTGCTGGGTGCTCAGTACTCAGGGTGCTGGGTGCTCAGTGCTCAGGGTGCTGGGTGCTCAGTGCTCAGGGTGCTGGGTGCTCAGTACTCAGGGTGCTGGGTGCTCGGTGCTCAGTACGCTGGGTGCTCAGTACTCAGGGTGCTGGGTGCTCAGTACTCAGGGTGCTGGGTGCTCAGTACTCAGGGTGCTCGGTGCTCAGTACTCAGGGTGCTGGGTGCTCAGTGCTCAGGGTGCTGGGTGCTCAGTACTCAGGGTGCTAGGTGCTCAGTGCTCGGGGTGCTCGGTGCTCAGTACGCTGGGTGCTCAGTACTCAGGGTGCTGGGTGCTCAGTACTCAGGGTGCTGGGTGCTCAGTACTCAGGGTGCTGGGTGCTTAGTACTCAGGGTGCTGGGTGCTCAGTGCTCGGGGTGCTGGGTGCTCAGTGCTTGGGGTGCTCGGTGCTCAGTGCTCGGGGTGCTTGGTGCTCAGTAATCAGGGTGCTTTGTGCTCAGTACTCGTTGTGCTGGGTGCTCAGTGCTCAGGGTGCTGGGTGCTCAGTACTCAGGGTGTTCGGTGCTCAGTGCTCGGGGTGCTGGGTGCTCAGTACTCAGGGTGCTGGGTGCTCAGTACTCAGGGTGCTGGGTGCTCAGTGCTCAGGGTGCTCGGTGCTCAGTACTCACGGTGCTGGGTACTCAGTGCTCACGGTACTCATTCTCAGGGTGCTGGGTGCTCAGTACTCAGGGTGCTGGGTGCTCAGTGCTCGGGGTGCTGGGTGCTCAGTGCTCGGGGTGCTCGCTGCTCAGTACTCAGGGTGCTGGGTGCTCAGTACTCAGGGTGCACAGTGCTCGGGGAGCTCGGGGCTCAGTACTCAGGGTGCTGGGTGCTCAGTGCTCGGGGTGCTCGGTGCTCAGTACTCAGGGTGCTGGGTGCTCAGTGCTCAGGGTGCTGGGTGCTCAGTACTCAGGGTTCTGGGTGCTCAGTACTCAGGGTGCTAAGAGCTCAGGGTGCTCAGTGCTCGGGGTGCTGGATGCTCAGTGCTCAGTGCACAGGGTGCTGGGTGCTCAGTCCTCTGGGTGCTGGGTGCTCAGTTCTCTGGGTGCTCAGTGCTCAGTACTCAGGGTGCTGGGTGCTCGGTGCTCAGTACGCTGGGTGCTCAGTACTCAGGGTGCTGGGTGCTCAGTACTCAGGGTGCTGGGTGCTCAGTACTCAGGGTGCTCGGTGCTCAGTACTCAGGGTGCTGGGTGCTCAGTGCTCAGAGTGTTGGGTGCTCAGTACTCAGGGTGCTCTGTGCTCAGTGCTCAGTGCTCAGTGTGCTCAGTGCTCAGGCTGCTGGGTGCTCAGGGTGCTGGGTGCTCAGTGCTCGGGGTGCTGGGTGCTCAGTGCTCAGGGTACTGGGTGCTCAGTGCTCGGGGTGCTGGGTGCTCAGTGCTCAGGGTGCTGGGTGCTCAGTGCTCGGGGTGCTCGGTGCTCAGTACTCAGGGTGCTGGGTGGTCAGTCCTCGGTGTGCTGGGTGCTCAGTTCTCTTTGTGCTCAGTCCTCAGTACTCAGGGTGCTGGGTGCTCAGTACTCAGGGTGCTGGGTGCTCAGTACTCAGGGAGCTCAGTGCTCGGGGTGCAGGGTGCTCAGTACTCAGGGTGCTGGGAGCTCAGTACTCAGGGTGCTCAGTACTCAGGGTGCTGGGTGCTCAGTGCTTGGGGTGCTGGGTGCTCAGTACTCAGGGTGCTGGGTGCTCAGTGCTCAGGGTGCTGGGTGCTCAGTGCTCGGCGTGCTGGGTGCTCATTCTCGGGGTGCTGGGTGCTCAGTACTCAGGGTGCTGGGTGCTCAGTGCTCGGGGTGCTCGGTGCTCAGTACACAGGGTGCTGGGTGCTCAGTGCTCGGGGTGCTGGGTGCTCAGTACTCAGGGTGCTGGGTGCTCAGTGCTCAGTACTCACCGTGCTGGGTGCTCAGTGCTCAGAGTGTTGGGTGCTCAGTAATCAGGGTGCTGGGTGCTCAGTGCTCAGTGCTCAGGGTGCTCAGTGCTCAGGGTGCTGGGTGCTCAGGGTGCTGGGTGCTCAGTGCTCGGGGTGATGGGTGCTCAGTGCTCAGGATGCTGGGTGCTCACTGCTCAGTGCTCAGGGTGCTGGGTGCTCAGTGCTCAGTGCTCAGGGTGCTGGGTGTTCAGTACTCAGGGTGCTGGGTCATCAGTAATCAGGGTGCTGGGTGCTCAGTGCTCAGTGCTCAGGGTGCTCAGTGCTCAGGGTGCTGGGTGCTCAGGGTGCTGGGTGCTCAGTGCTCGGGGTGATGGGTGCTCAGTGCTCAGGGTGCTGGGTGCTCAGTGCTCAGTGCTCAGGGTGCTGGGTGCTCAGTGCTCAGTGCTCAGGGTGCTGGGTGTTCAGTACTCAGGGTGCTGGGTGCTCAGTACTCAGGGTGCTGGGTGCTCAGTGCTCAGGGTGCTGGGTGCTCAGTGCTCAGGGTGCTGGGTGCTCAGTACTCAGGGTGCTGGGTGCTCAGTACTCAGGGTGCTCGGTGCTCAGTGCTCAGGGTGCTGGGTGCTCAGTGCTCGGTATGCTGGGTGTTCAGTACTCAGGGTGCTGGGTGCTCAGTACTCAGGGTGCTGGATGCTCAGTGCTCAGGGTGCTGGGTGCTCAGTGCTCAGGGTGCTGGGTGCTCAGTACTCAGGGTGCTGGGTGCTCAGTACTCAGGGTGCTCGGTGCTCAGTGCTCAGGGTGCTGGGTACACAGTGCTAGGGGTGCTGGGTGCTCAGTTCTCGGGGTGCTGGGTGCTCAGTGCTCAGGGTGCTGGGTCTCAGTGCTCGGGGTACTGGGTACTCAGTCCTCAGTACACAGGGTGCTGGGTGCTCAGTGCTCGGGGTGCTGGGTGCTCAGTGCTCAGTACTCAGGGTGCTGGGTGCTCAGTGCTCGGGGTGCTGTGTGCTCAGTACTCAGGGTACTCAGTGCTCAGTACTCGGGGTGCTGGGTGCTCAGTACTCAGGGAGCTGGGTGCTCAATACTCTGGGTGCTGGGTGCTCAGTACTCGGGTGCTGGGTGCTCAGAGCTCAGGGTGCTGGGTGCTCAGTGCTCGGGGTGCTGGGTGCTCAGTGCTCAGGGTACTGGGTGCTCAGTGCTCGGGGTGCTGGGTGCTCAGTGCTCAGGGTGCTGGGTGCTTAGTGCTCGGGGTGCTCGGTGCTCAGTACTCAGGGTGCTGGGTGGTCAGTCCTCGGTGTGCTGGGTGCTCAGTTCTCTTTGTGCTCAGTCCTCAGTACTCAGGGTGCTGGGTGCTCAGTACTCAGGGTGTGGGGTGCTCAGTACTCAGGGAGCTCAGTGCTCGGGGTGCAGGGTGCTCAGTACTCAGGGTGCTGGGAGCTCAGTACTCAGGGTGCTCAGTACTCAGGGTGCTGGGTGCTCAGTGCTTGGGGTGCTGGGTGCTCAGTACTCAGGGTGCTGGGTGCTCAGTGCTCAGGGTGCTGGGTGCTCAGTGCTCGGCGTGCTGGGTGCTCATTCTCGGGGTGCTGGGTGCTCAGTACTCAGGGTGCTGGGTGCTCAGTGCTCGGGGTGCTCGGTGCTCAGTACACAGGGTGCTGGGTGCTCAGTGCTCGGGGTGCTGGGTGCTCAGTACTCAGGGTGCTGGGTGCTCAGTGCTCAGTACTCACCGTGCTGGGTGCTCAGTGCTCAGAGTGTTGGGTGCTCAGTAATCAGGGTGCTGGGTGCTCAGTGCTCAGTGCTCAGGGTGCTCAGTGCTCAGGGTGCTGGGTGCTCAGGGTGCTGGGTGCTCAGTGCTCGGGGTGATGGGTGCTCAGTGCTCAGGATGCTGGGTGCTCACTGCTCAGTGCTCAGGGTGCTGGGTGCTCAGTGCTCAGTGCTCAGGGTGCTGGGTGTTCAGTACTCAGGGTGCTGGGTCCTCAGTAATCAGGGTGCTGGGTGCTCAGTGCTCAGTGCTCAGGGTGCTCAGTGCTCAGGGTGCTGGGTGCTCAGGGTGCTGGGTGCTCAGTGCTCGGGGTGATGGGTGCTCAGTGCTCAGGGTGCTGGGTGCTCAGTGCTCAGTGCTCAGGGTGCTGGGTGCTCAGTGCTCAGTGCTCAGGGTGCTGGGTGTTCAGTACTCAGGGTGCTGGGTGCTCAGTACTCAGCGTGCTGGGTGCTCAGTGCTCAGGGTGCTGGGTGCTCAGTGCTCAGGGTGCTGGGTGCTCAGTACTCAGGGTGCTGGGTGCTCAGTACTCAGGGTGCTCGGTGCTCAGTGCTCAGGGTGCTGGGTGCTCAGTGCTCGGTATGCTGGGTGTTCCGTACTCAGGGTGCTGGGTGCTCAGTACTCAGGGTGCTGGATGCTCAGTGCTCAGGGTGCTGGGTGCTCAGTGCTCAGGGTGCTGGGTGCTCAGTACTCAGGGTGCTGGGTGCTCAGTACTCAGGGTGCTCGGTGCTCAGTGCTCAGGGTGCTGGGTACACAGTGCTAGGGGTGCTGGGTGCTCAGTTCTCGGGGTGCTGGGTGCTCAATGCTCAGGGTGCTGGGTCTCAGTGCTCGGGGTACTGGGTACTCAGTCCTCAGTACACAGGGTGCTGGGTGCTCAGTGCTCGGGGTGCTGGGTGCTCAGTGCTCAGTACTCAGGGTGCTGGGTGCTCAGTGCTCGGGGTGCTGTGTGCTCAGTACTCAGGGTACTCAGTGCTCAGTACTCGGGGTGCTGGGTGCTCAGTACTCAGGGAGCTGGGTGCTCAATACTCTGGGTGCTGGGTGCTCAGTACTCGGGTGCTGGGTGCTCAGGGCTCAGGGTGCTGGGTGCTCAGTGCTCGGGGTGCTGGGTGCTCATTGCTCAGTACTCAGGGTGCTGGGTGCTCAGTGCTCGGGGTGCTGGGTGCTCAGTGCTCAGTACTCAGGGTGCTAGGTCCTCAGTGCTCGGGGTGCTGGGTGCTCAGTGCTCAGGGTGCTGGGTGCTCAGTACTCAGGGTGCTGGGTGCTCAGTACTCAGGGTGCTGGGTGCTCAGTACTCAGGATGCTGGGTGCTCAGTACTCTGGGTGCTGGGTGCTCAGTTCTCGGGTGATGGGTGCTCAGGGCTCAGGGTGCAGGGTGCTCAGTGCTCGGGGTGCTAGGTGCTCAGTGCTCAGTACTCAAGGTGCTGAGGGCTCAGTGCTCGGGGTGCTGGGTGCTCAGTGCTCAGTACTCAGGGTGCTGCTTGCTCAGGGGTAGGGGTACTGGGTGCTCAGTGCTCAGGGTGCTGGGTGCTCAGTGCTCAGGGTGCTGGGTGCTCAGTGCTCGGGGTGTTGGTTGCTCAGTACTCAGGGTGCTGGGTGCTCAGTACTCAGGGTGCTGGGTGCTCAGTGCTGGGGGTGCTGGGTGCTCAGTGCTCGGGGTGCTGGGTGCTCAGTTCTCGGGGTGCTCGGTGCTCAGTACTCAGGGTGCTGGGTGCTCAGTGCTCGGGGTGCTCAGTACTAATGGTGCTGTGTGTTCAGTGCTCAGGGTCCTGGGTGCTCAGTACTCAGGGTGCTCAGTGCTTAGTACTCAGGATGCTGGGTGCTCAGTGCTCAGGGTGCTGGGTGCTCAGTACTCAGGGTGCTAGGTGCTCAGTGCTCGGGGTGCTCGGTGCTCAGTACGCTGGGTGCTCAGTACTCAGGGTGCTGGGTGCTCAGTACTCAGGGTGCTGGGTGCTCAGTACTCAGGGTTCTGGGGGCTTAGTACTCAGGGTGCTCAGTGCTCAGTGCTCGGGGTGCTGGGTGCTCAGTGCTCAGGGTGCTGGGTGCTCAGTACTCAGGGTGCTCGGTGCTCAGTGCTCGGGGTGCTGGGTGCTCAGTACTCAGGGTGCTCGGTGCTCAGTACTCAGGGTGCTCAGTGCTCAGTACTCAGGGTGCTGGGTGTTCAGTGCTCGGGGTGCTGGGTGCTCAGTGCTCGGGGTGCTGGGTGCTCAGTGCTCAGAGTGCTGGGTGCTCAGTACTCAGGGTGATCCGTGCTCAGTACTCAGGGTGCTGGGTGCTCAGTGCTCAGGGTGCTCAGTGCTCAGTACTCAGGGTGCTGGGTGCTCAGTGCTCAGGGTGCTCGGTGCTCAGTACTCAGGGTGCTCAGTGCTCAGTACTCAGCGTGCTGGGTGCTCAGTGCTCAGGGTGCTGGGTGCTCAGTACTCAGGGTGCAGGGTGCTTAGTACTCAGTGTGCTCGGTCCTCAGTGCTCAGGGTGCTGGGTGCTCAGTACTCAGGGTGCAGGGTGCTCAGTGCTCAGGGTGCTCAGTGCTCAGTACTCAGGGTGCTCGGTGCTCAGTGCTCAGGGTGCTGGGTGCTCAGTGCTCGGGGTGCTGGGTGCTCAGTGCTCAGGTGATCGCTGCTCAGTACTCAAGGTGCTGGGTGCTCAGTGCTCAGGGTGCTGGGTGCTCAGTCCTCAGGGTGCTCAGTGCTCAGGGTGCTGGGTGCTCAGTGCTCAGGGTGCTGGGTGCTCAGTCCTCAGGGTGCTCAGTGCTCAGGGTGCTGGGTGCTCAGTGCTCGGGGTGCTCGGTGCTCAGTACTCAGGGTGCTCAGTGCTCAGTGCTCTGGGTGCTGGGTGCTCAGTGCTCGGGGTGCTGGATGCTCAATACTCAGGGTGCTGGGTGCTCAGTGCTCAGGGTGCTGGGTGCTCAGTACTCAGTGTGCTGGGTGCTCAGTGCTCAGGGTGCTGGGTGCTCAGTACTCAGGGTGCTGGGTACTCAGTGCTCAGGGTGCTCGGTGCTCAGTACTCGGGGTGCTGGTTGCTCATTCTCAGGGTGCTGGGTGCTCAGTGCTCGCTGTGATGGGTGCTCAGTACTCAGGGTGCTGGTTGCTCAGTGCTCAGGGTGCTGGGTGCTCAGTACTTAGGGTGCTGGGTGCTCAGTGCTCAGGGTGCTGGGTGCTCAGTACTCAGGGTGCTGGGTGCTCAGTGCTCAGGGTGCTGGGTGCTCAGTACTCAGGGTGCTGGGTGCTCAGTGCTCAGGGTGCTGGGTGCTCAGTGCTCAGGGTGCTGGGTGCTCAGTACTCAGGGTGCTGGGTGCTCGGTGCTCAGTACGCTGGGTGCTGAGTACTCAGGGTGCTGGGTGCTCAGTACTCAGGGTGCTGGGTGCTCAGTACTCAGGGTGCTCGGTGCTCAGTACTCAGGGTGCTGGGTGCTCAGTGCTCAGGGTGCTGGGTGCTCAGTACTCAGGGTGCTAGGTGCTCAGTGCTCGGGGTGCTCGGTGCTCAGTACGCTGGGTGCTCAGTACTCAGGGTGCTGGGTGCTCAGTACTCAGGGTGCTGGGTGCTCAGTACTCAGGGTGCTGGGTGCTTAGTACTGAGGGTGCTGGGTGCTCAGTGCTCGGTGTGCTGGGTGCTCAGTGCTTGGGGTGCTCGGTGCTCAGTGCTCGGGGTGCTTGGTGCTCAGTAATCAGGGTGCTTTGTGCTCAGTACTCATTGTGCTGGGTGCTCAGTGCTCAGGGTGCTGGGTGCTCAGTACTCAGGGTGTTCGGTGCTCAGTGCTCGGGGTGCTGGGTGCTCAGTACTCAGGGTGCTGGGTGCTCAGTACTCAGGGTGCTGGGTGCTCAGTGCTCAGGGTGCTCGGTGCTCAGTACTCACGGTGCTGGGTGCTCAGTGCTCGGGGTGCTGGGTGCTCAGTGCTCGGGGTGCTCGGTGCTCAGTACTCAGGGTGCTGGGTGCTCAGTACTCAGGGTGCTCAGTGCTCGGGGAGCTCGGGGCTCAGTACTCAGGGTGCTGGGTGCTCAGTGCTCGGGGTGCTCGGTGCTCAGTACTCAGGGTGCTGGGTGCTCAGTGCTCAGGGTGCTGGGTGCTCAGTACTCAGGGTTCTGGGTGCTCAGTACTCAGGGTGCTAAGAGCTCAGGGTGCTCAGTGCTCGGGGTGCTGGATGCTCAGTGCTCAGTGCACAGGGTGCTGGGTGCTCAGTCCTCTGGGTGCTGGGGTGCTCAGTTCTCTGGGTGCTCAGTGTTCAGTACTCAGGGTGCTGGGTGCTCGGTGCTCAGTACGCTGGGTGCTCAGTACTCAGGGTGCTGGGTGCTCAGTACTCAGGGTGCTGGGTGCTCAGTACTCAGGGTGCTCGGTGCTCAGTACTCAGGGTGCTGGGTGCTCAGTGCTCAGAGTGTTGGGTGCTCAGTACTCAGGGTGCTCTGTTCTCAGTGCTCAGTGCTCAGTGTGCTCAGTGCTCAGGCTGCTGGGTGCTCAGGGTGCTCGGTGCTCAGTGCTCGGGGTGCTGGGTGCTCAGTGCTCAGGGTACTGGGTGCTCAGTGCTCGGGGTGCTGGGTGCTCAGTGCTCAGGGTGCTGGGTGCTCAGTGCTCGGGGTGCTCGGTGCTCAGTACTCAGGGTGCTGGGTGGTCAGTCCTCGGGGTGCTGGGTGCTCAGTTCTCTTTGTGCTCAGTCCTCAGTACTCAGGGTGCTGGGTGCTCAGTACTCAGGGTGCTGGGTGCTCAGTACTCAGGGAGCTCAGTGCTCGGGGTGCAGGGTGCTCAGTACTCAGGGTGCTGGGAGCTCAGTACTCAGGGTGCTCAGTACTCAGGGTGCTGGGTGCTCAGTGCTTGGGGTGCTGGGTGCTCAGTACTCAGGGTGCTGGGTGCTCAGTGCTCAGGGTGCTGGGTGCTCAGTGCTCGGCGTGCTGGGTGCTCATTCTCGGGGTGCTGGGTGCTCAGTACTCAGGGTGCTGGGTGCTCAGTGCTCGGGGTGCCCGGTGCTCAGTACACAGGGTGCTGGGTGCTCAGTGCTCGGGGTGCTGGGTGCTCAGTACTCAGGGTGCTGGGTGCTCAGTGCTCAGTACTCACCGTGCTGGGTGCTCAGTGCTCAGAGTGTTGGGTGCTCAGTAATCAGGGTGCTGGGTGCTCAGTGCTCAGTGCTCAGGGTGCTCAGTGCTCAGGGTGCTGGGTGCTCTGGGTGCTGGGTGCTCAGTGCTCGGGGTGATGGGTGCTCAGTGCTCAGGAAGCTGGGTGCTCAGTGCTCAGTGCTCAGGGTGCTGGGTGCTCAGTGCTCAGTGCACAGGGTGCTGGGTGTTCAGTACTCAGGGTGCTGGGTCCTCAGTAATCAGGGTGCTGGGTGCTCAGTGCTCAGGGTGCTGGGTGCTCAGTGCTCAGGGTGCTGGGTGCACAGTACTCAGGGTGCTGGGTGCTCAGTACTCAGGGTGCTCGGTGCTCAGTGCTCAGGGTGCTGGGTGCTCAGTGCTCGGTGTGCTGGGTGTTCAGTACTCAGGGTGCTGGGTGCTCAGTACTCAGGGTGCTGGGTGCTCAGTGCTCAGGGTGCTGGGTGCTCAGTGCTCAGGGTGCTGGGTGCTCAGTACTCAGGGTGCTGGGTGCTCAGTGCTCAGGGTGCTGGGTGCACAGTGCTCGGGGTGCTGGGTGCTCAGTTCTCGGGGTGCTGGGTGCTCAGTGCTCAGGGTGCTGGGTCTCAGTGCTCGGGGTACTGGGTACTCAGTGCTCAGTACACAGGGTGCTGTGTGCTCAGTGCTCAGGGTGCTGGGTGCTCAGTGCTCAGTAATCAGGGTGCTGGGTGCTCAGTGCTCGGGGTGCTGTGTGCTCAGTACTCAGGGTACTCAGTGCTCAGTACTCAGGGTCCTGGGTGCTCAGTGCTCGGGGTGCTGGGTACTCAGTGCTCAGTACTCAGGGTGCTGGGTGATCAGTGCTCAGGGTGCTGGGTGCTCAGTACTCAGTGTGCTGGGTGCTCAGTACTCAGGGTGCTGGGTGCTCAGTACTCAGGGTGCTCGGTGCTCAGTACTCAGGGTGCTCGGTGCTCAGTGCTCAGGGTGCTAGGTCCTCAGTGCTCGGGGTGCTGGGTGCTCAGTGCTCAGGGTGCTGGGTGCTCAGTACTCAGGGTGCTGGTTGCTCAGTACTCGGGGTGCTGGGTGCTCAGTACTCAGGATGCTGGGTGCTCAGTACTCTGGGTGCTGGGTGCTCAGTACTCGGGTGATGTGTGCTCAGGGCTCAGGGTGCTGGGTGCTCAGTGCTCGGGGTGCTAGGTGCTCAGTGCTCAGTACTCAAGGTGCTGGGGTCTCAGTGCTCGGGGTGCTGGGTGCTCAGTGCTCAGTACTCAGGGTGCTGGGTGCTCAGTGCTCTTGGTGCTGGGTGCTCAGTGCTCAGGGTGCTGGGTGCTCAGTGCTCAGGGTGCTGGGTGCTCAGTGCTCGGGGTGTTGGTTGCTCAGTACTCAGGGTGCTGGGTGCTCAGTACTCAGGGTGCTGGGTGCTCAGTGCTCGGGGTGCTGGGTGCTGAGTGCTCGGGGTGCTGGGTGCTCAGTTCTCGGGGTGCTCGGTGCTCAGTACTCAGGGTGCTGGGTGCTCAGTGCTCCGGGTGCTCAGTACTCACAGTGCTGTGTGTTCAGTGCTCAGGGTGCTGGGTGCTCAGTACTCAGGGTGCTCGGTGCTTAGTACTCAGGATGCTGGGTGCTCAGTACTCGGGGTGCTCGGTGCTCGGTGCTCAAGGTGCTGGGTGCTCAGGACTCAGGGTGATCATTGCTCAGGGTGCTGGGTGCTCAGTACTCAGGGTGCTGGGTGGTCAGTACTCAGGGTGCTCAGTGCGCAGTAATCAGGGTGCTCCGTGCTCAGGGTGCTGGGTGCTCAGTGCTCGGGGTGCTCGGTGCTCAGTACTCAGGGTGCTGGGTGCTCAGCGCTCAGGGTGCTGGGTGCTCAGTACTCAGGGTGCTCGGTGCTCGGGGTGCTGGGTGCTCAGAGCTCGGGGTGCTCTTTGCTCAGTACTCGGGGTGCTCAGTACTCAGTACTCAGGGTGCTGGGTGCTCAGTGCTCAGGGTGCTGGGTGCTCAGTACTCAGGGTGCTGGGTGCTCGGCGCTCAGTACGCTGGGTGCTCAGTACTCAGCGTGCTGGGTGCTCAGTACTCAGGGTGCTGGGTGCTCAGTACTCAGGGTGCTCGGTGCTCAGTACTCATGGTGCTGGGTGCTCAGTGCTCAGGGTGCTGGGTGCTCAGTACTCAGGGTGCTAGGTGCTCAGTGCTCGGGGTGCTCGGTGCTCAGTACTCAGGGTGCTGGGTGCTCAGTGCTCAGGGTGCTGGGTGCTCAGTACTCAGGGTACTGGGTGCTCAGTACTCAGGGTTCTGGGTGCTTAGTACTCAGGGTGCTCGATGCTCAGTGCTCGGGGTGCTGGGTGCTCAGTGCTCAGGGTGCTGGGTGCTGAGTACTCAGGGTCCTGGATGCTTAGTACTCAGGGTGCTCGGTGCTCAGTGCTCGGGGTGCTGGGTGCTCAGTGCTCAGGGTGCTGGGTGCTCAGTTCTCAGAGTGCTGGGTGCTCAGTACTCAGGGTGATCGGTGCTCAGTACTCAGGGTGCTGGGTGCTCAGTGCTCAGGGTGCTCAGTGCTCAGTACTCAGAGTGCTGGGTGCTCAGTGCTCAGGGTGCTCGGTGCTCAGTACTCAGGGTGCTCAGTGCTCAGTACTCAGCGTGCTGGGTGCTCAGAGCTCAGGGTGCTGCGTGCTCAGTACTCAGGGTGCAGGGTGCTTAGTACTCAGTGTGATCGGTCCTCAGTGCTCAGGGTGCTGGGTGCTCAGTACTCAGGGTGCAGGGTGCTCAGTGCTCAGGGTGCTCAGTGCTCAGTGCTCAGGGTCCTCGGTGCTCAGTGCTCAGGGTGCTGGGTGCTCAGTGCTCGGGGTGCTGGGTGCTCAGTGCTCAGGTGATCGGTGCTCAGTACTCAGGGTGCTGGGTGCTCAGTGCTCAGGGTGCTGGGTGCTCTGTCCTCAGGGTGCTCAGTGCTCAGGGTGCTGGGTGTCAGTGCTCAGGGTGCTGGGTGCTCAGTCCTCAGGGTGCTCAGTGCTCAGGGTGCTGGGTGGTCAGTGCTCGGCGTGCTCGGTGCTCAGTACTCAGGGTGCTCAGTGCTCAGTGCTCTGGGTGCTGGGTGCTCAGTGCTCGGGGTGCTGGGTGCTCAGTGCTCAGGGTGCTGGGTGCTCAGTGCTCGGGGTGTTGGTTGCTCAGTACTCAGGGTGCTGGGTGCTCAGTACTCAGGGTGCTGGGTGCTCAGTGCTGGGGGTGCTGGGTGCTCAGTGCTCGGGGTGCTGGGTGCTCAGTTCTCGGGGTGCTCGGTGCTCAGTACTCAGGGTGCTGGGTGCTCAGTGCTCGGGGTGCTCAGTACTAATGGTGCTGTGTGTTCAGTGCTCAGGGTCCTGGGTGCTCAGTACTCAGGGTGCTCGGTGCTTAGTACTCAGGATGCTGGGTGCTCAGTGCTCAGGGTGCTGGGTGCTCAGTACTCAGGGTGCTAGGTGCTCAGTGCTCGGGGTGCTCGGTGCTCAGTACGCTGGGTGCTCAGTACTCAGGGTGCTGGGTGCTCAGTACTCAGGGTGCTGGGTGCTCAGTACTCAGGGTTCTGGGGGCTTAGTACTCAGGGTGCTCAGTGCTCAGTGCTCGGGTGCTGGGTGCTCAGTGCTCAGGGTGCTGGGTGCTCAGTACTCAGTGTGCTCGGTGCTCAGTGCTCGGGGTGCTGGGTGCTCAGTACTCAGGGTGCTCGGTGCTCAGTACTCAGGGTGCTCAATGCTCAGTACTCAGGGTGCTGGGTGCTCAGTGCTCGGGGTGCTGGGTGCTCAGTGCTCGGGGTGCTGGGTGCTCAGTGCTCGGGGTGCTGGGTGCTCAGTGCTCAGAGTGCTGGGTGCTCAGTACTCAGGGTGATCCGTGCTCAGTACTCAGGGTGCTGGGTGCTCAGTGCTCAGGGTGCTCAGTGCTCAGTACTCAGGGTGCTGGGTGCTCAGTGCTCAGGGTGCTCGGTGCTCAGTACTCAGCGTGCTGGGTGCTCAGTGCTCAGGGTGCTGGGTGCTCAGTACTCAGGGTGCAGGGTGCTTAGTACTCAGTGTGCTCGGTCCTCAGTGCTCAGGGTGCTGGGTGCTCAGTACTCAGGGTGCAGGGTGCTCAGTGCTCAGGGTGCTCAGTGCTCAGTACTCAGGGTGCTCGGTGCTCAGTGCTCAGGGTGCTGGGTGCTCAGTGCTCGGGGTGCTGGGTGCTCAGTGCTCAGGTGATCGCTGCTCAGTACTCAGGGTGCTGGGTGCTCAGTGCTCAGGGTGCTGGGTGCTCAGTCCTCAGGGTGCTCAGTGCTCAGGGTGCTGGGTGCTCAGTGCTCAGGGTGCTGGATGCTCAGTCCTCAGGGTGCTCAGTGCTCAGGGTGCTGGGTGCTCAGTGCTCGGGGTGCTCGGTGCTCAGTACTCAGGGTGCTCAGTGCTCAGTGCTCTGGGTGCTGGGTGCTCAGTGCTCGGGGTGCTGGATGCTCAGTACTCAGGGTGCTGGGTGCTCAGTGCTCAGGGTGCTGGGTGCTCAGTACTCAGTGTGCTGGGTGCTCAGTGCTCAGGGTGCTGGGTGCTTAGTACTCAGGGTGCTGGGTACTCAGTGCTCAGGGTGCTCGGTGCTCAGTACTCGGGGTGCTGGGTGCTCATTCTCAGGGTGCTGGGTGCTCAGTGCTCGCTGTGATGGGTGCTCAGTACTCAGGGTGCTGGTTGCTCAGTGCTCAGGGTGCTGGGTGCTCAGTACTTAGGGTGCTGTGTGCTCAGTGCTCAGGGTGCTGGGTGCTCAGTACTCAGGGTGCTGGGTGCTCAGTGCTCAGGGTGCTGGGTGCTCAGTACTCAGGGTGCTGGGTGCTCAGTGCTCAGGGTGCTGGGTGCTCAGTGCTCAGGGTGCTGGGTGCTCAGTACTCAGGGTGCTGGGTGCTCGGTGCTCAGTACGCTGGGTGCTCAGTACTCAGGGTGCTGGGTGCTCAGTACTCAGGGTGCTGGGTGCTCAGTACTCAGGGTGATCATTGCTCAGGGTGCTGGGTGCTCAGTACTCAGGGTGCTGGGTGGTCAGTACTCAGGGTGCTCAGTGCGCAGTAATCAGGGTGCTCCGTGCTCAGGGTGCTGGGTGCTCAGTGCTCGGGGTGCTTGGTGCTCAGTACTCAGGGTGCTGGGTGCTCAGCGCTCAGGGTGCTGGGTGCTCAGTACTCAGGGTGCTCGGTGCTCGGGGTGCTGGGTGCTCAGAGCTCGGGGTGCTCTTTGCTCAGTACTCGGGGTGCTCAGTACTCAGTACTCAGGGTGCTGGGTGCTCAGTGCTCAGGGTGCTGGGTGCTCAGTACTCAGGGTGCTGGGTGCTCGGCGCTCAGTACGCTGGGTGCTCAGTACTCAGCGTGCTGGGTGCTCAGTACTCAGGGTGCTGGGTGCTCAGTACTCAGGGTGCTCGGTGCTCAGTACTCAGGGTGCTGGGTGCTCAGTGCTCAGGGTGCTGGGTGCTCAGTACTCAGGGTGCTAGGTGCTCAGTGCTCGGGGTGCTCGGTGCTCAGTACGCTGGGTGCTCAGTACTCAGGGTGCTGGGTGCTCAGTACTCAGGGTGCTGGGTGCTCAGTACTCAGGGTTCTGGGTGCTTAGTACTCAGGGTGCTCGATGCTCAGTGCTCGGGGTGCTGGGTGCTCAGTGCTCAGGGTGCTGGGTGCTGAGTACTCAGGGTGCTGGGTGCTTAGTACTCAGGGTGCTCGGTGCTCAGTGCTCGGGGTGCTGGGTGCTCAGTGCTCAGGGTGCTGGGTGCTCAGTTCTCAGAGTGCTGGGTGCTCAGTACTCAGGGTGATCGGTGCTCAGTACTCAGGGTGCTGGGTGCTCAGTGCTCAGGGTGCTCAGTGCTCAGTACTCAGAGTGCTGGGTGCTCAGGGTGCTCGGTGCTCAGTACTCAGGGTGCTCAGTGCTCAGTACTCAGCGTGCTGGGTGCTCAGAGCTCAGGGTGCTGGGTGCTCAGTACTCAGGGTGCAGGGTGCTTAGTACTCAGTGTGCTCGGTCCTCAGTGCTCAGGGTGCTGGGTGCTCAGTACTCAGGGTGCAGGGTGCTCAGTGCTCAGGGTGCTCAGTGCTCAGTGCTCAGGGTCCTCGGTGCTCAGTGCTCAGGGTGCTGGGTGCTCAGTGCTCGGGGTGCTGGGTGCTCAGTGCTCAGGTGATCGGTGCTCAGTACTCAGGGTGCTGGGTGCTCAGTGCTCAGGGTGCTGGGTGCTCTGTCCTCAGGGTGCTCAGTGCTCAGGGTGCTGGGTGCTCAGTGCTCAGGATGCTGGGTGCTCAGTCCTCAGGGTGCTCAGTGCTCAGGGTGCTGGGTGGTCAGTGCTCGGGGTGCTCGGTGCTCAGTACTCAGGGTGCTCAGTGCTCAGTGCTCTGGGTGCTGGGTGCTCAGTGCTCGGGGTGCTGGGTGCTCAGTGTTCAGGGTGCTGGGTGCTCAGTGCTCGGGGTGTTGGTTGCTCAGTACTCAGGGTGCTGGGTGCTCAGTACTCAGGGTGCTGGGTGCTCAGTGCTGGGGGTGCTGGGTGCTCAGTGCTCGGGGTGCTGGGTGCTCAGTTCTCGGGGTGCTCGGTGCTCAGTACTCAGGGTGCTGGGTGCTCAGTGCTCGGGGTGCTCAGTACTAATGGTGCTGTGTGTTCAGTGCTCAGGGTCCTGGGTGCTCAGTACTCAGGGTGCTCGGTGCTTAGTACTCAGGATGCTGGGTGCTCAGTGCTCAGGGTGCTGGGTGCTCAGTACTCAGGGTGCTAGGTGCTCAGTGCTCGGGGTGCTCGGTGCTCAGTACGCTGGGTGCTCAGTACTCAGGGTGCTGGGTGCTCAGTACTCAGGGTGCTGGGTGCTCAGTACTCAGGGTTCTGGGGGCTTAGTACTCAGGGTGCTCAGTGCTCAGTGCTCGGGTGCTGGGTGCTCAGTGCTCAGGGTGCTGGGTGCTCAGTACTCAGTGTGCTCGGTGCTCAGTGCTCGGGGTGCTGGGTGCTCAGTACTCAGGGTGCTCGGTGCTCAGTACTCAGGGTGCTCAGTGCTCAGTACTCAGGGTGCTGGGTGCTCAG
Organism: Microtus oregoni; assembly: GCF_018167655.1. NCBI lineage: Eukaryota > Metazoa > Chordata > Mammalia > Rodentia > Cricetidae > Microtus > Microtus oregoni. The sequence continues at coordinate 105,748 of NW_024543343.1, forward strand.
TGCTCGGGGTGCTGGGTGCTCAGTGCTCGGGGTGCTGGGTGCTCAGTGCTCGGGGTGCTGGGTGCTCAGTGCTCAGAGTGCTGGGTGCTCAGTACTCAGGGTGATCCGTGCTCAGTACTCAGGGTGCTGGGTGCTCAGTGCTCAGGGTGCTCAGTGCTCAGTACTCAGGGTGCTGGGTGCTCAGTGCTCAGGGTGCTCGGTGCTCAGTACTCAGGGTGCTCAGTGCTCAGTACTCAGCGTGCTGGGTGCTCTGTGCTCGGGGTGCTCAGAGCTCAGTACTCAGGGTGCTGGGTGCTCAGTCCTCGGGGTGCTCGGTGCTCAGTACTCAGGGTGCTGGGTGCTTAGTGCTCGGGGTACTCGGTGCTCAGTAAGTTGGGTGCTCACTACTCAGGGTGCTGGGTGCTCAGTGCTCAGGGTGCTGGGTGCTCAGTGCTCAGGATGCTGGGTGCTCAGTGCTCAGGGTGCTGGGTGCTCAGTACTCAGGGTGCTGGGTGCACAGTGCTCGGGGTGCAGGTTGCTCAGTGCTCAGGGTGCTTGGTGCTCAGTGCTCAGTGTGTTGGGTGCTCAGTACTCGGGGTGCTGGGTGCTCAGTACTCAGGGTGCTGCGTGCTCAGTACTCAGGGTGCTGGGTGATCAGTACTCGGGTGCTGGGTGCTCAGTGCTCAGGGTGCTGGGTGCTCAGTGCTCGGGGTGCTGGGTGCTCAGTACTCAGGGTGCTGCGTGCTCAGTACTCAGGGGGCTGGGTGATCAGTACTCGGGTGCTGGGTGCTCAGTGCTCAGGGTGCTGGGTGCTCAGTGCTCGGGGTGCTGGGTGCTCATTGCTCAGTACTCAGGGTGCTGGGTGCTCAGTGCTCGGGGTGCTGGGTGCTCAGTGCTCAGTACTCAGGGTGCTGGGTGCTCAGTGCTCAGGGTGCTGGGTACTCAGTGCTCAGGGTGCTGGGTGCTCAGTGCTCAGGGTGCTGGGTGCTCAGTGCTCAGGGTGCTGGGTACTCAGTGCTCAGGGTGCTCGGTGGTCAGTACTCGGGGTGCTGGGAGCTCAGTGCTCGGGGTGCTGGGTGCTCAGTGCTCAGTACTCAGGGTGCTGGGTGCTCAGTGCTCGGGGTGCTGGGTGCTGAGTACTCAGGGTGCTGGGTCCTCAGTGCTCAGGGTGCTGGGTGCTCAGTACTCAGTGTGCTCAGTGCTCAGGGTGCTGGGTGCTCAGAACTCAGGGTGCTGGGTGCTCAGTACTCAGGGTGCTGGGTGCTCAGTACTCAGAGTGCTTGGTGCTCAGTACTCAGGGTGCTGGGTGCTCAGTGCTCAGGGTGCTCGGTGCTCAGTACTCATGGTGCTGGGTGCTCATTCTCGGGGTGCTGGGTGCTCAGTACTCAGGTTGCTCAGTACTCTGGGTGCTCGGTGCTCAGTACTCAGGGTGCTCGGTGCTCAGTTCTCAGGGTGCTCGGTGCTCAGTGTTTGGGGTGCTGGGTGCTCAGTACTCAGGGTGCTGGGTGCTCAGTGCTCAGGGTGCTGGGTGCTCAGTACTCAGGGTGCTCGGTGCTCAGGACGCAGGGTGCTCAGTGCTCAGTACTCAGCGTGCTGGGTACTCAGTGCTCAGGGTGCTAGGTGGTCAGTACTCGGGGTGCTGGGAGCTCAGTGCTCGGGGTGCTGGGTGCTCAGGGCTCAGTACTCAGGGTGCTGGGTGCTCAGTGCTCAGGCTGCTGGCTGCTCAGTGCTCAGGGTGCTGGGTGCTCAGTACTCAGGGTGCTCAGTGCTCAGTACTCAGCGTGCTGGGTGCTCAGTCCTCAGGGTCCTCGGTGCTCAGTACTCAGGGTGCTCAGTGCTCAGTACTCAGCGTGCTTTGTGCTGAGTACTCAGGGTGCTGGGTGCTCAGTACTCAGGGTGCTGGGTGCTCAGTACTCAGGGTGCTGGGTGCTCAGTGCTCGGGGTGCTCGGTGTTCAGTACTAAGAGTGCTGGGTGCTCAGTGCTCAGGGTACTGGGTACTCAGTACTCAGGGTGCTGGGTGCTCAGTGCTCAGGGTGCTGGGTACTCAGTGCTCAGGGTGCTGGTTGCTCAGTGCTCGGGGTGCTGGGTGCTCAGTGCTCAGGGTGCTGGGTGCTCAGTGCTCAGTGCTCAGGGTGCTGGGTGCTCAGTGCTCAGGGTGCTGGGTGCTCAGTGCTAGGGGTGCTGGGTGCTCAGTGCTCGGGGTGCTGGGTGCTCAGTGCTCGGGGTACTGTGTGCTCAGTACTCAGGGTGCTGGGTGCTCAGTACTCAGTGTGCTCAGTGCTCAGTACTCAGGGTGCTGGGTGCTCAGTGCTCGGGGTGCTGGGTGCTCAGTACTCGGGGTGCTGTGTGCTCAGTGCTCGGGGTGCTGGGTGCTCAGTGCTCGGGGTGCTGGGGGCTCAGTGCTCGGGGTGCTGGGTGCTGAGTGCTCGGGGCGCTGGGTGCTCTGTGCTCGGGGTGCTCGGAGCTCAGTACTCAGGGTGCTGGGTGCTCAGTCCTTGGGGTGCTCGGTGCTCAGTACTCAGGGTGCTGGGTGCTTAGTGCTCGGGGTGCTCGGTGCTCAGTAAGTTGGGTGCTCACTACTCAGGGTGCTGGGTGCTCAGTGCTCAGGGTGCTGGGTGCTCAGTGCTCAGGATGCTGGGTGCTCAGTGCTCTGGGTGCTGGGTGCTCATTACTCAGGGTGCTGGGTGCACAGTGCTCGGGGTGCAGGTTGCTCAGTGCTCAGGGTGCTGGGTGCTCAGTGCTCAGGGTGTTGGGTGCTCAGTACTCGGGGTGCTGGGTGCTCAGTACTCAGGGTGCTGCGTGCTCAGTACTCAGGGTGCTGGGTGATCAGTACTCGGGTGCTGGGTGATCAGTGCTCAGGGTGCTGGGTGCTCAGTGCTCGGGGTGCTGGGTGCTCAGTACTCAGGGTGCTGCGTGCTCAGTACTCAGGGGGCTGGGTGATCAGTACTCGGGTGCTGGGTGCTCAGTGCTCAGGGTGCTGGGTGCTCAGTGCTCGGGGTGCTGGGTGCTCATTGCTCAGTACTCAGGGTGCTGGGTGCTCAGTGCTCGGGTTGCTGGGTGCTCAGTGCTCAGTACTCAGGGTGCTGGGTGCTCAGTGCTCAGGGTGCTGGGTACTCAGTGCTCAGGGTGCTGGGTGCTCAGTGCTCAGGGTGCTGGGTGCTCAGTGCTCAGGGTGCTGGGTGCTCAGTACTCAGGGTGCTGCGTGCTCAGTACTCAGGGATCTGGGTGATCAGTACTCGGGTGCTGGGTGCTCAGTGCTCAGGGTGCTGGGTGCTCAGTGCTCAGGGTGCTGGGTGCTCATTGCTCAGTACTCAGGGTGCTGGGTGCTCAGTGCTCGGGGTGCTGGGTGCTCAGTGCTCAGTACTCAGGGTGCTGGGTGCTCAGTGCTCAGGGTGCTGGGTACTCATTGCTCAGGGTGCTGGGTGCTCAGTGCACAGGGTGCTGGGTGCTCAGTGCTCAGGGTGCTGGGTACTCAGTGCTCAGGGTGCTCGGTGGTCAGTACTCGGGGTGCTGGGAGCTCAGTGCTCGGGGTGCTGGGTGCTCAGTGCTCAGTACTCAGGGTGCTGGGTGGTCAGTGCTCGGGGTGCTGGGTGCTCAGTACTCAGGGTGCTGGGTGCTGAGTGCTCGGGGTACTGTGTGCTCAGTACTCAGGGTGCTGGGTGCTCAGTACTCAGTGTGCTCAGTGCTCAGTACTCAGGGTGCTGGGTGCTCAGTGCTCGGGGTGCTGGGTGCTCAGTACTCGGGGTGCTGTGTGCTCAGTGCTCGGGGTGCTGGGTGCTCAGTGCTCGGGGTGCTGGGGGCTCAGTGCTCGGGGTGCTGGGTGCTGAGTGCTCGGGGCGCTGGGTGCTCTGTGCTCGGGGTGCTCGGAGCTCAGTACTCAGGGTGCTGGGTGCTCAGTCCTTGGGGTGCTCGGTGCTCAGTACTCAGGGTGCTGGGTGCTTAGTGCTCGGGGTGCTCGGTGCTCAGTAAGTTGGGTGCTCACTACTCAGGGTGCTGGGTGCTCAGTGCTCAGGGTGCTGGGTGCTCAGTGCTCAGGATGCTGGGTGCTCAGTGCTCTGGGTGCTGGGTGCTCATTACTCAGGGTGCTGGGTGCACAGTGCTCGGGGTGCAGGTTGCTCAGTGCTCAGGGTGCTGGGTGCTCAGTGCTCAGGGTGTTGGGTGCTCAGTACTCGGGGTGCTGGGTGCTCAGTACTCAGGGTGCTGCGTGCTCAGTACTCAGGGTGCTGGGTGATCAGTACTCGGGTGCTGGGTGATCAGTGCTCAGGGTGCTGGGTGCTCAGTGCTCGGGGTGCTGGGTGCTCAGTACTCAGGGTGCTGCGTGCTCAGTACTCAGGGGGCTGGGTGATCAGTACTCGGGTGCTGGGTGCTCAGTGCTCAGGGTGCTGGGTGCTCAGTGCTCGGGGTGCTGGGTGCTCATTGCTCAGTACTCAGGGTGCTGGGTGCTCAGTGCTCGGGTTGCTGGGTGCTCAGTGCTCAGTACTCAGGGTGCTGGGTGCTCAGTGCTCAGGGTGCTGGGTACTCAGTGCTCAGGGTGCTGGGTGCTCAGTGCTCAGGGTGCTGGGTGCTCAGTGCTCAGGGTGCTGGGTGCTCAGTACTCAGGGTGCTGCGTGCTCAGTACTCAGGGATCTGGGTGATCAGTACTCGGGTGCTGGGTGCTCAGTGCTCAGGGTGCTGGGTGCTCAGTGCTCAGGGTGCTGGGTGCTCATTGCTCAGTACTCAGGGTGCTGGGTGCTCAGTGCTCGGGGTGCTGGGTGCTCAGTGCTCAGTACTCAGGGTGCTGGGTGCTCAGTGCTCAGGGTGCTGGGTACTCATTGCTCAGGGTGCTGGGTGCTCAGTGCACAGGGTGCTGGGTGCTCAGTGCTCAGGGTGCTGGGTACTCAGTGCTCAGGGTGCTCGGTGGTCAGTACTCGGGGTGCTGGGAGCTCAGTGCTCGGGGTGCTGGGTGCTCAGTGCTCAGTACTCAGGGTGCTGGGTGGTCAGTGCTCGGGGTGCTGGGTGCTCAGTACTCAGGGTGCTGGGTGCTGAGTGCTCGGGGTGCTGGGTGCTCAGTGCTCATGGTGCTGGGTGCTCAGTGATCGGGGTGCTGGGTGCTCAGTACTCAGGGTGCTCAGTGCTCGGGGAGCTCGGTGCTCAGTACTCAGGGTGCTGGGTGCTCAGTACTCAGTGCTCGGGGTCCTGGGTGCTCCGTGCTCGGGGTGCTGGGTGCTCAGTGCTCTGGGTGCTTAGTGCTCAGTACTCAGGGTGCTGGGTACTCAGTGCTCAGGGTGCTAGGTGGTCAGTACTCGGGGTGCTGGGAGCTCAGTGCTCGGGGTGCTGGGTGCTCAGGGCTCAGTACTCAGGGTGCTGGGTGCTCAGTGCTCAGGCTGCTGGCTGCTCAGTGCTCAGGGTGCTGGGTGCTCAGTACTCAGGGTGCTCAGTGCTCAGTACTCAGCGTGCTGGGTGCTCAGTCCTCAGGGTCCTCGGTGCTCAGTACTCAGGGTGCTCAGTGCTCAGTACTCAGCGTGCTTTGTGCTGAGTACTCAGGGTGCTGGGTGCTCAGTACTCAGGGTGCTGGGTGCTCAGTACTCAGGGTGCTGGGTGCTCAGTGCTCGGGGTGCTCGGTGTTCAGTACTAAGAGTGCTGGGTGCTCAGTGCTCAGGGTACTGGGTACTCAGTACTCAGGGTGCTGGGTGCTCAGTGCTCAGGGTGCTGGGTACTCAGTGCTCAGGGTGCTGGTTGCTCAGTGCTCGGGGTGCTGGGTGCTCAGTGCTCAGGGTGCTGGGTGCTCAGTGCTCAGTGCTCAGGGTGCTGGGTGCTCAGTGCTCAGGGTGCTGGGTGCTCAGTGCTAGGGGTGCTGGGTGCTCAGTGCTCGGGGTGCTGGGTGCTCAGTGCTCGGGGTACTGTGTGCTCAGTACTCAGGGTGCTGGGTGCTCAGTACTCAGTGTGCTCAGTGCTCAGTACTCAGGGTGCTGGGTGCTCAGTGCTCGGGGTGCTGGGTGCTCAGTACTCGGGGTGCTGTGTGCTCAGTGCTCGGGGTGCTGGGTGCTCAGTGCTCGGGGTGCTGGGGGCTCAGTGCTCGGGGTGCTGGGTGCTGAGTGCTCGGGGCGCTGGGTGCTCTGTGCTCGGGGTGCTCGGAGCTCAGTACTCAGGGTGCTGGGTGCTCAGTCCTTGGGGTGCTCGGTGCTCAGTACTCAGGGTGCTGGGTGCTTAGTGCTCGGGGTGCTCGGTGCTCAGTAAGTTGGGTGCTCACTACTCAGGGTGCTGGGTGCTCAGTGCTCAGGGTGCTGGGTGCTCAGTGCTCAGGATGCTGGGTGCTCAGTGCTCTGGGTGCTGGGTGCTCATTACTCAGGGTGCTGGGTGCACAGTGCTCGGGGTGCAGGTTGCTCAGTGCTCAGGGTGCTGGGTGCTCAGTGCTCAGGGTGTTGGGTGCTCAGTACTCGGGGTGCTGGGTGCTCAGTACTCAGGGTGCTGCGTGCTCAGTACTCAGGGTGCTGGGTGATCAGTACTCGGGTGCTGGGTGATCAGTGCTCAGGGTGCTGGGTGCTCAGTGCTCGGGGTGCTGGGTGCTCAGTACTCAGGGTGCTGCGTGCTCAGTACTCAGGGGGCTGGGTGATCAGTACTCGGGTGCTGGGTGCTCAGTGCTCAGGGTGCTGGGTGCTCAGTGCTCGGGGTGCTGGGTGCTCATTGCTCAGTACTCAGGGTGCTGGGTGCTCAGTGCTCGGGTTGCTGGGTGCTCAGTGCTCAGTACTCAGGGTGCTGGGTGCTCAGTGCTCAGGGTGCTGGGTACTCAGTGCTCAGGGTGCTGGGTGCTCAGTGCTCAGGGTGCTGGGTGCTCAGTGCTCAGGGTGCTGGGTGCTCAGTACTCAGGGTGCTGCGTGCTCAGTACTCAGGGATCTGGGTGATCAGTACTCGGGTGCTGGGTGCTCAGTGCTCAGGGTGCTGGGTGCTCAGTGCTCAGGGTGCTGGGTGCTCATTGCTCAGTACTCAGGGTGCTGGGTGCTCAGTGCTCGGGGTGCTGGGTGCTCAGTGCTCAGTACTCAGGGTGCTGGGTGCTCAGTGCTCAGGGTGCTGGGTACTCATTGCTCAGGGTGCTGGGTGCTCAGTGCACAGGGTGCTGGGTGCTCAGTGCTCAGGGTGCTGGGTACTCAGTGCTCAGGGTGCTCGGTGGTCAGTACTCGGGGTGCTGGGAGCTCAGTGCTCGGGGTGCTGGGTGCTCAGTGCTCAGTACTCAGGGTGCTGGGTGGTCAGTGCTCGGGGTGCTGGGTGCTCAGTACTCAGGGTGCTGGGTGCTGAGTGCTCGGGGTGCTGGGTGCTCAGTGCTCATGGTGCTGGGTGCTCAGTGATCGGGGTGCTGGGTGCTCAGTACTCAGGGTGCTCAGTGCTCGGGGAGCTCGGTGCTCAGTACTCAGGGTGCTGGGTGCTCAGTACTCAGTGCTCGGGGTCCTGGGTGCTCCGTGCTCGGGGTGCTGGGTGCTCAGTGCTCTGGGTGCTTAGTGCTCAGTACTCAGGGTGCTGGGTGCTCAGTACTCAGGGTGCTCAGTGCTCGGGGTGCTGGGTGCTCAGTACTCAGGGTGCTGGGTGCTCAGTACTCAGGGTGCTGGGTGCTCAGTGCTCAGGGTCCTCGGTGCTCAGTACTCAGGGTGCTCAGTGCTCATTACTCAGCGTGCTTTGTGTTCAGTGCTCAGGGTGCTGGGTGCTCAGTACTCAGTGTGCTGGGTGCTCAGTACTCAGGGTGCTGGGGGCTCAGTACTCAGGGTGCTGGGTGCTCAGTACTCAGGGTGCTGTGTGCTCAGTACTCAGGGTGCTGGGGGCTCAGTACTCAGGGTGCTGGGGGCTCAGTACTCAGGGTGCTGGGTGCTCAGTACTCAGGGTGCTCGGTTCTCAGTACTCAGGGTGCTGGGTGCTCAGTGCTCGGGGTGCTTGGTGCTCAGTACTAAGGGTGCTGGGGGCTCAGTACTCAGGGTGATCTGTTCTCAGTACTCAGGGTGCTGGGTGCTCAGTGCTCGGGGTGCTGGGTGCACAGTGCCCAGGTTGCTGGGTGCTCAGTGCTCAGCGTGCTCAGTACTCAGGGTGCTGTGTGTTCAGTGCTCAGGGTACTGGGTGCTCAGTACTCAGGGTGCTTGGTGCTCAGTACTCAGGGTGCTGGGTGCTCAGTACTCGGGGTGCTGGGTGCTCAGTACTCGGGGTGCTGGGTGCACAGTGCTCAGGGTGCTGGGTGCTCAGTGCTCGGGGTGCTGGGTGCTCAGTGCTCAGGCTGCTGGCTGCTCAGTGCTCTGGGTTCTGGGTGCTCAGTACTCAGGGTGCTCAGTGCTCAGTACTCAGCGTGCTGGGTGCTCAGTCCTCAGGGTCCTCGGTGCTCAGTACTCAGGGTGCTCAGTGCTCAGTACTCAGCGTGCTTTGTGCTCAGTGCTCAGGGTGCTGGGTGCTCAGTACTCAGGGTGCTGGGTGCTCAGTACTCAGGGTGCTGGGTGCTCAGTACTCAGGGTGCTGTGTGCTCAGTGCTCGGGGTGCTCGGTGATCAGTACTAAGAGTGCTGGGTGCTCAGTGCTCAGGGTACTGGGTACTCAGTACTCAGAGTGCTGGGTGCTCAGTGCTCAGGGTGCTGGGTGCTCAGTGCCCAGGGTGCTGGGTGCTCAGTGCTCGGGGTGCTGGGTGCTCAGTGCTCAGGGTGCTGGGTGCTCAGTGCTCAGTGCTCAGGGTGCTGGGTGCTCAGTGCTCAGGGTGCTGGGTGCTCAGTGCTAGGGGTGCTGGGTGCTCAGTGCTCGGGGTGCTGGGTGCTCAGTGCTCGGGGTGCTGGGTGCTCAGTACTCAGGTTGCTGGGTGCTCAGTACTCAGTGTGTTCGGTGCTCAGTACTCAGGGTGCTCAGTGCTCAGTACTCAGGGTGCTGGGTGCTCAGTGCTCGGAGTGCTGGGTGCTCAGTACTCGGGGTACTGTGTGCTCAGTACTCAGGGTGCTGGGTGCTCAGTGCTCAGGGTGCTGGGTGCTCAGTACTCAGTGTGCTGGGTGCTCAGTAATTAGGGGGCTCGGTCATCAGTACTCAGGTTGCTGAGTGCTCGGGGTGCTGGGTACTCAGTACTCAGGGTGCTGGGTGCTCAGTACTCAGGGTGCTGGGTGCTCAGTGCTCAGGGTGTTGGGTGCTCAGTACTCAGGGTGCTGGGTGCTCAGTACTCAGGGTGCTGGGTTCTCAGTGCTCGGTGTGCTGGGTGCTCAGTGCTCGGGGTGCTGGGGGCTCAGTGCTCGGGGTGCTGGGTGCTCAGTGCTCGGGGCGCTGGGTGCTCTGTGCTCGGGGTGCTCAGAGCTCAGTACTCAGGGTGCTGGGTGCTCAGTCCTCGGGGTGCTCGGTGCTCAGTACTCAGGGTGCTGGGTGCTTAGTGCTCGGGGTGCTCGGTGCTCAGTAAGTTGGGTGCTCACTACTCAGGGTGCTGGGTGCTCAGTGCTCAGGGTGCTGGGTGCTCAGTGCTCAGGATGCTGGGTGCTCAGTGCTCAGGGTGCTGGGTGCTCAGTACTCAGGGTGCTGGGTGCACAGTGCTCGGGGTGCAGGTTGCTCAGTGCTCAGGGTGCTTGGTGCTCAGTGCTCAGTGTGTTGGGTGCTCAGTACTCGGGGTGCTGGGTGCTCAGTACTCAGGGTGCTGCGTGCTCAGTACTCAGGGTGCTGGGTGATCAGTACTCGGGTGCTGGGTGCTCAGTGCTCAGGGTGCTGGGTGCTCAGTGCTCGGGGTGCTGGGTGCTCAGTACTCAGGGTGCTGCGTGCTCAGTACTCAGGGGGCTGGGTGATCAGTACTCGGGTGCTGGGTGCTCAGTGCTCAGGGTGCTGGGTGCTCAGTGCTCGGGGTGCTGGGTGCTCATTGCTCAGTACTCAGGGTGCTGGGTGCTCAGTGCTCGGGGTGCTGGGTGCTCAGTGCTCAGTATTCAGGGTGCTGGGTGCTCAGTGCTCAGGGTGCTGGGTACTCAGTGCTCAGGGTGCTGGGTGCTCAGTGCTCAGGGTGCTGGGTGCTCAGTGCTCAGGGTGCTGGGTACTCAGTGCTCAGGGTGCTCGGTGGTCAGTACTCGGGGTGCTGGGAGCTCAGTGCTCGGGGTGCTGGGTGCTCAGTGCTCAGTACTCAGGGTGCTGGGTGCTCAGTGCTCGGGGTGCTGGGTGCTGAGTACTCAGGGTGCTGGGTCCTCAGTGCTCAGGGTGCTGGGTGCTCAGTACTCAGTGTGCTCAGTGCTCAGGGTGCTGGGTGCTCAGAACTCAGGGTGCTGGGTGCTCAGTACTCAGGGTGCTGGGTGCTCAGTACTCAGAGTGCTTGGTGCTCAGTACTCAGGGTGCTGGGTGCTCAGTGCTCAGGGTGCTCGGTGCTCAGTACTCATGGTGCTGGGTGCTCATTCTCGGGGTGCTGGGTGCTCAGTACTCAGGTTGCTCAGTACTCTGGGTGCTCGGTGCTCAGTACTCAGGGTGCTCGGTGCTCAGTTCTCAGGGTGCTCGGTGCTCAGTGTTTGGGGTGCTGGGTGCTCAGTACTCAGGGTGCTGGGTGCTCAGTGCTCAGGGTGCTGGGTGCTCAGTACTCAGGGTGCTCGGTGCTCAGGACGCAGGGTGCTCAGTGCTCAGTACTCAGCATGCTGGGTACTCAGTGCTCAGGGTGCTCGGTGGTCAGTACTCGGGGTGCTGGGAGCTCAGTGCTCGGGGTGCTGGGTGCTCAGGGCTCAGTACTCAGGGTGCTGGGTGCTCAGTGCTCAGGCTGCTGGCTGCTCAGTGCTCAGGGTGCTGGGTGCTCAGTACTCAGGGTGCTCAGTGCTCAGTATTCAGCGTGCTGGGTGCTCAGTACTCAGGGTCCTCGGTGCTCAGTACTCAGGGTGCTCAGTGCTCAGTACTCAGCGTGCTTTGTGCTGAGTACTCAGGGTGCTGGGTGCTCAGTACTCAGGGTGCTGGGTGCTCAGTACTCAGGGTGCTGGGTGCTCAGTGCTCGGGGTGCTCGGTGTTCAGTACTAAGAGTGCTGGGTGCTCAGTGCTCAGGGTACTGGGTACTCAGTACTCAGGGTGCTGGGTGCTCAGTGCTCAGGGTGCTGGGTACTCAGTGCTCAGGGTGCTGGTTGCTCAGTGCTCGGGGTGCTGGGTGCTCAGTGCTCAGGGTGCTGGGTGCTCAGTGCTCAGTGCTCAGGGTGCTGGGTGCTCAGTGCTCAGGGTGCTGGGTGCTCAGTGCTAGGGGTGCTGGGTGCTCAGTGCTCGGGGTGCTGGGTGCTCAGTGCTCGGGGTACTGTGTGCTCAGTACTCAGGGTGCTGGGTGCTCAGTACTCAGTGTGCTCAGTGCTCAGTACTCAGGGTGCTGGGTGCTCAGTGCTCGGGGTGCTGGGTGCTCAGTACTCGGGGTGCTGTGTGCTCAGTACTCAGGGTGCTGGGTGCTCAGTGCTCAGGGTGCTGGGTGCTCAGTACTCAGGGTGCTGGGTGCTCAGTACTCAGGGTGATCTGTTCTCAGTACTCAGGGTGCTGGGTGCTCAGTGCTCGGGGTGCTGGGTGCACAGTGCCCAGGGTGCTGGGTGCTCAGTGCTCAGCGTGCTCAGTACTCAGGGTGCTGTGTGTTCAGTGCTCAGGGTACTGGGTGCTCAGTACTCAGGGTGCTTGGTGCTCAGTACTCAGGGTGCTGGGTGCTCAGTACTCGGGGTGCTGGGTGCTCAGTACTCGGGGTGCTGGGTGCACAGTGCTCAGGGTGCTGGGTGCTCAGTGCTCTGGGTGCTGGGTGCTCAGTGCTCAGGCTGCTGGCTGCTCAGTGCTCTGGGTGCTGGGTGCTCAGTACTCAGGGTGCTCAGTGCTCAGTACTCAGCGTGCTGGGTGCTCAGTCCTCAGGGTCCTCGGTGCTCAGTACTCAGGGTGCTCAGTGCTCAGTACTCAGCGTGCTTTGTGCTCAGTGCTCAGGGTGCTGGGTGCTCAGTACTCAGGGTGCTGGGTGCTCAGTACTCAGGGTGCTGGGTGCTCAGTACTCAGGGTGCTGTGTTCTCAGTGCTCGGGGTGCTCGGTGATCAGTACTAAGAGTGCTGGGTGCTCAGTGCTCAGGGTACTGGGTACTCAGTACTCAGGGTGCTGGGTGCTCAGTGCTCAGGGTGCTGGGTGCTCAGTGCCCAGGGTGCTGGGTGCTCAGTGCTCGGGGTGCTGGGTGCTCAGTGCTCAGGGTGCTGGGTGCTCAGTGCTCAGTGCTCAGGGTGCTGGGTGCTCAGTGCTCAGGGTGCTGGGTGCTCAGTGCTAGGGGTGCTGGGTGCTCAGTGCTCGGGGTGCTGGGTGCTCAGTGCTCGGGGTGCTGGGTGCTCAGTACTCAGGTTGCTGGGTGCTCAGTACTCAGTGTGTTCGGTGCTCAGTACTCAGGGTGCTCAGTGCTCAGTACTCAGGGTGCTGGGTGCTCAGTGCTCGGAGTGCTGGGTGCTCAGTACTCGGGGTACTGTGTGCTCAGTACTCAGGGTGCTGGGTGCTCAGTGCTCAGGGTGCTGGGTGCTCAGTACTCAGTGTGCTGGGTGCTCAGTAATTAGGGGGCTCGGTCATCAGTACTCAGGTTGCTGAGTGCTCGGGGTGCTGGGTACTCAGTACTCAGGGTGCTGGGTGCTCAGTACTCAGGGTGCTGGGTGCTCAGTGCTCAGGGTGCTGGGTGCTCAGTACTCAGGGTGCTGGGTGCTCAGTACTCAGGGTGCTGGGTGCTCAGTGCTCGGGGTGCTGGGTGCTCAGTGCTCGGGGTGCTGGGGGCTCAGTGCTCGGGGTGCTGGGTGCTCAGTGCTCGGGGCGCTGGGTGCTCTGTGCTCGGGGTGCTCGGAGCTCAGTACTCAGGGTGCTGGGTGCTCAGTCCTCGGGGTGCTCGGTGCTCAGTACTCAGGGTGCTGGGTGCTTAGTGCTCGGGGTGCTCGGTGCTCAGTAAGTTGGGTGCTCACTACTCAGGGTGCTGGGTGCTCAGTGCTCAGGGTGCTGGGTGCTCAGTGCTCAGGATGCTGGGTGCTCAGTGCTCAGGGTGCTGGGTGCTCAGTACTCAGGGTGCTGGGTGCACAGTGCTCGGGGTGCAGGTTGCTCAGTGCTAAGGGTGCTGGGTGCTCAGTGCTCAGTGTGTTGGGTGCTCAGTACTCGGGGTGCTGGGTGCTCAGTACTCAGGGTGCTGCGTGCTCAGTACTCAGGGGGCTGGGTGATCAGTACTCGGGTGCTGGGTGCTCAGTGCTCAGGGTGCTGGGTGCTCAGTGCTCGGGGTGCTGGGTGCTCAGTACTCAGGGTGCTGCGTGCTCAGTACTCAGGGTGCTGGGTGATCAGTACTCGGGTGCTGGGTGCTCAGTGCTCAGGGTGCTGGGTGCTCAGTGCTCGGGGTGCTGGGTGCTCAGTACTCAGGGTGCTGCGTGCTCAGTACTCAGGGGGCTGGGTGATCAGTACTCGGGTGCTGGGTGCTCAGTGCTCAGGGTGCTGGGTGCTCAGTGCTCGGGGTGCTGGGTGCTCATTGCTCAGTACTCAGGGTGCTGGGTGCTCAGTGCTCGGGGTGCTGGGTGCTCAGTGCTCAGTACTCAGGGTGCTGGGTGCTCAGTGCTCAGGGTGCTGGGTACTCAGTGCTCAGGGTGCTGGGTGCTCAGTGCTCAGGGTGCTGGGTGCTCAGTGCTCAGGGTGCTGGGTACTCAGTGCTCAGGGTGCTGGGAGCTCAGTGCTCGGGGTGCTGGGTGCTCAGTGCTCAGTACTCAGGGTGCTGGGTGCACAGTGCTCGGGGTGCTGGGTGCTGAGTACTCAGGGTGCTGGGTCCTCAGTGCTCAGGGTGCTGGGTGCTCAGTACTCAGTGTGCTCAGTGCTCAGGGTGCTGGGTGCTCAGAACTCAGGGTGCTGGGTGCTCAGTACTCAGGGTGCTGGGTGCTCAGTACTCAGAGTGCTTGGTGCTCAGTACTCATGGTGCTGGGTGCTCAGTGCTCAGGGTGCTCGGTGCTCAGTACTCATGGTGCTGGGTGCTCATTCTCGGGGTGCTGGGTCCTCAGTACTCAGGTTGCTCAGTACTCTGTGTGCTCGGTGCTCAGTACTCAGGGTGCTCGGTGCTCAGTTCTCAGGGTGCTGGGTGCTCAGTGTTTGGGGTGCTGGGTGCTCAGTACTCAGGGTGCTGGGTGCTCAGTGCTCAGGGTGCTGGGTGCTCAGTACTCAGGGTGCTCGGTGCTCAGGACGCAGGGTGCTCAGTGCTCAGTACTCAGCGTGCTGGGTACTCAGTGCTCAGGGTGCTGGGTGCTCAGTACTCAGGGTGCTCAGTGCTCAGTACTCAGGGTGCTGGGTGCTCAGTACTCAGGGTGCTGGGTGCTCAGTGCTCAGGCTGCTGGCTGCTCAGTGCTCAGGGTGCTGGGTGCTCAGTACTCAGGGTGCTCAGTGCTCAGTACTCAGCGTGCTGGGTGCACAGTCCTCAGGGTCCTCGGTGCTCAGTACTCAGGGTGCTCAGTGCTCAGTACTCAGCGTGCTTTGTGCTCAGTACTCAGGGTGCTGGGTGCTCAGTACTCAGGGTGCTGGGTGCTCAGTACTCAGGGTGCTGGGTGCTCAGTGCTCGGGGTGCTCGGTGATCAGTACTAAGAGTGCTGGGTGCTCAGTGCTCAGGGTACTGGGTACTCAGTACTCAGGGTGCTGGGTGCTCAGTGCTCAGGGTGCTGGGTGCTCAGTGCTCAGGGTGCTGGGTGCTCAGTGCTCGGGGTGCTGGGTGCTCAGTGCTCAGGGTGCTGGGTGCTCATTGCTCAGTGCTCAGGGTGCTGGGTGCTCAGTGCTCAGGGTGCTGGGTGCTCAGTGCTAGGGGTGCTGGGTGCTCAGTGCTCGGGGAGCTGGGTGCTCAGTGCTCGGGGTACTGGGTGCTCAGTACTCAGGGTGCTGGGTGCTCAGTACTCTGTGTGCTCAGTGCTCAGTACTCAGGGTGCTGGGTGCTCAGTGCTCGGGGTGCTGGGTGCTCAGTACTCGGGGTGCTGTGTGCTCAGTACTCAGGGTGCTGGGTGCTCAGTGCTCAGGGTGCTGGGTGCTCAGTACTCAGGGTGCTGGGTGCTCAGTACTTAGGGTGCTCGGTCCTCAGTACTCAGGTTGCTGAGTGCTCAGGGTGCTGGGTACTCAGTACTCAGGGTGCTGGGTGCTCAGTACTCAGGGTGCTGGGTGCTCAGTGCTCAGGGTGCTGGGTGCTCAGTACTCAGGGTGCTGGGTGCTCAGTACTCAGGGTGCTGGGTGCTCAGTGCTCGGGGTGCTGGGTGCTCAGTGCTCGGGGTGCTGGGGGCTCAGTGCTCGGGGTGCTGGGTGCTCAGTGCTCGGGGCGCTGGGTGCTCTGTGCTCGGGGTACTCGGAGCTCAGTACTCAGGGTGCTGGGTGCTCAGTGCTCGGGGTGATGGGTGCTCAGTGCTCAGTACTCAGGGTGCTGGGTGCTCAGTGCTCAGGGTGCTGGGTGCTCAGTGCTAAGGGTGCTGGGTGCTCAGTGCTCAGGGTGCTGGGTACTCAGTGCTCAGGGAGCTGGGTACTCAGTGCTCGGGGTGCTGGTTGCTCAGTACTCAGGTTGCTGGGTGCTCAGTACTCAGGGTGCTCAGTGCTCAGTACTCAGGGTGCTCAGTGCTCAGTACTCAGGGTGCTCAGTGCTCAGTGTGCTGTGTGCTCAGTGCTCGGGGTGCTGTGTGCTCAGTCCTCAGGGTGCTGGGTGCTCAGTGCTCAGGGTGCTCGGTGCTCAGTGCTCAGGGTGCTGGGTGCTCAGTACTCAGGGTGTTGGGTGTTCAGTGCTCGGGGTGCTGGGTGCTCAGTACTCAGGGTGCTGGGTACTCACTGCTCAGGGTGCTGGGTGCTCAGTGCTCAGGGTGCTCGGTGCTTTGTACTCAGGGTGCTCGGTGCTCGGGGTGCTGGATGCTCAGTGCTCGGGGTGCTGGGTGCTCAGTGCTCGGGGTGCTGGGTGCTCAGTGCTCGGGGTGCTGGGTGCTCAGTGCTCAGGGTGCTGGGTGCTCAGTGCTCGGGGTGCTGGGTGCTCAGTGCTCGGGGTGCTGGGTGCTCAGTGCTCAGGGTGCTGGGTGCTCAGTGATCGGGGTGCTGGGTGCTCAGTACTCAGGGTGCTCAGTGCTCGGGGAGTTCGGTGCTCAGTACTCAGGGTGCTGGTTGCTCAGTACTCAGTGCTCGGGGTCCTGGGTGCTCCGTGCTCGGGGTGTTGGGTGCTCAGTGCTCTGGGTGCTTAGTGCTCAGTACTAAGGGTGCTGGGTGCTCAGTACTCAGGGTGCTCAGTGCTCGGGGTGCTGGGTGCTCAGTACTCAGGGTGCTGGGTGCTCAGTACTCAGGGTGCTGGGTGCTCATTCTCGGGGTGCTGGGTGCTCAGTGCTCGGGGTGCTGGGTGCTCAGTACTCAGCGTGCTGGGTGCTCAGTGCTTGGGGTGCTTGGTGCTCAGTACTAAGGGTGCTGGGGGCTCAGTATTCAGGGTGCTGGGTGCTCAGTGCTCGGGGTGCTGGGTGCACAGTGCCCAGGGTGCTGGGTGCTCAGTGCTCAGCGTGCTCAGTACTCAGGGTGCTGTGTGTTCAGTGCTCAGGGTGCTGGGAGCTCAGTGATCGGGGTGCTGGGTGCTCAGTACTCAGGGTGCTCAGTGCTCGGGGATCTCGGTGCTCAGTACTCAGGGTGCTGGGTGCTCAGTACTCAGTGCTCGGGGTCCTGGGTGCTCCGTGCTCGGGGTGCTGGGTGCTAAGTGCTCTGGGTGCTTAGTGCTCAGTACTCAGGGTGCTGGGTGCTCAGTACTCAGGGTGCTCAGTGCTCGGGGTGCTGGGTGCTCAGTACTCAGGGTGCTGGGTGCTCAGTGCTCAGGGTCCTCGGTGCTCAGTACTCAGGGTGCTCAGTGCTCATTACTCAGCGTGCTTTGTGCTCAGTGCTCAGGGTGCTGGGTGCTCAGTACTCAGTGTGCTGGGTGCTCAGTACTCAGGGTGCTGGGGGCTCAGTACTCAGGGTGCTGGGTGCTCAGTACTCAGGGTGCTGGGTGCTCAGTACTCAGGGTGCTGGGTGCTCAGTACTCAGGGTGCTGGGGGCTCAGTACTCAGGGTGCTGGGTGCTCAGTACTCAGGGTGCTCGGTTCTCAGAACTCAGGGTGCTGGGTGCTCAGTGCTCGGGGTGCTTGGTGCTCAGTACTAAGGGTGCTGGGGGCTCAGTACTCAGGGTGCTGGGTGCTCAATACTCAGAGTGATCTGTTCTCAGTACTCAGGGTGCTGGGTGCTCAGTGCTCGGGGTGCTGGGTGCACAGTGCCCAGGGTGCTGGGTGCTCAGTGCTCAGCGTGCTCAGTACTCAGGGTGCTGTGTGTTCAGTGCTCAGGGTACTGGGTGCTCAGTACTCAGGGTGCTTGGTGCTCAGTACTCAGGGTGCTGGGTGCTCAGTACTCGGGGTGCTGGGTGCTCAGTACTCGGGGTGCTGGGTGCACAGTGCTCAGGGTGCTGGGTGCTCAGTGCTCGGGGTGCTGGGTGCTCAGTGCTCAGGCTGCTGGCTGCTCAGTGCTCAGGGTGCTGGGTGCTCAGTACTCAGGGTGCTCAGTGGTCAGTACTCAGCGTGCAGGGTGCTCAGTCCTCAGGGTCCTCGGTGCTCAGTACTCAGGGTGCTCAGTGCACAGTACTCAGCGTACTTTGTGCTCAGTGCTCAGGGTGCTGGGTGCTCAGTACTCAGGGTGCTGGGTGCTCAGTACTCAGGGTGCTGGGTGCTCAGTGCTCAGGGTGCTGGGTGCTAAGTGCTCGCGGTGCTGGGTGCTCATTACTCAGGGAGCTGGGTGCTCAGTGATCGGGGTGCTGTTTGCTCAGTACTCAGGGTGCTCAGTGCTCGGGGAGCTCGGTGCTCAGTACTCAGGGTGCTGGGTGCTCAGTACTCAGTGCTCGGGGTCCTGGGTGCTCCGTGCTCGGGGTGCTGGGTGCTCAGTGCTCTGGGTGCTTAGTGCTCAGTACTAAGGGTGCTGGGTGCTCAGTACTCAGGGTGCCCAGTGCTCGGGGTGCTGGGTGCTCAGTACTCAGGGTGCTGTGTGCTCAGTACTCAGGGTGCTGTGTGCTCATTCTCGGGGTGCTGGGTGCTCAGTGCTCGGGGTGCTGGGTGCTCAGTACTCAGGGTGCTGGGTGCTCAGTGCTCGGGGTGCTTGGTGCTCAGTACTAAGGGTGCTGGGGGCTCAGTACTCAGGGTGCTGGGTGCTCAGTACTCAGGGTGATCTGTTCTCAGTACTCAGGGTGCTGGGTGCTCAGTGCTCGGGGTGCTTTGTGCACAGTGCCCAGGGTGCTGGGTGCTCAGTGCTCAGCGTGCTCAGTACTCAGGGTGCTGTGTGTTCAGTGCTCAGGGTGCTGGGTGCTCAGTGATCGGGGTGCTGGGTGCTCAGTACTCAGGGTGCTCAGTGCTCGGGGAGCTCGGTGCTCAGTACTCAGGGTGCTGGGTGCTCAGTACTCAGTGCTCGGGGTCCTGGGTGCTCCGTGCTCGGGTTGCTGGGTGCTCAGTCCTCTGGGTGCTTAGTGCTCAGTACTCAGGGTGCTGGGTTCTCAGTACTCAGGGTGCTCAGTGCTCGGGGTGCTGGGTGCTCAGTACTCAGGGTGCTGGGTGCTCAGTACTCAGGGTGCTGGGTGCTCAGTGCTCAGGGTCCTCGGTGCTCAGTACTCAGGGTGCTCAGTGCTCATTACTCAGCGTGCTTTGTGTTCAGTGCTCAGGGTGCTGGGTGCTCAGTACTCAGTGTGCTGGGTGCTCAGTACTCAGGGTGCTGGGGGCTCAGTACTCAGGGTGCTGGGTGCTCAGTACTCAGGGTGCTGGGTGCTCAGTACTCAGGGTGCTGGGTGCTCAGTACTCAGGGTCCTGGGGGCTCAGTACTCAGGGTGCTGGGTGCTCAGTACTCATTGTGCTCGGTTCTCAGTACTCAGGGTGCTGGGTGCTCAGTGCTCGGGGTGCTTGGTGCTCAGTACTAAGGGTGCTGGGGGCTCAGTACTCAGGGTGCTGGGTGCTCAGTACTCAGGGTGATCTGTTCTCAGTACTCAGGGTGCTGGGTGCTCAGTGCTCGGGGTGCTGGGTGCACAGTGCCCAGGGTGCTGGGTGCTCAGTGCTCAGCGTGCTCAGTACTCAGGGTGCTGTGTGTTCAGTGCTCAGGGTACTGGGTGCTCAGTACTCAGGGTGCTTGGTGCTCAGTACTCAGGGTGCTGGGTGCACAGTACTCGGGGTGCTGGGTGCTCAGTACTCGGGGTGCTGGGTGCACAGTGCTCAGGGTGCTGGGTGCTCAGTGCTCGGGGTGCTGGGTGCTCAGTGCTCAGGCTGCTGGCTGCTCAGTGCTCTGGGTGCTGGGTGCTCAGTACTCAGGGTGCTCAGTGCTCAGTACACAGCGTGCTGGGTGCTCAGTCCTCAGGGTCCTCGGTGCTCAGTACTCAGGGTGCTCAGTGCTCAGTACTCAGCGTGCTTTGTGCTCAGTGCTCAGGGTGCTGGGTGCTCAGTACTCAGGGTGCTGGGTGCTCAGTACTCAGGGTGCTGTGTGCTCAGTACTCAGGGTGCTGGGTGCTCAGTGCTCGGGGTGCTCGGTGATCAGTACTAAGAGTGCTGGGTGCTCAGTGCTCAGGGTACTGGGTACTCAGTACTCAGGGTGCTGGGTGCTCAGTGCTCAGGGTGCTGGGTGCTCAGTGCCCAGGGTGCTGGGTGCTCAGTGCTCGGGGTGCTGGGTGCTCAGTGCTCAGGGTGCTGGGTGCTCAGTGCTCAGTGCTCAGGGTGCTGGGTGCTCAGTGCTCAGGGTGCTGGTTGCTCAGTTCTAGGGGTGCTGGGTGCTCAGTGCTCGGGGTGCTGGGTGCTCAGTGCTCGGGGTGCTGGGTGCTCAGTACTCAGGGTGCTGGGTGCTCAGTACTCAGTGTGTTCGGTGCTCAGTACTCAGGGTGCTCAGTGCTCAGTACTCAGGGTGCTGGGTGCTCAGTGCTCGGGGTGCTGGGTGCTCAGTACTCGGGGTACTGTGTGCTCAGTACTCAGGGTGCTGGGTGCTCAGTGCTCAGGGTGCTGGGTGCTCAGTACTCAGTGTGCTGGGTGCTCAGTACTTAGGGGGCTCGGTCCTCAGTACTCAGGTTGCTGAGTGCTCAGGGTGCTGGGTACTCAGTACTCAGGGTGCTGGGTGCTCAGTACTCAGGGTGCTGGGTGCTCAGTGCTCAGGGTGCTGGTTGCTCAGTACTCAGGGTGCTGGGTGCTCAGTACTCAGGGTGCTGGGTGCTCAGTGCTCGGGGTGCTGGGTGCTCAGTGCTCGGGGTGCTGGGGGCTCAGTGCTCGGGGTGCTGGGTGCTCAGTGCTCGGGGCGCTGGGTGCTCTGTGCTCGGGGTGCTCGGAGCTCAGTACTCAGGGTGCTGGGTGCTCAGTCCTCGGGGTGCTCGGTGCTCAGTACTCAGGGTGCTGGGTGCTTAGTGCTCGGGGTGCTCGGTGCTCAGTAAGTTGGGTGCTCACTACTCAGGGTGCTGGGTGCTCAGTGCTCAGGGTGCTGGGTGCTCAGTGCTCAGGATGCTGGGTGCTCAGTGCTCAGGGTGCTGGGTGCTCAGTACTCAGGGTGCTGGGTGCACAGTGCTCGGGGTGCAGGTTACTCAGTGCTCAGGGTGCTGGGTGCTCAGTGCTCAGGGTGTTGGGTGCTCAGTACTCGGGTTGCTGGGTGCTCAGTACTCAGGGTGCTGCGTGCTCAGTACTCAGGGTGCTGGGTGATCAGTACTCGGGTGCTGGGTGCTCAATGCTCAGGGTGCTGGGTGCTCAGTGCTCGGGGTGCTGGGTGCTCAGTGCTCAGTACTCAGGGTGTTGGGTGCTCAGTGCTCAGGGTGCTGGGTACTCAGTGCTCAGGGTGCTGGGTGCTCAGTGCTCAGGGTGCTGGGTGCTCAGTGCTAAGGGTGCTGGGTACTCAGTGCTCAGGGTGCTCGGTGGTCAGTACTCGGGGTGCTGGGAGCTCAGTACTCAGGGTGCTCAGTGCTCGGGGAGCTCGGTGCTCAATACTCAGGGTGCTGGGTGCTCAGTACTCAGTGCTCGGGGTCCTGGGTGCTCCGTGCTCGGGGTGCTGGGTGCTCAGTGCTCTGGGTGCTTAGTGCTCAGTACTCAGGGTGCTGGGTGCTCAGTACTCAGGGTGCTCAGTGCTCGGGGTGCTGGGTGCTCAGTACTCAGGGTGCTGGGTGCTCAGTACTCAGGGTGCTGGGTGCTCAGTGCTCAGGGTCCTCGGTGCTCAGTACTCAGGGTGCTCAGTGCTCATTACTCAGCGTGCTTTGTGCTCAGTGCTCAGGATGCTGGGTGCTCAGTACTCAGTGTGCTGGGTGCTCAGTACTCAGGGTGCTGGGGGCTCAGTACTCAGGGTGCTGGGTGCTCAGTACTCAGGGTGCTGGGTGCTCAGTACTCAGGGTGCTGGGTGCTCAGTACTCAGGGTGCTGGGGGCTCAGTACTCAGGGTGCTGGGTGCTCAGTAGTCAGGGTGCTCGGTTCTCAGTACTCAGGGTGCTTGGTGCTCATTCTCGGGGTGCTGGGTGCTCAGTGCTCGGGGTGCTTGGTGCTCAGTACTAAGGGTACTGGGGGCTCAGTACTCAGGGTGCTGGGTGCTCAGTACTCAGGGTGATCTGTTCTCAGTACTCAGGGTGCTGGGTGCTCAGTGCTCGGGGTGCTGGGTGCACAGTGCCCAGGGTGCTGGGTGCTCAGTGCTCAGGGTGCTCAGTACTCAGGGTGCTGTGTGTTCAGTGCTCAGGGTACTGGGTGCTCAGTACTCAGGGTGCTTGGTGCTCAGTACTCAGGGTGCTGGGTGCTCAGTACTCGGGGTGCTGGGTGCTCAGTACTCGGGGTGCTGGGTGCACAGTGCTCAGGGTGCTGGGTGCTCAGTGCTCGGGGTGCTGGGTGCTCAGTGCTCAGGCTGCTGGCTGCTCAGTGCTCAGGGTGCTGGGTGCTCAGTACTCAGGGTGCTCAGTGCTCAGTACTCAGCGTGCTGCGTGCTCAGTCCTCAGGGTCCTCGGTGCTCAGTACTCAGGGTGCTCAGTGCTCAGTCCTCAGCGTGCTTTGTGCTCAGTGCTCAGGGTGCTGGGTGCTCAGTACTCAGGGTGCTGGGTGCTCAGTACTCAGGGTGCTGGGTGCTCAGTACTCAGGGTGCTGGGTGCTCAGTGCTCGGGGTGCTCGGTGATCAGTACTAAGAGTGCTGGGTGCTCAGTGCTCAGGGTACTGGGTACTCAGTACGCAGGGTGCTGGGTGCTCAGTGCTCAGGTTGCTGGGTGCTCAGTCCTCAGGGTGCTGGGTGCTCAGTGCTCGGGGTGCTGGGTGCTCAGTGCTCAGGGTGCTGGGTGCTCAGTGCTCAGTGCTCAGGGTGCTGGGTGCTCAGTGCTCAGGGTGCTGGGTGCTCAGTGCTCGGGGTGCTGGGTGCTCAGTGCTCGGGGTGCTGGGTGCTCAGTGCTCGGGGTGCTGGGTGCTCAGTACTCAGGGTGCTGGGGGCTCAGTACTCAGTGTGTTCGGTGCTCAGTACTCAGGGTGCTCAGTGCTCAGTACTCAGTGTGCTGGGTGCTCAGTGCTCGGGGTGCTGGGTGCTCAGTACTTGGGGAACTGGGTGCTCAGTACTCAGGGTGCTGGGTGCTCAGTGCTCAGGGTGCTGGGTGCTCAGTACTCAGGGTGCTGGGTGCTCAGTGCTCGGGGTGCTCGGTGCTCAGTACTCAGGGTGCTGGGTGCTCAGTGCTCGGGGTGCTCGGTGCTCAGTACGTTGGGTGCTCACTACTCAGGGTGCTGGGTTCTCAGTGCTCAGGGTGCTGGGTGCTCGGTGCTCAGGGTGCTGGGTGCTCAGTACTCAGGGTGCTGGGTGCTCGGTGCTCGGGGTGCTGGGTGCTCAGTACTCAGGGTGCTGGGTGCTCAGTACTCAGGGTGCTGGGTGCTCAGTACTCGGGTGCTGGGTGCTCAGTGCTCAGGCTGCTGGGTGCTCAGTGCTCGGGGTGTTGGGTGCTCAGTGCTCGGGGGGCTCAGTGCTCAGTACTCAGGGTGCTGGGTGCTCAGTGCTCGGGGTGCTGGGTGCTCAGTACTCGGGGTGCTGTGTGCTCAGTACTCAGGGTGCTGGGTGCTCAGTGCTCAGGGTGCTGGGTGCTCAGTACTCAGGTTGCTGAGTGCTCAGGGTGCTGGGTACTCAGTACTCAGGGTGCTGGGTGCTCAGTACTCAGGGTGCTGGGTGCTCAGTGCTCAGGGTGCTGGGTGCTCAGTACTCAGGGTGCTGGGTGCTCAGTACTCAGGGTGCTGTGTGCTCAGTGCTCGGGGTGCTGGGTGCTCACTGCTCGGGGTGCTGGGTGCTCAGTGCTCGCGGTGCTGGGTGCTCAGTGCTCGGGGCGCTGGGTGCTCTGTGCTCGGGGTGCTCGGAGCTCAGTACTCAGGGTGCTGGGTGCTCAGTGCTCGGGGTGCTCGGTGCTCAGTACTCAGGGTGCTGGGTGCTTAGTGCTCGGGGTGCTCGGTGCTCAGTAAGTTGGGTGCTCACTACTCAGGGTGCTGGGTGCTCAGTGCTCAGGTTGCTGGGTGCTCAGTGCTCAGGATGCTGGGTGCTCAGTGCTCAGGGTGCTGGGTGCTCAGTACTCAGGGTGCTGGGTGCACAGTGCTCGGGGTGCAGGTTGCTCAGTGCTCAGGGTGCTGGGTGCTCAGTGCTCAGGGTGCTGGGTGCTCAGTACTCGGGGTGCTGGGTGCTCAGTACTCAGGGTGCTGCGTGCTCAGTACTCAGGGTGCTGGGTGATCAGTACTCGGGTGCTGGGTGCTCAGTGCTCAGGGTGCTGGGTGCTCAGTGCTCGGGGTGCTGGGTGCTCAGTGCTCAGTACTCAGGGTGCTGGGTGCTCAGTGCTCGGGGTGCTGGGTTCTCAGTGCTCAGTACTCAGGGTGCTTGGTGCTCAGTGCTCAGGGTGCTTGGTGCTCAGTGCTCAGGGTGCTGGGTGCTCAGTGCTCAGGGTGCTGGGTACTCAGTGCTCAGGGAGCTGGGTACTCAGTGCTCGGGGTGCTGGGTGCTCAGTACTCAGGGTGCTGGGTGCTCAGTACTCAGGGTGCTGGGTGATCAGTACTCGGGTGCTGGGTGCTCAGTGCTCAGGGTGCTGGGTGCTCAGTGCTCGGGGTGCTGGGTGCTCATTGCTCAGTACTCAGGGTGCTGGGTGCTCAGTGCTCGGGGTGCTGGGTGCTCAGTACTCGGGGTGCTGGGTGCACAGTGCTCAGGGTGCTGGGTGCTCAGTGCTCGGGGTGCTGGGTGCTCAGTACTCGGGGTGCTCGGTTCTCAGTACTCAGCTTGCTGGGTGCTCAGTGCTCAGGGTGCTGGGTGCTCAGTGCTCGGGGTGCTGGGTGCTCTGTGCTCAGGGTGCTCGGTGCTTTGTACTCAGGGTGCTCGGTGCTCGGGGTGCTGGGTGCTCAGTGCTCGGGGTGCTGGGTGCTCAGTGCTCGGGGTGCTGGGTGCTCAGTGCTCGGGGTGCTGGGTGCTCAGTGCTCAGGGTGCTGGGTGCTCAGTGCTCGGGGTGCTGGGTGCTCAGTACTCGGGGTGCTCGGTTCTCAGTACTCAGGTTGCTGGGTGCTCAGTGCTCAGGGTGCTGGGTGCTCAGTGCTCGGGGTGCTGGGTGCTCAGTGCTCGCGGTGCTGGGTGCTCATTACTCAGGGTGCTGGGTGCTCAGTGATCGGGGTGCTGGGTGCTCAGTACTCAGGGTGCTCAGTGCTCGGGGAGCTCGGTGCTCAGTACTCAGGGTGCTGGGTGCTCAGTACTCAGTGCTCGGGGTCCTGGGTGCTCCGTGCTCGGGGTGCTGGGTGCTCAGTGCTCTGGGTGCTTAGTGCTCAGTACTAAGGGTGCTGGGGGCTCAGTACTCAGGGTGCTGGGTGCTCAGTACTCAGGGTGCTCAGTGCTCGGGGTGCTGGGTGCTCAGTACTCAGGGTGCTGGGTGCTCAGTACTCAGGGTGCTGGGTGCTCAGTGCTCAGGGTCCTCGGTGCTCAGTACTCAGGGTGCTCAGTGCTCATTACTCAGCGTGCTTTGTGTTCAGTGCTCAGGGTGCTGGGTGCTCAGTACTCAGTGTGCTGGGTGCTCAGTACTCAGGGTGCTGGGGGCTCAGTACTCAGGGTGCTGGGTGCTCAGTACTCAGGGTGCTGGGTGCTCAGTACTCAGGGTGCTGGGTGCTCAGTACTCAGGGTGCTGGGGGCTCAGTACTCAGGGTGCTGGGTGCTCAGTACTCATTGTGCTCGGTTCTCAGTACTCAGGGTGCTGGGTGCTCAGTGCTCGGGGTGCTTGGTGCTCAGTACTAAGGGTGCTGGGGGCTCAGTACTCAGGGTGCTGGGTGCTCAGTACTCAGGGTGATCTGTTCTCAGTACTCAGGGTGCTGGGTGCTCAGTGCTCGGGGTGCTGGGTGCACAGTGCCCAGGGTGCTGGGTGCTCAGTGCTCAGCGTGCTCAGTACTCAGGGTGCTGTGTGTTCAGTGCTCAGGGTACTGGGTGCTCAGTACTCAGGGTGCTTGGTGCTCAGTACTCAGGGTGCTGGGTGCACAGTACTCGGGGTGCTGGGTGCTCAGTACTCGGGGTGCTGGGTGCACAGTGCTCAGGGTGCTGGGTGCTCAGTGCTCGGGGTGCTGGGTGCTCAGTGCTCAGGCTGCTGGCTGCTCAGTGCTCTGGGTGCTGGGTGCTCAGTACTCAGGGTGCTCAGTGCTCAGTACACAGCGTGCTGGGTGCTCAGTCCTCAGGGTCCTCGGTGCTCAGTACTCAGGGTGCTCAGTGCTCAGTACTCAGCGTGCTTTGTGCTCAGTGCTCAGGGTGCTGGGTGCTCAGTACTCAGGGTGCTGGGTGCTCAGTACTCAGGGTGCTGGGTGCTCAGTACTCAGGGTGCTGGGTGCTCAGTGCTCGGGGTGCTCGGTGATCAGTACTAAGAGTGCTGGGTGCTCAGTGCTCAGGGTACTGGGTACTCAGTACTCAGGGTGCTGGGTGCTCAGTGCTCAGGGTGCTGGGTGCTCAGTGCCCAGGGTGCTGGGTGCTCAGTGCTCGGGGTGCTGGGTGCTCAGTGCTCAGGGTGCTGGGTGCTCAGTGCTCAGTGCTCAGGGTGCTGGGTGCTCAGTGCTCAGGGTGCTGGTTGCTCAGTGCTAGGGGTGCTGGGTGCTCAGTGCTCGGGGTGCTGGGTGCTCAGTGCTCGGGGTGCTGGGTGCTCAGTACTCAGGGTGCTGGGTGCTCAGTACTCAGTGTGTTCGGTGCTCAGTACTCAGGGTGCTCAGTGCTCAGTACTCAGGGTGCTGGGTGCTCAGTGCTCGGGGTGCTGGGTGCTCAGTACTCGGGGTACTGTGTGCTCAGTACTCAGGGTGCTGGGTGCTCAGTGCTCAGGGTGCTGGGTGCTCAGTACTCAGTGTGCTGGGTGCTCAGTACTTAGGGGGCTCGGTCCTCAGTACTCAGGTTGCTGAGTGCTCAGGGTGCTGGGTACTCAGTACTCAGGGTGCTGGGTGCTCAGTACTCAGGGTGCTGGGTGCTCAGTGCTCAGGGTGCTGGTTGCTCAGTACTCAGGGTGCTGGGTGCTCAGTACTCAGGGTGCTGGGTGCTCAGTGCTCGGGGTGCTGGGTGCTCAGTGCTCGGGGTGCTGGGGGCTCAGTGCTCGGGGTGCTGGGTGCTCAGTGCTCGGGGCGCTGGGTGCTCTGTGCTCGGGGTGCTCGGAGCTCAGTACTCAGGGTGCTGGGTGCTCAGTCCTCGGGGTGCTCGGTGCTCAGTACTCAGGGTGCTGGGTGCTTAGTGCTCGGGGTGCTCGGTGCTCAGTAAGTTGGGTGCTCACTACTCAGGGTGCTGGGTGCTCAGTGCTCAGGGTGCTGGGTGCTCAGTGCTCAGGATGCTGGGTGCTCAGTGCTCAGGGTGCTGGGTGCTCAGTACTCAGGGTGCTGGGTGCACAGTGCTCGGGGTGCAGGTTACTCAGTGCTCAGGGTGCTGGGTGCTCAGTGCTCAGGGTGTTGGGTGCTCAGTACTCGGGGTGCTGGGTGCTCAGTACTCAGGGTGCTGCGTGCTCAGTACTCAGGGTGCTGGGTGATCAGTACTCGGGTGCTGGGTGCTCAATGCTCAGGGTGCTGGGTGCTCAGTGCTCGGGGTGCTGGGTGCTCAGTGCTCAGTACTCAGGGTGCTGGGTGCTCAGTGCTCAGGGTGCTGGGTACTCAGTGCTCAGGGTGCTGGGTGCTCAGTGCTCAGGGTGCTGGGTGCTCAGTGCTAAGGGTGCTGGGTACTCAGTGCTCAGGGTGCTCGGTGGTCAGTACTCGGGGTGCTGGGAGCTCAGTACTCAGGGTGCTCAGTGCTCGGGGAGCTCGGTGCTCAATACTCAGGGTGCTGGGTGCTCAGTACTCAGTGCTCGGGGTCCTGGGTGCTCCGTGCTCGGGGTGCTGGGTGCTCAGTGCTCTGGGTGCTTAGTGCTCAGTACTCAGGGTGCTGGGTGCTCAGTACTCAGGGTGCTCAGTGCTCGGGGTGCTGGGTGCTCAGTACTCAGGGTGCTGGGTGCTCAGTACTCAGGGTGCTGGGTGCTCAGTGCTCAGGGTCCTCGGTGCTCAGTACTCAGGGTGCTCAGTGCTCATTACTCAGCGTGCTTTGTGCTCAGTGCTCAGGATGCTGGGTGCTCAGTACTCAGTGTGCTGGGTGCTCAGTACTCAGGGTGCTGGGGGCTCAGTACTCAGGGTGCTGGGTGCTCAGTACTCAGGGTGCTGGGTGCTCAGTACTCAGGGTGCTGGGTGCTCAGTTCTCAGGGTGCTGGGGGCTCAGTACTCAGGGTGCTGGGTGCTCAGTAGTCAGGGTGCTCGGTTCTCAGTACTCAGGGTGCTTGGTGCTCATTCTCGGGGTGCTGGGTGCTCAGTGCTCGGGGTGCTTGGTGCTCAGTACTAAGGGTACTGGGGGCTCAGTACTCAGGGTGCTGGGTGCTCAGTACTCAGGGTGATCTGTTCTCAGTACTCAGGGTGCTGGGTGCTCAGTGCTCGGGGTGCTGGGTGCACAGTGCCCAGGGTGCTGGGTGCTCAGTGCTCAGGGTGCTCAGTACTCAGGGTGCTGTGTGTTCAGTGCTCAGGGTACTGGGTGCTCAGTACTCAGGGTGCTTGGTGCTCAGTACTCAGGGTGCTGGGTGCTCAGTACTCGGGGTGCTGGGTGCTCAGTACTCGGGGTGCTGGGTGCACAGTGCTCAGGGTGCTGGGTGCTCAGTGCTCGGGGTGCTGGGTGCTCAGTGCTCAGGCTGCTGGCTGCTCAGTGCTCAGGGTGCTGGGTGCTCAGTACTCAGGGTGCTCAGTGCTCAGTACTCAGCGTGCTGGGTGCTCAGTCCTCAGGGTCCTCGGTGCTCAGTACTCAGGGTGCTCAGTGCTCAGTCCTCAGCGTGCTTTGTGCTCAGTGCTCAGGGTGCTGGGTGCTCAGTACTCAGGGTGCTGGGTGCTCAGTACTCAGGGTGCTGGGTGCTCAGTACTCAGGGTGCTGGGTGCTCAGTGCTCGGGGTTCTCGGTGATCAGTACTAAGAGTGCTGGGTGCTCAGTGCTCAGGGTACTGGGTACTCAGTACGCAGGGTGCTGGTGCTCAGTGCTCAGGTTGCTGGGTGCTCAGTCCTCAGGGTGCTGGGTGCTCAGTGCTCGGGGTGCTGGGTGCTCAGTGCTCAGGGTGCTGGGTGCTCAGTGCTCAGTGCTCAGGGTGCTGGGTGCTCAGTGCTCAGGGTGCTGGGTGCTCAGTGCTCGGGGTGCTGGGTGCTCAGTGCTCGGGGTGCTGGGTGCTCAGTGCTCGGGGTGCTGGGTGCTCAGTACTCAGGGTGCTGGGGGCTCAGTACTCAGTGTGTTCGGTGCTCAGTACTCAGGGTGCTCAGTGCTCAGTACTCAGTGTGCTGGGTGCTCAGTGCTCGGGGTGCTGGGTGCTCAGTACTTGGGGAGCTGGGTGCTCAGTACTCAGGGTGCTGGGTGCTCAGTGCTCAGGGTGCTGGGTGCTCAGTACTCAGGGTGCTGGGTGCTCAGTGCTCGGGGTGCTCGGTGCTCAGTACTCAGGGTGCTGGGTGCTCAGTGCTCGGGGTGCTCGGTGCTCAGTACGTTGGGTGCTCACTACTCAGGGTGCTGGGTTCTCAGTGCTCAGGGTGCTGGGTGCTCGGTGCTCAGGGTGCTGGGTGCTCAGTACTCAGGGTGCTGGGTGCTCGGTGCTCGGGGTGCTGGGTGCTCAGTACTCAGGGTGCTGGGTGCTCAGTACTCAGGGTGCTGGGTGCTCAGTACTCGGGTGCTGGGTGCTCAGTGCTCAGGCTGCTGGGTGCTCAGTGCTCGGGGTGTTGGGTGCTCAGTGCTCGGGGTGCTCAGTGCTCAGTACTCAGGGTGCTGGGTGCTCAGTGCTCGGGGTGCTGGGTGCTCAGTACTCGGGGTGCTGTGTGCTCAGTACTCAGGGTGCTGGGTGCTCAGTGCTCAGGGTGCTGGGTGCTCAGTACTCAGGTTGCTGAGTGCTCAGGGTGCTGGGTACTCAGTACTCAGGGTGCTGGGTGCTCAGTACTCAGGGTGCTGGGTGCTCAGTGCTCAGGGTGCTGGGTGCTCAGTACTCAGGGTGCTGGGTGCTCAGTACTCAGGGTGCTGTGTGCTCAGTGCTCGGGGTGCTGGGTGCTCACTGCTCGGGGTGCTGGGTGCTCAGTGCTCGCGGTGCTGGGTGCTCAGTGCTCGGGGCGCTGGGTGCTCTGTGCTCGGGGTGCTCGGAGCTCAGTACTCAGGGTGCTGGGTGCTCAGTGCTCGGGGTGCTCGGTGCTCAGTACTCAGGGTGCTGGGTGCTTAGTGCTCGGGGTGCTCGGTGCTCAGTAAGTTGGGTGCTCACTACTCAGGGTGCTGGGTGCTCAGTGCTCAGGTTGCTGGGTGCTCAGTGCTCAGGATGCTGGGTGCTCAGTGCTCAGGGTGCTGGGTGCTCAGTACTCAGGGTGCTGGGTGCACAGTGCTCGGGGTGCAGGTTGCTCAGTGCTCAGGGTGCTGGGTGCTCAGTGCTCAGGGTGCTGGGTGCTCAGTACTCGGGGTGCTGGGTGCTCAGTACTCAGGGTGCTGCGTGCTCAGTACTCAGGGTGCTGGGTGATCAGTACTCGGGTGCTGGGTGCTCAGTGCTCAGGGTGCTGGGTGCTCAGTGCTCGGGGTGCTGGGTGCTCAGTGCTCAGTACTCAGGGTGCTGGGTGCTCAGTGCTCGGGGTGCTGGGTTCTCAGTGCTCAGTACTCAGGGTGCTTGGTGCTCAGTGCTCAGGGTGCTTGGTGCTCAGTGCTCAGGGTGCTGGGTGCTCAGTGCTCAGGGTGCTGGGTACTCAGTGCTCAAGGAGCTGGGTACTCAGTGCTCGGGGTGCTGGGTGCTCAGTACTCAGGGTGCTGGGTGCTCAGTACTCAGGGTGCTGGGTGATCAGTACTCGGGTGCTGGGTGCTCAGTGCTCAGGGTGCTGGGTGCTCAGTGCTCGGGGTGCTGGGTGCTCATTGCTCAGTACTCAGGGTGCTGGGTGCTCAGTGCTCGGGGTGCTGGGTGCTCAGTACTCGGGGTGCTGGGTGCACAGTGCTCAGGGTGCTGGGTGCTCAGTGCTCGGGGTGCTGGGTGCTCAGTACTCGGGGTGCTCGGTTCTCAGTACTCAGGTTGCTGGGTGCTCAGTGCTCAGGGTGCTGGGTGCTCAGTGCTCGGGGTGCTGGGTGCTCTGTGCTCAGGGTGCTCGGTGCTTTGTACTCAGGGTGCTCGGTGCTCGGGGTGCTGGGTGCTCAGTGCTCGGGGTGCTGGGTGCTCAGTGCTCGGGGTGCTGGGTGCTCAGTGCTCGGGGTGCTGGGTGCTCAGTGCTCAGGGTGCTGGGTGCTCAGTGCTCGGGGTGCTGGGTGCTCAGTACTCGGGGTGCTCGGTTCTCAGTACTCAGGTTGCTGGGTGCTCAGTGCTCAGGGTGCTGGGTGCTCAGTGCTCGGGGTGCTGGGTGCTCAGTGCTCGCGGTGCTGGGTGCTCATTACTCAGGGTGCTGGGTGCTCAGTGATCGGGGTGCTGGGTGCTCAGTACTCAGGGTGCTCAGTGCTCGGGGAGCTCGGTGCTCAGTACTCAAGGTGCTGGGTGCTCAGTACTCAGTGCTCGGGGTCCTGGGTGCTCCGTGCTCGGGGTGCTGGGTGCTCAGTGCTCTGGGTGCTTAGTGCTCAGTACTAAGGGTGCTGGGTGCTCAGTACTCAGGGTGCTCAGTGCTCGGGGTGCTGGGTGCTCAGTACTCAGGGTGCTGTGTGCTCAGTACTCAGGGTGCTGTGTGCTCATTCTCGGGGTGCTGGGTGCTCAGTGCTCGGGGTGCTGGGTGCTCAGTACTCAGGGTGCTGGGTGCTCAGTGCTCGGGGTGCTTGGTGCTCAGTACTAAGGGTGCTGGGGGCTCAGTACTCAGGGTGCTGGGTGCTCAGTACTCAGGGTGATCTGTTCTCAGTACTCAGGGTGCTGGGTGCTCAGTGCTCGGGGTGCTGGGTGCACAGTGCCCAGGGTGCTGGGTGCTCAGTGCTCAGCGTGCTCAGTACTCAGGGTGCTGTGTGTTCAGTGCTCAGGGTGCTGGGTGCTCAGTGTTCGGGGTGCTGGGTGCTCAGTACTCAGGGTGCTCAGTGCTCGGGGAGCTCGGTGCTCAGTTCTCAGGGTGCTGGGTGCTCAGTACTCAGTGCTCGGGGTCCTGGGTGCTCCGTGCTCGGGGTGCTGGGTGCTCAGTGCTCTGGGTGCTTAGTGCTCAGTACTCAGGGTGCTGGGTGCTCAGTACTCAGCCTGCTCAGTGCTCGGGGTGCTGGGTGCTCAGTACTCAGGGTGCTGGGTGCTCAGTACTCAGGGTGCTGGGTGCTCAGTGCTCAGGGTCCTCGGTGCTCAGTACTCAGGGTGCTCAGTGCTCATTACTCAGCGTGCTTTGTGTTTAGTGCTCAGGGTGCTGGGTGCTCAATACTCAGTGTGCTGGGTGCTCAGTACTCAGGGTGCTGGGGGCTCAGTACTCAGGGTGCTGGGTGCTCAGTACTCAGGGTGCTGGGTGCTCAGTACTCAGGGTGCTGGGTGCTCAGTACTCAGGGTGCTGGGGGCTCAGTACTCAGGGTGCAGGGTGCTCAGTGCTCCGGGTGCTTGGTGCTCAGTACTAAGGGTGCTGGGGGCTCAGTACTCAGGGTGCTGGGTGCTCAGTACTCAGGGTGATCTGTTCTCAGTACTCAGGGTGCTGGGTGCTCAGTGCTCGGGGTGCTGGGTGCACAGTGCCCAGGGTGCTGGGTGCTCAGTGCTCAGCGTGCTCAGTACTCAGGGTGCTGTGTGTTCAGTGCTCAGGGTACTGGGTGCTCAGTACTCAGGGTGCTTGGTGCTCAGTACTCAGGGTGCTGGGTGCTCAGTACTCGGGGTGCTGTGTGCTCAGTACTCGGGGTGCTGGGTGCACAGTGCTCAGGGTGCTGGGTGCTCAGTGCTCGGGGTGCTGGGTGCTTAGTGCTCAGGCTGCTGGCTGCTCAGTGCTCTGGGTGCTGGGTGCTCAGTACTCAGGGTGCTCAGTGCTCAGTACTCAGCGTGCTGGGTGCTCAGTCCACAGGGTCCTCGGTGCTCAGTACTCAGGGTGCTCAGTGCTCAGTACTCAGCGTGCTTTGTGCTCAGTGCTCAGGGTGCTGGGTGCTCAGTACTCAGGGTGCTGGGTGCTCAGTACTCAGGGTGCTGGGTGCTCAGTACTCAGGGTGCTGGGTGCTCAGTGCTCGGGGTGCTCGGTGATCAGTACTAAGAGTGCTGGGTCCTCAGTGCTCAGGGTACTGGGTACTCAGTACTCAGGGTGCTGGGTGCTCAGTGCTCAGGGTGCTGGGTGCTCAGTGCCCAGGGTGCTGGGTGCTCAGTGCTCGGGGTGCTGGGTGCTCAGTGCTCAGGGTGCTGGGTGCTCAGTGCTCAGTGCTCAGGGTGCTGGGTGCTCAGTGCTCAGGGTGCTGGGTGCTCAGTGCTAGGGGTGCTGGGTGCTCAGTGCTCATAGTGCTGGGTGCTCAGTGCTCGGGGTGCTGGGTGCTCAGTACTCAGGGTGCTGGGTGCTCAGTACTCAGTGTGTTCGGTGCTCAGTACTCAGGGTGCTCAGTGCTCAGTACTCAGGGTGCTGGGTGCTCAGTGCTCGGGGTGCTGGGTGCTCAATACTCGGGGTACTCTGTGCTCAGTACTCAGGGTGCTGGGTGCTCAGTGCTCAGGGTGCTGGGTGCTCAGTACTCAGGGTGCTGGGTGCTCAGTACTTAGGGGGCTCGGTCCTCAGTACTCAGGTTGCTGAGTGCTCAGGGTGCTGGGTACTCAGTACTCAGGGTGCTGGGTGCTCAGTACTCAGGGTGCTGGGTGCTCAGTGCTCAGGGTGCTGGGTGCTCAGTACTCAGGGTGCTGGGTGCTCAGTACTCAGGGTGCTGGGTGCTCAGTGCTCGGGGTGCTGGGTGCTCAGTGCTCGGGGTGCTGGGGGCTCAGTGCTCGGGGTGCTGGGTGCTCAGTGCTCGGGGCGCTGGGTGCTCTGTGCTCGGGGTGCTCGGAGCTCAGTACTCAGGATGCTGGGTGCTCAGTCCTCGGGGTGCTCGGTGCTCAGTACTCAGGGTGCTGGGTGCTTAGTGCTCGGGGTACTCGGTGCTCAGTAAGTTGGGTGCTCACTACTCAGGGTGCTGGGTGCTCAGTGCTCAGGGTGCTGGGTGCTCAGTGCTCAGGATGCTGGGTGCTCAGTGCTCAGGGTGCTGGGTGCTCAGTACTCAGGGTGCTGGGTTCACAGTTCTCGGGGTGCAGGTTGCTCAGTGCTCAGGGTGCTGGGTGCTCAGTGCTCAGGGTGTTGGGTGCTCAGTACTCGGGGTGCTGGGTGCTCAGTACTCAGGGTGCTGCGTGCTCAGTACTCAGGGTGCTGGGTGATCAGTACTCGGGTGCTGGGTGCTCAGTGCTCAGGGTGCTGGGTGCTCAGTGCTCGGGGTGCTGGGTGCTCAGTACTCAGGGTGCTGCGTGCTCAGTACTCAGGGGGCTGGGTGATCAGTACTCGGGTGCTGGGTGCTCAGTGCTCAGGGTGCTGGGTGCTCAGTGCTCGGGGTGCTGGGTGCTCATTGCTCAGTACTCAGGGTGCTGGGTGCTCAGTGCTCGGGGTGCTGGGTGCTCAGTGCTCAGTACTCAGGGTGCTGGGTGCTCAGTGCTCAGGGTGCTGAGTACTCAGTGCTCAGGGTGCTGGGTGCTCAGTGCTTAGTACTCAGGGTGCTGGGTGCTCAGTACTCCGGGTGCTGGGTGCTCAGTGCTCAGGGTGCTGGGTACTCAGTGCTCAGGGTGCTCGGTGGTCAGTACTCGGGGTGCTGGGAGCTCAGTGCTCGGGGTGCTGGGTGCTCAGTGCTCAGTACTCAGGGTGCTGGGTGCTCAGTGCTCGGGGTGCTGGGTGCTCAGTACTCAGGGTGCTGGGTGCTGAGTGCTCGGGGTGCTGGGTGCTCAGTGATCGGGGTGCTGGGTGCTCAGTACTCAGGGTGCTCAGTGCTCGGGGAGCTCGGTGCTCAGTACTCAGGGTGCTGGGTGCTCAGTACTCAGTGCTCGGGGTCCTGGGTGCTCCTTGCTCGGGGTGCTGGGTGCTCAGTGCTCTGGGTGCTTAGTGCTCAGTACACAGGGTGCTGGGTGCTCAGTACTCAGGGTGCTCAGTGCTCGGGGTGCTGGGTGCTCAGTACTAAGGGTGCTGGGTGCTCAGTACTCAGGGTGCTGGGTGATCAGTGCTCAGGGTCCTCGGTGCTCAGTACTCAGGGTGCTCAGTGCTCATTACTCAGCGTGATTTGTGCTCAGTGCTCAGGGTGCTGGGTGCTCAGTACTCAGTGTGCTGGGTGCTCAGTACTCAGGGTGCTGGGGGCTCAGTACTCAGGGTTCTGGGTGCTCAGTACTCAGGGTGCTGGGTGCTCAGTACTCAGGGTGCTGGGTGCTCAGTACTCAGGGTGCTGGGGGCTCATTACTCAGCGTGCTTTGTGCTCAGTGCTCAGGGTGCTGGGTGCTCAGTACTCAGTGTGCTGGGTGCTCAGTACTCAGGGTGCTGGGGGCTCAGTACTCAGGGTTCTGGGTGCTCAGTACTCAGGGTGCTGGGTGCTCAGTACTCAGGGTGCTGGGGGCTCAGTACTCAGGGTTCTGGGTGCTCAGTACTCAGGGTGCTGGGTGCTCAGTACTCAGGGTGCTGGGTGCTCAGTGCTCAGGGTGCTGGGTGCTCAGTGCTCAGTGCTCAGGGTGCTGGGTGCTCAGTGCTCATGGTGCTGGGTGCTCAGTGCTCGGGGTGCTGGGTGCTCAGTGCTCGGGGTGCTGGGTGCTCAGTGCTCGGGGTGCTGGGTGCTCAGTACTCAGGGAGCTGGGTGCTCAGTACTCAGTGTGTTCGGTGCTCAGTACTCAGGGTGCTCAGTGCTCAGTACTCAGGGTGCTGGGTGCTCAGTGCTCGGGGTGCTGGGTGCTCAGTACTTGGGGAGCTGGGTGCTCAGTACTCAGGGTGCTGGGTGCTCAGTGCTCAGGGTGCTGGGTGCTCAGTACACAGGGTGCTGGGTGCTCAGTGCTAGGGGTGCTCGGTGCTCAGTACTCAGGGTGCTGGGTGCTCAGTGCTCGGGGTGCTCGGTGCTCAGTACGTTGGGTGCTCACTACTCAGGGTGCTGGGTTCTCAGTGCTCAGGGTGCTGGGTGCTCGGTGCTCAGGTTGCTGGGTGCTCAGTACTCAGGGTGCTGGGTGCTCGGTGCTCGGGGTGCTGGGTGCTCAGTACTCAGGGTGCTGGGTGCTCAGTACTCAGGGTGCTGGGTGCTCAGTACTCGGGTGCTGGGTGCTCAGTGCTCAGGCTGCTGGGTGCTCAGTGCTCGGGGTGTTGGGTGCTCAGTGCTCAGTACTCCGGGTGCTCGGTGCTCAGGGTGCTGTGTGCTCAGTGCTCAGGGTGCTCGGTGCTCAGTACTCAGGGTGCTGGGTGCTCAGTGCTCAGGGTGCTGGGTGCTCAGTGCTCAGGGTGCTGGGTGCTCAGTGCTCAGGGTGCTGGGAGCTCAGTACTCAGGGTGCTCGGTGCTCGGGGTGCTGGGTGCTCAGTGCTCGGGGTGCTCGGTGCTCAGTACTCGGGGTGCTCAGTGCTCAGTACTCAGGGTGCTGGGTGCTCAGTACGCTGGGTGCTCAGTACTCAGGGTGCTGGGGGCTCAGTACTCAGGGTGCTCGGTGCTCAGTACTCAGGGTGCTGGGTGCTCAGTGCTCGGGGTGCTGGGTGCTCAGTACTAAGGGTGCTCAGTGCTCAGTACTCAGCGTGCTGGGTGCTCAGTGCTCAGGGTGCTCGGTGCTCAGTACTCAGGGTGCTCAGTGCTCAGTTCTCAGCGTGCTGGGTGCTCAGTGCTCAGGGTGCTCGGTGCTCAGTACTCAGGGTGCTCAGTGCTGAGTACTCAGCGTGCTGGGTGCTCAGTGCTCGGGGTGCTGGGTGCTCAGTACTAAGGGTGCTCAGTGCTCAGTACTCAGCGTGCTGGGTGCTCAGTGCTCAGGGTGCTCGGTGCTCAGTACTCAGGGTGCTCAGTGCTGAGTACTCAGCGTCCTGGGTGCTCAGTGCTCGGGGTGCTGGGTGCTCAGTATTCAGGGTGCTGGGTGCTCAGTACTCGTTGTGCTGGGTGCTAAGTGCTCAGGGTGCTGGGTGCTCAGAACTCAGGGTGCTGGGTGCTCAGTACTCAGGGTGCTCAGTGCTCAGTACTCGGGTGCGGGGTGCTCAGTGTTCAGGGTGCTGGGTGCTCAGTGCTCGGGTTGCTGGGTGCTCAGTGCTCAGTACTCAGGGTGCTGGGTGCTCAGTGCTTGGGGTGCTGGGTGCTCAGTGCTCAGGGTGCTGGGTGCTCAGTGCTCGGGGTGCTGGGTGCTCAGTGCTCAGTACTCAGGGTGCTGTGTGCTCAGTGCTCGGGGTGCTGGGTGCTCAGTGCTCAGGGTTCTGGGCGCTCAGTACTCAGGGTGCTCGGTGCTCAGTACTCAGGGTGCTGGGTGCTCAGTACACGGGTGCTGGGTGCTCAGTGCTCAGGGTGCTGGGTGCTCAGTGCTCGGGGTGCTGGGTGCTCAGTGCTCAGTACTCAGGGTGCTGGGTGCTCAGTGCTCGGGGTGCTGGGTGCTCAGTGCTCAGGGTGCTGGGTGCTCAGTGCTCAGGGCGCTGGGTGCTCAGTGCTCGGGGTCCTGGGTGCTCAGTGCTCAGTCCTCAGGGTGATGGGTGCTCAGTGCTCAGCGTGCTGGGTGCTCAGTGCTCAGGGTGCTGGGTGCTCAGTGATCGGGGTGCTGGGTGCTCAGTGCTCATGGTGCTCAGTACTCAGGGTGCTGGGGGCTCAGTACTCAGGGTGCTGGGTGCTCAGTACTCAGGGTGCTCGGTTCTCAGTACTCAGGGTGCTGGGAGCTCATTCTCGGGGTGCTGGGTGCTCAGTGCTCGGGGTGCTGGGTGCTCAGTACTCATTGTGCTGGGGGCTCAGTACTCAGGGTGGTGGGTGCTCAGTACTCAGGTTGATCTGTTCTCAGTACTCAGGGTGCTGGGTGCTCAGTGCTCGGGGTGCTGGGTGCACAGTGCTCAGGGTGCTGGGTGCTCAGTGCTCGGGGTGCTCAGTACTCAGGGTGCTGTGTGTTCAGTGCTCAGGGTACTGGGTGCTCAGTACTCAGGGTGCTTGGTGCTCAGTACTCAGGGTGCTGGGTGCTCAGTACTCAGGGTGCTGGGTGCTCAGTACTCAGGGTGCTGGGTGCTCATTGCTCGGGGTGCTCGGTGAACAGTACTCAGGGTGCTGGGTGCTCAGTACTCAGTGTGCTCAGTGCTCAGTACTCAGCGTGCTGGGTGCTCAGTGCTCAGGGTCCTCGGTGCTCAGTACTCAGGGTGCTCAGTGCTCAGTACTCAGCGTGCTTTGTGCTCAGTGCTCAGGGTGCTGGGTGCTCAGTACTAAGGGTGCTGGGTGCTCAGTACTCAGGGTGCTGGGTGCTCAGTACTCAGGGTGCTGGGTGCTCATTGCTCGGGGTGCTCGGTGAACAGTACTCAGGGTGCTGGGTGCTCAGTGCTCAGGGTGCTGGGTACTCAGTACTCAGGGTGCTGGGTGCTCAGTGCTCAGGGTGCTGGGTGTTCAGTGCTCGGGGTGCTGGGTGCTCAGTGCTCGGGGTGCTGGGTGCTCAGTGCTCGGGGTGCTGGGTGCTCAGTGCTCGGGGTGCTGGGTGCTCAGTGCTCGGGGTGCTGGGTGCTCAGTACTCAGGGTGCTGGATGCTCAGTACTCAGGGTGTTCGGTGCTCAGTATTCAGGGTGCTCAGTGCTCAGTACTCAGGGTGCTGGGTGCCCAGTGCTCGGGGTGCTGGGTGCTCAGTACTCGGGGTGCTGGGTGCTCAGTACTCAGGGTGCTGGGTACTCAGTGCTCAGGGTGCTGGGTGCTCAGTACTCAGGGTGCTGGGTGCTCAGTGCTCAGGGTGCTCAGTGCTCAGTACTCAGCGTGCTTTGTGCTCAGTGCTCAGGGTGCTGGGTGCTCAGTACTCAGGGTGCTGGGTGCTCAGTACTCACGGTGCTGGGTGCTCAGTGCTCAGGGTGCTGGGTGCTCAGTACTCCGTGCTCAGGATGCTGGGTGCTCAGTGCTCAGGGTGCTCGGTGCTCAGTACTAAGTGCTCAGGGTGATGGGTGCTCAGTGCTCGGGGTGCTCGGTGCTCAGTGCTCAACGTCCTGGGTGCTCAGTACTTAGGGTGCTGGGTGCTTAGTACTCAGGGTGCTCAGTGCTCAGTACACAGGGTGCTGGGTGCTCAGTGCTCGGGGTGCTGGGTGCTCAGTGCTCAGTACTCAGGGTGCTGGGTGCTCAGTGCTCGGGGTGCTGGGTGCTCAGTACTCATCGTGCTGGGTGCTCAGTACTCAGGGTGCTGGGTGCTCAGTGCTCAGAGTGCTGGGTGCTCAGTGCTCAGGGTGCTATGTGCTCAGTGATCGGGGTGCTGGGTGCTCAGTGCTCAGGGTGCTGGCTGCTCAGTGCTCAGGGTGCTGGGTGCTCAGTGCTCAGGGTGCTCGGTGCTCAGTACTCAGTGCTCAGGGTGATGGGTGCTCAGTGCTCGGGGTGCTCGGTGCTCAGTGCTCAGGGTCCTGGGTGCTCAGTGCTCGGGGTGCTGGGTGCTCAGTGCTCAGTACTCAGGGTGCTGGGTGCTCAGTGCTCGGGGTGCTGGGTGCTCAGTGCTCAGTACTCAGGGTGCTGGGTGCTCAGTGCTCGGGGTGCTGGGTGCTCAGTACTCAGCGTGCTGGGTGCTCAGTACTCAGGGTGCTGGGTGCTCAGTGCTCAGGGTGCTGGGTGCTCAGTGCTCAGGGTGCTATGTGCTCTGTGATCGGGGTGCTGGGTGCTCAGTACTCAGGGTGCTCAGTGCTCGGGGAGCTTGGTGCTCAGTGCTCAGGGTGCTGGGTGCTCAGTACTCAGTGCTCAGGATGCTGGGTGCTCAGTGCTCAGGGTGCTGGGTGCTCAGTGCTCAGGGTGCTCAGTGTTCAGTGCTCAGTACTCAGTGTGCTGGGTGCTCAGTACTCAGGGTGCTGGGTGCTCAGTGCTCGGGGTGCTGGGTCCTCAGTGCTCAGGGTGCTGGGTGCTCAGTACTCAGGGTGCTGGGTCCTCAGTGCTCAGGGTGCTGGGTGCTCAGTACTCAGTGTTCTCAGTACTCAGGGTGCTGGGTGCTCAGAACTCAGGGTGCTGGGTGCTCAGTACTCAGGGTGCTGGGTGCTCAGTACTCAGGTTGCTTGGTGCTCAGTACTCAGGGTGCTGGGTGCTCAGTGCTCAGGGTGCTCGGTGCTCAGTACTCATGGTGCTGGGTGCTCATTCTCAGGGTGCTGGGTGCTCAGTACTCAGGTTGCTCAGTACTCTGGGTGCTCGGTGCTCAGTACTCATGGTGCTGGGTGCTCAGTACTCAGGGTGCTCGGTGCTCAGTTCTCAGGGTGCTCGGTGCTCAGTGTTTGGGGTGCTGGGTGCTCAGTACTCAGGGTGCTGGGTGCTCAGTGCTCGGGGTGCTCGGTGCTCAGTACTCAGGGTGCTGTGTGCTCAGTACTCGGGGTCCTGGGTGCTCAGTGCTCAGGGTGCTGGGTGCTCAGTGCTCGGGGTGCTGGGTAATCAGTGCTCAGTGTGCTGGCTGCTCAGTGCTCAGGGTGCTGGGTGCTCAGTACTCAGGGTGCTCGGTGCTCAGTACTCAGGGTGCTCAGTGCTCAGTACGCAGCGTGCTTTTTGCTCAGTGCTCAGGGTGCTGGGTGCTCAGTACTCAGGGTGCTGGGTGTTCAGTACTCACGGTGCTGGATGCTCAGTACTCGGGTTGCTGGGTGCTCATTACTCAGGGTGCTGGGTGCTCAGTGCTCTGGGTGCTCGGTGCTCAGTACTCTTGGTGCTGGGTGCTCAGTACTCAGGGTGCTGGCTGCTCAGTGCTCAGGGTGATCGGTGCTCAGTACTCAGGGTGCTCAGTACTCAGGGTGCTGGGTGCTCAGTACTCAGGGTGCTGGGTGCTCAGTGCTCTTGGTGCTGGGTGCTCAGTGCTCAGGGTGCTGGGTGCTCAGTGCTCGGTGTGCTGGGTACTCAGTGCTCAGGGTGCTCGGTGCTCAGTACGTTGTGTGCTCAGTGCTCAGGGTGCTGGGTGCTCAGTGCTCAGGGTGCTGGGTGCTCAATGCTCAGGGTGCTGGGTGCTCAGTACTCAGGGTGCTGGGTGCTCAGTGCTCAGGGTGCTGTGTACTCAGTGCTCAGGGTGCTCGGTGGTCAGTACTCGGGGTGCTGGGAGCTCAGTGCTCGGGGTGCTGGGTGCACAGTGCTCAGTACTCAGGGTGCTCAGTGCTCATTACTCAGCGTGCTTTGTGCTCAGTGCTCAGGGTGCTGGGTGCTCAGTACTCAGTGTGCTGGGTGCTCAGTACTCAGGGTGCTCGGGGCTCAGTACTCAGGGTGCTGGGTGCTCAGTACTCAGGGTGCTGGGTGCTCAGTACTCAGGGTGCTCGGGGCTCAGTACTCACGGTGCTGGGTGCTCAGTACTCAGGGTGATCTGTTCTCAGTACTCAGGGTGCTGGGTGCTCAGTGCTCGGGGTGCTGGGTGCACAGTGCCCAGGGTGCTGGGTGCTCAGTGCTCAGGGTACTCAGTACTCAGGGTGCTGTGTTTTCAGTGCTTAGGGTACTGGGTGCTCAGTACTCAGGGTGCTTGGTGCACAGTACTCAGTGTGCTGGGTGCTCAGTACTCGGGGTGCTGGGTGCTCAGAACTCGGGGTGCTGAGTGCACAGTGCTCAGGGTGCTGGGTGCTCAGTGCTGGGGTGCTGGGTGCTCAGTGCTCAGGCTGCTGGCTGCTCAGTGCTCAGGGTGCTGGGTGCTCAGTACTCAGGGTGCTCAGTGCTCAGTACTCAGCGTGCTGGGTGCTCAGTCCTCAGGGTCCTCGGTGCTCAGTACTCAGGGTGCTCAGTGCTCAGTACTCAGCGTGCTTTGTGCTCAGTGCTCAGGGTGCTGGATGCTCAGTACTCAGGGTGCTGGGTGCTCAGTACTCAGGGTGCTGGGTGCTCAGTACTCAGGGTGCTGGGTGCTCAGTGCTCGGGGTGCTCGGTGATCAGTACTAAGAGTGCTGGGTGCTCAGTGCCCAGGGTACTGGGTACTCAGTACTCAGGGTGCTGGGTGATCAGTGCTCAGGGTGCTGGGTGCTCAGTGCTCAGGGTGCTGGGTGCTCAGTGCTCGGGGTGCTGGGTGCTCAGTGCTCAGGGTGCTGGGTGCTCAGTGCTCAGTGCTCAGGGTGCTGGGTGCTCAGTGCTCAGGGTGCTGGGTGCTCAGTGCTCGGGGTGCTGGGTGCTCAGTGCTCAGGGTGCTGGGTGCTCAGTGCTCGGGGTGCTGGGTGCTCAGTACTCAGGGTGCTGGGTGCTCAGTACTCAGTGTGTTCGGTGCTCAGTACTCAGGGTGCTCAGTGCTCAGTACTCAGGGTGCTGGGTGCTCAGTGCTCGGGGGGCTAGGTGCTCAGTACTCGGGGTGCTGGGTGCTCAGTACTCAGGGTTCTGGGTGCTCAGTGCTCAGGGTGCTGGGTGTTCAGTACTCAGGGTGCTGGGTGCTCAGTGCTCGGGGTGCTGGGTGCTCAGTGCTCGGGGTGCTGGGGGCTTAGTGCTCGGGGTGCTGGGTGCTCAGTGCTCGGGGCGCTGGGTGCTCTGTGCTCGGGGTGCTCGGAGCTCAGTACTCAGGGTGCTGGGTGCTCAGTGCTCGGGGTGCTCGGTGCTCAGTACTCAGGGTGCTGGGTGCTTAGTGCTCGGGGTGCTCGGTGCTCAGTACGTTGGGTGCTCACTACTCAGGGTGCTGGGTGCTCAGTGCTCAGGGTGCTGGGTGCTTAGTGCTCAGGATGCTGGGTGCTCAGTGCTCAGGGTGCTGGGTGCTCAGTACTCAGGGTGTTGGGTGCACAGTGCTCGGGGTGCAGGTTTCTCAGTGCTCAGGGTGCTGGGTGCTCAGTGCTCAGGGTGCTGGGTGCTCAGTACTCGGGGTGCTGGGTGCTCAGTACTCAGGGTGCTGCGTGCTCAGTACTCAGGGTGCTGGGTGATCAGTACTCCTGTGCTGGGTGCTCAGTGCTCAGGGTGCTGGGTGCTCAGTGCTCGGGGTGCTGGGTGCTCAGTGCTCAGTACTCAGGGTGCTGGGTGCTCAGTGCTCGGGGTGCTGGGTTCTCAGTGCTCAGTACTCAGGGTGCTGGGTGCTCAGTGCTCAGGGTGTTGGGTGCTCAGTGCTCAGGGTGCTGGGTGCTCAGTACTCCGGGTGCTGGGTGCTCAGTGCTCGTGGTGCTCGGAGCTCAGTACTCAGGGTGCTGGGTGCTCACTTTTCGGGGTGATCGGTGCTCAGTACTCAGGGTGCTGGGTGCTCAGTGCTCGGGGTGCTCGGTGCTCAGTACGTTGGGTGCTCACTACTCAGGGTGCTGGGTGCTCAGTACTCAGGGTGCTCGGTGCTCAGTACTCAGGGTGCTGGGTGCTCAGTGCTCTGGGTGCTGGGTGCTCAGTACTCAGGGTGCTGGGTGCTCAGTGCTCGGGGTGCTCGGTGCTCAGTACGCTGGGTGCTCAGTACTCAGGGTGCTGGGTGCTCAGTACTCAGGGTGCTAGGTGCTCAGTACTCAGGGTGCTGGGTGCTTAGTACTCAGGGTGCTGGGTGCTCAGTGCTCGGGTTGCTGGGTGCTCAGTGCTCGGGGTGCTCAGTGCTCAGTGCTCGGGGTGCTGGGTACTCAGTACTCAGGGTGCTGGGTGCTCAGTACTTGTTGTGCTGGGTGCTCAGTGCTCAGGGTGCTGGGTGCTCAGTACTCAGGGTGATCGTAGCTAAGTGCTCGGGGTGCTGGGTGCTCAGTACTCAGGGTGCTGGGTGCTCAGTACTCAGGGTGCTCAGTTCTCAGTACTCAGCGTGCTGGGTGCTCAGTGCTCAGGGTGCTCGGTGCTCAGTACTCAGGGTGCTCAGTGCTCAGTACTCAGCGTGCTGGTTGCTCAGTGCTCAGGGTGCTGGGTGCTCAGTACTCAGGTTGCTGGTTGCTTAGTACTCAGGGTGCTCGGTCCGCAGTGCTCAGGGTGCTGGGTGCTCAGTACTCAGGGAGCAGGGTGCTCAGTGCTCAGGGTGCTCAGTGCTCAGTACTCATCGTGCTCGGTGCTCAGTGCTCAGGGTGCTCAGTGCTCAGTACTCAGGGTGCTCAGTGCTCAGTGCTCTGGGTGCTGGTTGCTCAGTGCTCGGGGTGCTGGGTGCTCAGTGCTCAGTGTGCTGGGTGCTCGGTGCTCGAGGTGCTCAGTACTCAGTACTCGGGGTTCTGGGTGCTCATTGCTCAAGGTGCTCAGTGCTCAGTACTCGGGGTGCTCAGTGCTCAGTACTCGGGGTTCTGGGTGCTCAGTGCTCATGGTGCTCAGTGCTCAGTACTCGGGGTGCTGTGTGCTCAGTGCTCAGGGTGCTCAGTGCTCAGTGCTCGGGGTGCTGGGTGCTCAGTGCTCGGGGCGCTGGGTGCTCAGTGCTCGGGGTGCTGGGTGCTCAGTACTCGGGGTGAGGGGTGCTCAGTGGTCAGGGTGCTCAGTGCTCAGTACTCAGTGCTCAGGATGCTCAGTGCTCAGTGCTCGGGGCGCTGGGTGCTCAGTGCTCAGGCTGCTGGGTACTCAGTACTCAGGGTGCTGGGTGCTCAGTGCTCGGGGTGCTATGTGCTCAGTGCTCGCGGTCCTGGGTGCTCTGTGCTCGGGGTGCTGGGTGCTCAGTGCTCGGGGTGCTATGTGCTCAGTGCTCGCGGTGCTGGCTGCTCAGTGCTCGGGGTGCTGGGTGCTCAGTGCTCG
Organism: Microtus oregoni; assembly: GCF_018167655.1. Lineage (NCBI taxonomy): Eukaryota > Metazoa > Chordata > Mammalia > Rodentia > Cricetidae > Microtus > Microtus oregoni. The sequence goes on from NW_024543343.1 coordinate 149,725, forward strand.
AGGTGCTCAGTACTCAGGGTGCTGTGTGTTCAGTGCTCGGGGCGCTGGGTGCTCAGTACTCCGGGTGCTGGGTGCTCAGTGCTCAGGGTGCTCGGTGCTCGGGGCACTGGGTGCTCAGTGCTCAGGGTGCTCGGAGCTCAGTACTCAGGGTGCTGGGTGCTCAGTGCTCGGGGTGCTCGGTGCTCAGTACTCAGGCTGCTGGGTGCTCAGTACTCAGGGTGCTCATTGCTCAGGGTGCTGGGTGCTCAGTGCTCAGGGTGCTCGGTGCTCGGGGCACTGGGTGCTCAGTGCTCAGGGTGCTCGGAGCTCAGTACTCAGGGTGCTGGGTGCTCAGTGCTCGGGGTGCTCGGTGCTCAGTACTCAGGGTGCTGGGTGCTCAGTGCTCGGGGTGCTCGGTGCTCAGTACGTTGGGTGCTCACTACTCAGGGTGCTGGGTACTCAGTGCTCAGGGTGCTGGGTGCTCGGTGCTCAGGGTGCTGGGTGCTCAGTACTCGGGGTGCTGGGTGCTCAGTGCTCGGGGTGCTGGGTGCTCAGTACTCAGGGTGCTGGGTGCTCAGTACTCAGGGTACTGGGTGCTCAGTACTCGGGTGCTGGGTGCTCAGTGCTCAGGGTGCTGGGTGCTCAGTGCTCGGGGTGCTGGGTGCTCATTGCTCAGTACTCAGGGTGCTGGGTGTTCAGTGCTCGGGGTGCTGGGTGCTCAGTGCTCAGTACTCAGGGTGCTGGGTGCTCAGTGCTCAGGGTGCTGGGTGCTCAGTGCTCAGGGTGCTGGGTGCTCAGTACTCAGGGTGCTCAGGGCTCAGTACTCGGGGTGCTGGGTGCTCAGTGCTCAGGGTGCTCAGTGGTCAGTACTCGGGGTGCTGTGTGCTGAGTGCTCAGGGTGCTCAGTGCTCAGTGCTCGGGGTGCCGGGTGCTCAGTGCTCAGGGCGCTGGGTGCTCAGTGCTCGGGGTGCTGGGTGCTCAGTACTCAGGGTGCTGGGTGCTCAGTGCTCAGGGTGCTCAGTGCTCAGTACTCAGTGCTCAGGGTGCTGGGTGTTCAGTACTCAGGGTGCTGGGTGCTCAGTACTCAGGGTGCTGGGTGCTCAGTGCTCAGGGTGCTGGGTGCTCAGTGCTCGGGGTGCTCAGTACTCAGGGTGCTGTGTGTTCAGTGCTCAGGGTACTGGGTGCTCAGTACTCAGGGTGATCTTTGCTTAGTACTCAGGGTGCTGGGTGCTCAGTACTCCGGGTGCTGGGTGCTCAGTGCTCGGGGTGCTCGGAGCTCAGTACTCAGGGTGATGGGTGCTCAGTTCTCGGGGTGATCGGTGCTCAGTACTCAGAGTGCTGGGTGCTCAGTGCTCGGGGTGCTCGGTGCTCAGTACGTTGGGTGCTCACTACTCAGGGTGCTGGGTGCTCAGTGCTCAGTGTGCTGGGTGCTCAGTGCTCAGGGTGCTGGGTGCTCAGTGATCAGGGTGCTGGGTGCTCAGTACTCAGGGTGCTCAGGGCTCAGTACTCGGGGTGCTGGGTGCTCAGTGCTCAGGGTGCTCAGTGGTCAGTACTCGGGGTGCTGTGTGCTGAGTGCTCAGGGTGCTCAGTGCTCAGTGCTCGGGGTGCCGGGTGCTCAGTGCTCGGGGCGCTGGGTGCTCAGTGCTCGGGGTGCTGGGTGCGCAGTACTCAGGGTGCTGGGTGCTCAGTGCTCGGGGTGCTCATTACTCAGGGTGCTGGGTGCTCAGTGCTCAGTACTCGGGTGCTGGGTGCTCAGTGCTCGTTGTGCTGGGTGCTCAGTGCTCAGTACTCAGGGTGCTGGGTGCTCAGTGCTCGTTGTGCTGGGTGCTCAGTGCTCAGTACTCAGGGTGCTGGGTGCTCAGTGCTCAGGGTGCTGTGTGCTCAGTGCTCAGGGTGCTGGGTGCTCAGTGCTCAGGGTGCTGGGTACTCAGTGCTCAGGGTGCTGGGTGCTCAGTGCTCGGGTTTCTCGGTGCTCAGTGCTCAAGGTGCTGGGTGCTCAGTACTCAGGGTGCTCATTGCTCAGGGTGCTGGGTTCTCAGTGCTCAGGGTGCTCGGTGCTCGGGGCACTGGGTGCTCAGTGCTCAGGGTACTGGGTGCTCAGTACTCAGGGTGATCGGTGCTTAGTACTCAGGGTGCTGGGAGCTCAGTACTCCGGGTGCTGAGTGCTCAGTGCTCGGGGTGCTCGGAGCTCACTATTCAGGGTGCTGGGTGCTCAGTGCTCAGTGTGCTGCTTGCTCAGTGCTCAGGGTGCTGGGTGCTCAGTGCTCAGGGTGCTGGGTGCTCAGTATTCAGGGTGCTGGGTGCTCAGTGCTCGGGGTGCTGGGTGCTCAGTGCTCAGTGTGCTGGGTGCTCAGTACTCAGGGTGCTGGGTGCTCAGTACTCGGGGTGCTGGGTGCTCAGTGCTCGTTGTGCTGGGTGCTCAGTGCTCAGTACTCAGGGTGCTGGGTGCTCAGTGCTCCTTGTGCTGGGTGCTCAGTGCTCAGTACTCAGGGTGCTGGGTGCTCAGTACTCAGGGTGCTGGGTGCTCAGTACTCGGGTGCTGGGTGCTCAGTGCTCGTTGTGCTGGGTGCTCAGTGCTCAGTACTCAGGGTGCTGGGTGCTCAGTGCTCGTTGTGCTGGGTGCTCAGTGCTCAGTACTCAGGGTGCTGGGTGCTCAGTGCTCAGGGTGCTGTGTGCTCAGTGCTCAGGGTGCTGGGTGCTCAGTGCTCAGGGTGCTGGGTACTCAGTGCTCAGGGTGCTGGGTGCTCAGTGCTCGGGTTTCTCGGTGCTCAGTGCTCAAGGTGCTGGGTGCTCAGTACTCAGGGTGCTCATTGCTCAGGGTGCTGGGTGCTCAGTGCTCAGGGTGCTCGGTGCTCGGGGCACTGGGTGCTCAGTGCTCAGGGTGCTCAGAGCTCAGTACTCAGGGTGCTGGGTGCTCAGTGCTCGGGGTGCTCGGTGCTCAGTACTCAGGGTGCTGGGTGCTCAGTGCTCGGGGTGCTCGGTGCTCAGTACGTTGGGTGCTCACTACTCAGGGTACTGGGTGCTCAGTGCTCAGGGTGCTGGGTGCTCGGTGCTCAGGGTGCTGGGTGCTCAGTACTCAGGGTGCTGGGTGCTCAGTGCTCGGGGTGCTGGGTGCTCAGTACTCAGGGTGCTGGGTGCTCAGTACTCAGGGTGCTGGGTGCTCAGTACTCGGGTGCTGGGTGCTCATTGCTCAGGGTGCTGGGTTCTCAGTGCTCGGGGTGATGGGTGCTCAGTGCTCAGTACTCAGGGTGCTGGGTGTACAGTGCTCGGGTGCTGGGTGCTCAGTGCTCAGTACTCAGGGTGCTGGGTGCTCAGTGCTAAGGGTGCTGGGTGCTCAGTGCTCAGGGTGCTGGGTGCTCAGTGCTCAGGGTGCTGGGTACTCAGTGCTCAGGGTGCTGGGTGCTCAGTACTCAGGGTGCTCAGTGCTCAGTACTCGGGGTTCTGGGTGCTCAGTGCTCAGGGTGCTCAGTGCTCAGTGCTCGGGGTGCTGGGTGCTCAGTGCTCGGGGCGCTGGGTGCTCAGTGCTCGGGGTGCTGGGTGCTCAGTACTCAGGGTGCTGGGTGCTCAGAACTCAGGGTGCTGGGTGCTCAGTGCTCAGGGTGCTGGGTGCTCAGTGCTCGGGGTGCTCAGTACTCAGGGTACTGTGTGTTCAGTGCTCAGGTTACTGGGTGCTCAGTACTCAGGGTGCTCGGTGCTTAGTACTCAGGGTGCTGGGTGCTCAGTACTCCGGGTGCTGGGTGCTCAGTGCTCGGGGTGCTCGGAGATCAGTACTCAGGGTGCTGGGTGCTCAGTTCTCGGGGTGATCGGTGCTCAGTACTCAGGGTGCTGGGTGCTCAGTGCTCGGGGTGCTCGGTGCTCAGTACGTTGGGTGCTCACTACTCAGGTTGCTGGGTGCTCAGTGCTCAGGGTGCTGGGTGCTCAGTGCTCAGGGTGCTGGGTGCTCAGTGCTCAGGGTGCTGGGTGCTCAGTACTCAGGGTGCTCAGGGCTCAGTACTCGGGGTGCTGGGTGCTCAGTGCTCAGGGTGCACAGTGGTCAGTACTCGGGGTGCTGTGTGCTGAGTGCTCAGGGTGCTCAGTGCTCAGTGCTCGGGGTGCCGGGTGCTCAGTGCTCGGGGCGCTGGGTGCTCAGTGCTCGGGGAGCTGGGTGCTCAGTACTCAGGGTGCTGGGTGCTCAGTGCTCAGGGTGCTCAGTGCTCAGTACTCAGTGCTCAGGGTGCTGGGTGTTCAGTACTCAGGGTGCTGGGTGCTCAGTACTCAGGGTGCTGGGTGCTCAGTGCTCAGGGTGCTGGGTGCTCAGTGCTCGGGGTGCTCAGTACTCAGGGTGCTGTGTGTTCAGTGCTCAGGGTACTGGGTGCTCAGTACTCAGGGTGATCTGTGCTTAGTACTCAGGGTGCTGGGTGCTCAGTACTCCGGGTGCTGGGTGCTCAGTGCTCGGGGTGCTCGGAGCTCAGTACTCAGGGTGATGGGTGCTCAGTTCTCGGGGTGATCGGTGCTCAGTACTCAGAGTGCTGGGTGCTCAGTGCTCGGGGTGCTCGGTGCTCAGTACGTTGGGTGCTCACTACTCAGGGTGCTGGGTGCTCAGTGCTCAGTGTGCTGGGTGCTCAGTGCTCAGGGTGCTGGGTGCTCAGTGATCAGGGTGCTGGGTGCTCAGTGCTCAGGGTGCTCAGGGCTCAGTACTCGGGGTGCTGGGTGCTCAGTGCTCAGGGTGCTCAGTGGTCAGTACTCGGGGTGCTGTGTGCTGAGTGCTCAGGGTGCTCAGTGCTCAGTGCTCGGGGTGCCGGGTGCTCAGTGCTCGGGGCGCTGGGTGCTCAGTGCTCGGGGTGCTGGGTGCGCAGTACTCAGGCTGCTGGGTGCTCAGGGCTCAGGGTGCTCAGTGCTCAGTACTCAGTGCTCAGGGTGCTGGATGTTCAGTACTCAGGGTGCTGGGTGCTCAGTGCTCGGGGTGCTCATTACTCAGGGTGCTGGGTGCTCAGTGCTCAGTACTCGGGTGCTGGGTGCTCAGTGCTCGTTGTGCTGGGTGCTCAGTGCTCAGTACTCAGGGTGCTGGGTGCTCAGTGCTCGTTGTGCTGGGTGCTCAGTGCTCAGTACTCAGGGTGCTGGGTGCTCAGTACTCAGGGTGCTGTGTGCTCAGTGCTCAGGGTGCTGGGTGCTCAGTGCTCAGGGTGCTGGGTACTCAGTGCTCAGGGTGCTGGGTGCTCAGTGCTCGGGTTTCTCGGTGCTCAGTGCTCAAGGTGCTGGGTGCTCAGTACTCAGGGTGCTCATTGCTCAGGGTGCTGGGTGCTCAGTGCTCAGGGTGCTCGGTGCTCGGGGCACTGGGTGCTCAGTGCTCAGGGTACTGGGTGCTCAGTACTCAGGGTGATCGGTGCTTAGTACTCAGGGTGCTGGGTGCTCAGTACTCCGGGTGCTGAGTGCTCAGTGCTCGGGGTGCTCGGAGCTCACTATTCAGGGTGCTGGGTGCTCAGTGCTCAGTGTGCTGGGTGCTCAGTGCTCAGGGTGCTGGGTGCTCAGTGCTCAGTGTGCTGGGTGCTCAGTAATCAGGGAGCAGGGTGCTCAGTGCTCAGGGTGCTCAGTGCTCAGTACTCATCGTGCTCGGTGCTCAGTGCTCAGGGTGCTCAGTGCTCAGTACTCAGGGTGCTCAGTGCTCAGTGCTCTGGGTGCTGGTTGCTCAGTGCTCGGGGTGCTGGGTGCTCAGTGCTCAGTGTGCTGGGTGCTCGGTGCTCGAGGTGCTCAGTACTCAGTACTCGGGGTTCTGGGTGCTCATTGCTCAAGGTGCTCAGTGCTCAGTACTCGGGGTGCTCAGTGCTCAGTACTCGGGGTTCTGGGTGCTCAGTGCTCAGGGTGCTCAGTGCTCAGTACTCGGGGTGCTGTGTGCTCAGTGCTCAGGGTGCTCAGTGCTCAGTGCTCGGGGTGCTGGGTGCTCAGTGCTCGGGGCGCTGGGTGCTCAGTGCTCGGGGTGCTGGGTGCTCAGTACTCGGGGTGAGGGGTGCTCAGTGGTCAGGGTGCTCAGTGCTCAGTACTCAGTGCTCAGGATGCTCAGTGCTCAGTGCTCGGGGCGCTGGGTGCTCAGTGCTCAGGCTGCTGGGTACTCAGTACTCAGGGTGCTGGGTGCTCAGTGCTCGGGGTGCTATGTGCTCAGTGCTCGCGGTGCTGGGTGCTCTGTGCTCGGGGTGCTGGGTGCTCAGTGCTCGGGGTGCTATGTGCTCAGTGCTCGCGGTGCTGGCTGCTCAGTGCTCGGGGTGCTGGGTGCTCAGTGCTCGAGGTGCTCAGTACTCAGGGTGCTGTGTGTTCAGTGCTCGGGGCGCTGGGTGCTCAGTACTCCGGGTGCTGGGTGCTCAGTGCTCAGGGTGCTCGGTGCTCGGGGCACTGGGTGCTCAGTGCTCAGGGTGCTCGGAGCTCAGTACTCAGGGTGCTGGGTGCTCAGTGCTCGGGGTGCTCGGTGCTCAGTACTCAGGCTGCTGGGTGCTCAGTACTCAGGGTGCTCATTGCTCAGGGTGCTGGGTGCTCAGTGCTCAGGGTGCTCGGTGCTCGGGGCACTGGGTGCTCAGTGCTCAGGGTGCTCGGAGCTCAGTACTCAGGGTGCTGGGTGCTCAGTGCTCGGGGTGCTCGGTGCTCAGTACTCAGGGTGCTGGGTGCTCAGTGCTCGGGGTGCTCGGTGCTCAGTACGTTGGGTGCTCACTACTCAGGGTGCTGGGTACTCAGTGCTCAGGGTGCTGGGTGCTCGGTGCTCAGGGTGCTGGGTGCTCAGTACTCGGGGTGCTGGGTGCTCAGTGCTCGGGGTGCTGGGTGCTCAGTACTCAGGGTGCTGGGTGCTCAGTACTCAGGGTCCTGGGTGCTCAGTACTCGGGTGCTGGGTGCTCAGTGCTCAGGGTGCTGGGTGCTCAGTGCTCGGGGTGCTGGGTGCTCATTGCTCAGTACTCAGGGTGCTGGGTGTTCAGTGCTCGGGGTGCTGGGTGCTCAGTGCTCAGTACTCAGGGTGCTGGGTGCTCAGTGCTCAGGGTGCTGGGTGCTCAGTGCTCAGGGTGCTGGGTGCTCAGTACTCAGGGTGCTCAGGGCTCAGTACTCGGGGTGCTGGGTGCTCAGTGCTCAGGGTGCTCAGTGGTCAGTACTCGGGGTGCTGTGTGCTGAGTGCTCAGGGTGCTCAGTGCTCAGTGCTCGGGGTGCCGGGTGCGCAGTGCTCAGGGCGCTGGGTGCTCAGTGCTCGGGGTGCTGGGTGCTCAGTACTCAGGGTGCTGGGTGCTCAGTGCTCAGGGTGCTCAGTGCTCAGTACTCAGTGCTCAGGGTGCTGGGTGTTCAGTACTCAGGGTGCTGGGTGCTCAGTACTCAGGGTGCTGGGTGCTCAGTGCTCAGGGTGCTGGGTGCTCAGTGCTCGGGGTGCTCAGTACTCAGGGTGCTGTGTGTTCAGTGCTCAGGGTACTGGGTGCTCAGTACTCAGGGTGATCTTTGCTTAGTACTCAGGGTGCTGGGTGCTCAGTACTCCGGGTGCTGGGTGCTCAGTGCTCGGGGTGCTCGGAGCTCAGTACTCAGGGTGATGGGTGCTCAGTTCTCGGGGTGATCGGTGCTCAGTACTCAGAGTGCTGGGTGCTCAGTGCTCGGGGTGCTCGGTGCTCAGTACGTTGGGTGCTCACTACTCAGGGTGCTGGGTGCTCAGTGCTCAGTGTGCTGGGTGCTCAGTGCTCAGGGTGCTGGGTGCTCAGTGATCAGGGTGCTGGGTGCTCAGTACTCAGGGTGCTCAGGGCTCAGTACTCGGGGTGCTGGGTGCTCAGTGCTCAGGGTGCTCAGTGGTCAGTACTCGGGGTGCTGTGTGCTGAGTGCTCAGGGTGCTCAGTGCTCAGTGCTCGGGGTGCCGGGTGCTCAGTGCTCGGGGCGCTGGGTGCTCAGTGCTCGGGGTGCTGGGTGCGCAGTACTCAGGGTGCTGGGTGCTCAGTGCTCGGGGTGCTCATTACTCAGGGTGCTGGGTGCTCAGTGCTCAGTACTCGGGTGCTGGGTGCTCAGTGCTCGTTGTGCTGGGTGCTCAGTGCTCAGTACTCAGGGTGCTGGGTGCTCAGTGCTCGTTGTGCTGGGTGCTCAGTGCTCAGTACTCAGGGTGCTGGGTGCTCAGTGCTCAGGGTGCTGTGTGCTCAGTGCTCAGGGTGCTGGGTGCTCGGTGCTCAGGGTGCTGGGTACTCAGTGCTCAGGGTGCTGGGTGCTCAGTGCTCGGGTTTCTCGGTGCTCAGTGCTCAAGGTGCTGGGTGCTCAGTACTCAGGGTGCTCATTGCTCAGGGTGCTGGGTTCTCAGTGCTCAGGGTGCTCGGTGCTCGGGGCACTGGGTGCTCAGTGCTCAGGGTACTGGGTGCTCAGTACTCAGGGTGATCGGTGCTTAGTACTCAGGGTGCTGGGAGCTCAGTACTCCGGGTGCTGAGTGCTCAGTGCTCGGGGTGCTCGGAGCTCACTATTCAGGGTGCTGGGTGCTCAGTGCTCAGTGTGCTGCTTGCTCAGTGCTCAGGGTGCTGGGTGCTCAGTGCTCAGGGTGCTGGGTGCTCAGTATTCAGGGTGCTGGGTGCTCAGTGCTCGGGGTGCTGGGTGCTCAGTGCTCAGTGTGCTGGGTGCTCAGTACTCAGGGTGCTGGGTGCTCAGTACTCGGGGTGCTGGGTGCTCAGTGCTCGTTGTGCTGGGTGCTCAGTGCTCAGTACTCAGGGTGCTGGGTGCTCAGTGCTCCTTGTGCTGGGTGCTCAGTGCTCAGTACTCAGGGTGCTGGGTGCTCAGTACTCAGGGTGCTGGGTGCTCAGTACTCGGGTGCTGGGTGCTCAGTGCTCAGGGTGCTGGGTGCTCAGTGCTCGGGGTGCTGGGTGCTCATTGCTCAGTACTCAGGGTGCTGGGTGTTCAGTGCTCGGGGTGCTGGGTGCTCAGTGCTCAGTACTCAGGGTGCTGGGTGCTCAGTGCTCAGGGTGCTGGGTGCTTAGTGCTCAGGGTGCTGGGTGCTCAGTACTCAGGGTGCTCAGGGCTCAGTACTCGGGGTGCTGGGTGCTCAGTGCTCAGGGTGCTCAGTGGTCAGTACTCGGGGTGCTGTGTGCTGAGTGCTCAGGGTGCTCAGTGCTCAGTGCTCGGGGTGCCGGGTGCTCAGTGCTCAGGGCGCTGGGTGCTCAGTGCTCGGGGTGCTGGGTGCTCAGTACTCAGGGTGCTGGGTGCTCAGTGCTCAGGGTGCTCAGTGCTCAGTACTCAGTGCTCAGGGTGCTGGGTGTTCAGTACTCAGGGTGCTGGGTGCTCAGTACTCAGGGTGCTGGGTGCTCAGTGCTCAGGGTGCTGGGTGCTCAGTGCTCGGGGTGCTCAGTACTCAGGGTGCTGTGTGTTCAGTGCTCAGGGTACTGGGTGCTCAGTACTCAGGGTGATCTTTGCTTAGTACTCAGGGTGCTGGGTGCTCAGTACTCCGGGTGCTGGGTGCTCAGTGCTCGGGGTGCTCGGAGCTCAGTACTCAGGGTGATGGGTGCTCAGTTCTCGGGGTGATCGGTGCTCAGTACTCAGAGTGCTGGGTGCTCAGTGCTCGGGGTGCTCGGTGCTCAGTACGTTGGGTGCTCACTACTCAGGGTGCTGGGTGCTCAGTGCTCAGTGTGCTGGGTGCTCAGTGCTCAGGGTGCTGGGTGCTCAGTGATCAGGGTGCTGGGTGCTCAGTACTCAGGGTGCTCAGGGCTCAGTACTCGGGGTGCTGGGTGCTCAGTGCTCAGGGTGCTCAGTGGTCAGTACTCGGGGTGCTGTGTGCTGAGTGCTCAGGGTGCTCAGTGCTCAGTGCTCGGGGTGCCGGGTGCTCAGTGCTCGGGGCGCTGGGTGCTCAGTGCTCGGGGTGCTGGGTGCGCAGTACTCAGGGTGCTGGGTGCTCAGTGCTCGGGGTGCTCATTACTCAGGGTGCTGGGTGCTCAGTGCTCAGTACTCGGGTGCTGGGTGCTCAGTGCTCGTTGTGCTGGGTGCTCAGTGCTCAGTACTCAGGGTGCTGGGTGCTCAGTGCTCGTTGTGCTGGGTGCTCAGTGCTCAGTACTCAGGGTGCTGGGTGCTCAGTGCTCAGGGTGCTGTGTGCTCAGTGCTCAGGGTGCTGGGTGCTCAGTGCTCAGGGTGCTGGGTACTCAGTGCTCAGGGTGCTGGGTGCTCAGTGCTCGGGTTTCTCGGTGCTCAGTGCTCAAGGTGCTGGGTGCTCAGTACTCAGGGTGCTCATTGCTCAGGGTGCTGGGTTCTCAGTGCTCAGGGTGCTCGGTGCTCGGGGCACTGGGTGCTCAGTGCTCAGGGTACTGGGTGCTCAGTACTCAGGGTGATCGGTGCTTAGTACTCAGGGTGCTGGGAGCTCAGTACTCCGGGTGCTGAGTGCTCAGTGCTCGGGGTGCTCGGAGCTCACTATTCAGGGTGCTGGGTGCTCAGTGCTCAGTGTGCTGCTTGCTCAGTGCTCAGGGTGCTGGGTGCTCAGTGCTCAGGGTGCTGGGTGCTCAGTATTCAGGGTGCTGGGTGCTCAGTGCTCGGGGTGCTGGGTGCTCAGTGCTCAGTGTGCTGGGTGCTCAGTACTCAGGGTGCTGGGTGCTCAGTACTCGGGGTGCTGGGTGCTCAGTGCTCGTTGTGCTGGGTGCTCAGTGCTCAGTACTCAGGGTGCTGGGTGCTCAGTGCTCCTTGTGCTGGGTGCTCAGTGCTCAGTACTCAGGGTGCTGGGTGCTCAGTACTCAGGGTGCTGGGTGCTCAGTACTCGGGTGCTGGGTGCTCAGTGCTCGTTGTGCTGGGTGCTCAGTGCTCAGTACTCAGGGTGCTGGGTGCTCAGTGCTCGTTGTGCTGGGTGCTCAGTGCTCAGTACTCAGGGTGCTGGGTGCTCAGTGCTCAGGGTGCTGTGTGCTCAGTGCTCAGGGTGCTGGGTGCTCAGTGCTCAGGGTGCTGGGTACTCAGTGCTCAGGGTGCTGGGTGCTCAGTGCTCGGGTTTCTCGGTGCTCAGTGCTCAAGGTGCTGGGTGCTCAGTACTCAGGGTGCTCATTGCTCAGGGTGCTGGGTGCTCAGTGCTCAGGGTGCTCGGTGCTCGGGGCACTGGGTGCTCAGTGCTCAGGGTGCTCAGAGCTCAGTACTCAGGGTGCTGGGTGCTCAGTGCTCGGGGTGCTCGGTGCTCAGTACTCAGGGTGCTGGGTGCTCAGTGCTCGGGGTGCTCGGTGCTCAGTACGTTGGGTGCTCACTACTCAGGGTACTGGGTGCTCAGTGCTCAGGGTGCTGGGTGCTCGGTGCTCAGGGTGCTGGGTGCTCAGTACTCAGGGTGCTGGGTGCTCAGTGCTCGGGGTGCTGGGTGCTCAGTACTCAGGGTGCTGGGTGCTCAGTACTCAGGGTGCTGGGTGCTCAGTACTCGGGTGCTGGGTGCTCATTGCTCAGGGTGCTGGGTTCTCAGTGCTCGGGGTGATGGGTGCTCAGTGCTCAGTACTCAGGGTGCTGGGTGTACAGTGCTCGGGTGCTGGGTGCTCAGTGCTCAGTACTCAGGGTGCTGGGTGCTCAGTGCTAAGGGTGCTGGGTGCTCAGTGCTCAGGGTGCTGGGTGCTCAGTGCTCAGGGTGCTGGGTACTCAGTGCTCAGGGTGCTGGGTGCTCAGTACTCAGGGTGCTCAGTGCTCAGTACTCGGGGTTCTGGGTGCTCAGTGCTCAGGGTGCTCAGTGCTCAGTGCTCGGGGTGCTGGGTGCTCAGTGCTCGGGGCGCTGGGTGCTCAGTGCTCGGGGTGCTGGGTGCTCAGTACTCAGGGTGCTGGGTGCTCAGAACTCAGGGTGCTGGGTGCTCAGTGCTCAGGGTGCTGGGTGCTCAGTGCTCGGGGTGCTCAGTACTCAGGGTACTGTGTGTTCAGTGCTCAGGTTACTGGGTGCTCAGTACTCAGGGTGCTCGGTGCTTAGTACTCAGGGTGCTGGGTGCTCAGTACTCCGGGTGCTGGGTGCTCAGTGCTCGGGGTGCTCGGAGATCAGTACTCAGGGTGCTGGGTGCTCAGTTCTCGGGGTGATCGGTGCTCAGTACTCAGGGTGCTGGGTGCTCAGTGCTCGGGGTGCTCGGTGCTCAGTACGTTGGGTGCTCACTACTCAGGTTGCTGGGTGCTCAGTGCTCAGGGTGCTGGGTGCTCAGTGCTCAGGGTGCTGGGTGCTCAGTGCTCAGGGTGCTGGGTGCTCAGTACTCAGGGTGCTCAGGGCTCAGTACTCGGGGTGCTGGGTGCTCAGTGCTCAGGGTGCACAGTGGTCAGTACTCGGGGTGCTGTGTGCTGAGTGCTCAGGGTGCTCAGTGCTCAGTGCTCGGGGTGCCGGGTGCTCAGTGCTCGGGGCGCTGGGTGCTCAGTGCTCGGGGAGCTGGGTGCTCAGTACTCAGGGTGCTGGGTGCTCAGTGCTCAGGGTGCTCAGTGCTCAGTACTCAGTGCTCAGGGTGCTGGGTGTTCAGTACTCAGGGTGCTGGGTGCTCAGTACTCAGGGTGCTGGGTGCTCAGTGCTCAGGGTGCTGGGTGCTCAGTGCTCGGGGTGCTCAGTACTCAGGGTGCTGTGTGTTCAGTGCTCAGGGTACTGGGTGCTCAGTACTCAGGGTGATCTGTGCTTAGTACTCAGGGTGCTGGGTGCTCAGTACTCCGGGTGCTGGGTGCTCAGTGCTCGGGGTGCTCGGAGCTCAGTACTCAGGGTGATGGGTGCTCAGTTCTCGGGGTGATCGGTGCTCAGTACTCAGAGTGCTGGGTGCTCAGTGCTCGGGGTGCTCGGTGCTCAGTACGTTGGGTGCTCACTACTCAGGGTGCTGGGTGCTCAGTGCTCAGTGTGCTGGGTGCTCAGTGCTCAGGGTGCTGGGTGCTCAGTGATCAGGGTGCTGGGTGCTCAGTGCTCAGGGTGCTCAGGGCTCAGTACTCGGGGTGCTGGGTGCTCAGTGCTCAGGGTGCTCAGTGGTCAGTACTCGGGGTGCTGTGTGCTGAGTGCTCAGGGTGCTCAGTGCTCAGTGCTCGGGGTGCCGGGTGCTCAGTGCTCGGGGCGCTGGGTGCTCAGTGCTCGGGGTGCTGGGTGCGCAGTACTCAGGCTGCTGGGTGCTCAGGGCTCAGGGTGCTCAGTGCTCAGTACTCAGTGCTCAGGGTGCTGGATGTTCAGTACTCAGGGTGCTGGGTGCTCAGTGCTCGGGGTGCTCATTACTCAGGGTGCTGGGTGCTCAGTGCTCAGTACTCGGGTGCTGGGTGCTCAGTGCTCGTTGTGCTGGGTGCTCAGTGCTCAGTACTCAGGGTGCTGGGTGCTCAGTGCTCGTTGTGCTGGGTGCTCAGTGCTCAGTACTCAGGGTGCTGGGTGCTCAGTACTCAGGGTGCTGTGTGCTCAGTGCTCAGGGTGCTGGGTGCTCAGTGCTCAGGGTGCTGGGTACTCAGTGCTCAGGGTGCTGGGTGCTCAGTGCTCGGGTTTCTCGGTGCTCAGTGCTCAAGGTGCTGGGTGCTCAGTACTCAGGGTGCTCATTGCTCAGGGTGCTGGGTGCTCAGTGCTCAGGGTGCTCGGTGCTCGGGGCACTGGGTGCTCAGTGCTCAGGGTACTGGGTGCTCAGTACTCAGGGTGATCGGTGCTTAGTACTCAGGGTGCTGGGTGCTCAGTACTCCGGGTGCTGAGTGCTCAGTGCTCGGGGTGCTCGGAGCTCACTATTCAGGGTGCTGGGTGCTCAGTGCTCAGTGTGCTGGGTGCTCAGTGCTCAGGGTGCTGGGTGCTCAGTGCTCAGGGTGCTGGGTGCACAGTATTCAGGGTGCTGGGTGCTCAGTGCTCGGGGTGCTGGGTGCTCAGTGCTCAGGGTGCTGGGTGCTCAGTACTCAGGGTGCTGGGTGCTCAGTACTCGGGGTGCTGGGTGCTCAGTGCTCGTTGTGCTGGGTGCTCAGTGCTCAGTACTCAGGGTGCTGGGTGCTCAGTGCTCCTTGTGCTGGGTGCTCAGTGCTCAGTACTCAGGGTGCTGGGTGCTCAGTACTCAGGGTGCTGGGTGCTCAGTACTCGGGTGCTGGGTGCTCAGTGCTCGTTGTGCTGGGTGCTCAGTGCTCAGTACTCAGGGTGCTGGGTGCTCAGTGCTCGTTGTGCTGGGTGCTCAGTGCTCAGTACTCAGGGTGCTGGGTGCTCAGTGCTCAGGGTGCTGTGTGCTCAGTGCTCAGGGTGCTGGGTGCTCAGTGCTCAGGGTGCTGGGTACTCAGTTCTCAGGGTGCTGGGTGCTCAGTGCTCGGGTTTCTCGGTGCTCAGTGCTCAAGGTGCTGGGTGCTCAGTACTCAGTGTGCTCATTGCTCAGGGTGCTGGGTGCTCAGTGCTCAGGGTGCTCGGTGCTCGGGGCACTGGGTGCTCAGTGCTCAGGGTGCTCAGAGCTCAGTACTCAGGGTGCTGGGTGCTCAGTGCTCGGGGTGCTCGGTGCTCAGTACTCAGGGTGCTGGGTGCTCAGTGCTCGGGGTGCTCGGTGCTCAGTACGTTGGGTGCTCACTACTCAGGGTACTGGGTGCTCAGTGCTCAGGGTGCTGGGTGCTCGGTGCTCAGGGTGCTGGGTGCTCAGTACTCAGGGTGCTGGGTGCTCAGTGCTCGGGGTGCTGGGTGCTCAGTACTCAGGGTGCTGGGTGCTCAGTACTCAGGGTGCTGGGTGCTCAGTACTCGGGTGCTGGGTGCTCATTGCTCAGGGTGCTGGGTTCTCAGTGCTCGGGGTGCTGGGTGCTCAGTGCTCAGTACTCAGGGTGCTGGGTGTACAGTGCTCGGGTGCTGGGTGCTCAGTGCTCAGTACTCAGGGTGCTGGGTGCTCAGTGCTAAGGGTGCTGGGTGCTCAGTGCTCAGGGTGCTGGGTGCTCAGTGCTCAGGGTGCTGGGTACTCAGTGCTCAGGGTGCTGGGTGCTCAGTACTCAGGGTGCTCAGTGCTCAGTACTCGGGGTTCTGGGTGCTCAGTGCTCAGGGTGCTCAGTGCTCAGTGCTCGGGGTGCTGGGTGCTCAGTGCTCGGGGCGCTGGGTGCTCAGTGCTCGGGGTGCTGGGTGCTCAGTACTCAGGGTGCTGGGTGCTCAGAACTCAGGGTGCTGGGTGCTCAGTGCTCAGGGTGCTGGGTGCTCAGTGCTCGGGGTGCTCAGTACTCAGGGTACTGTGTGTTCAGTGCTCAGGTTACTGGGTGCTCAGTACTCAGGGTGCTCGGTGCTTAGTACTCAGGGTGCTGGGTGCTCAGTACTCCGGGTGCTGGGTGCTCAGTGCTCGGGGTGCTCGGAGATCAGTACTCAGGGTGCTGGGTGCTCAGTTCTCGGGGTGATCGGTGCTCAGTACTCAGGGTGCTGGGTGCTCAGTGCTCGGGGTGCTCGGTGCTCAGTACGTTGGGTGCTCACTACTCAGGTTGCTGGGTGCTCAGTGCTCAGTGTGCTGGGTGCTCAGTGCTCAGGGTGCTGGGTGCTCAGTGCTCAGGGTGCTGGGTGCTCAGTACTCAGGGTGCTCAGGGCTCAGTACTCGGGGTGCTGGGTGCTCAGTGC
Organism: Microtus oregoni; assembly: GCF_018167655.1. Classification (NCBI taxonomy): domain Eukaryota; kingdom Metazoa; phylum Chordata; class Mammalia; order Rodentia; family Cricetidae; genus Microtus; species Microtus oregoni. Next base: position 165,131 of record NW_024543343.1, read on the forward strand.
TCAGGGTGCTCAGTGGTCAGTACTCGGGGTGCTGTGTGCTGAGTGCTCAGGGTGCTCAGTGCTCAGTGCTCGGGGTGCCGGGTGCTCAGTGCTCGGGGAGCTGGGTGCTCAGTGCTCGGGGTGCTGGGTGCGCAGTACTCAGGGTGCTGGGTGCTCAGTGCTCAGGGTGCTCAGTGCTCAGTACTCAGTGCTCAGGGTGCTGGATGTTCAGTACTCAGGGTGCTGGGTGCTCAGTGCTCGGGGTGCTCATTACTCAGGGTGCTGGGTGCTCAGTGCTCAGTACTCGGGTGCTGGGTGCTCAGTGCTCGTTGTGCTGGGTGCTCAGTGCTCAGTACTCAGGGTGCTGGGTGCTCAGTGCTCGGTGTGCTGGGTGCTCAGTGCTCAGTACTCAGGGTGCTGGGTGCTCAGTGCTCAGGGTGCTGTGTGCTCAGTGCTCAGGGTGCTGGGTGCTCAGTGCTCAGGGTGCTGGGTACTCAGTGCTCAGGGTGCTGGGTGCTCAGTGCTCGGGTTTCTCGGTGCTCAGTGCTCAAGGTGCTGGGTGCTCAGTACTCAGGGTGCTCATTGCTCAGGGTGCTGGGTGCTCAGTGCTCAGGGTGCTCGGTGCTCGGGGCACTGGGTGCTCAGTGCTCAGGGTACTGGGTGCTCAGTACTCAGGGTGATCGGTGCTTAGTACTCAGGGTGCTGGGTGCTCAGTACTCCGGGTGCTGAGTGCTCAGTGCTCGGGGTGCTCGGAGCTAACTATTCAGGGTGCTGGGTGCTCAGTGCTCAGTGTGCTGGGTGCTCAGTGCTCAGGGTGCTGGGTGCTCAGTGCTCAGGGTGCTGGGTGCTCAGTATTCAGGGTGCTGGGTGCTCAGTGCTCGGGGTGCTTCGTGCTCAGTGCTCAGGGTGCTGGGTGCTCAGTACTCAGGGTGCTGGGTGCTCAGTACTCGGGGTGCTGTGTGCTCAGTGCTCGTTGTGCTGGGTGCTCAGTGCTCAGTACTCAGGGTGCTGGGTGCTCAGTGCTCCTTGTGCTGGGTGCTCAGTGCTCAGTACTCAGGGTGCTGGGTGCTCAGTACTCAGGGTGCTGGGTGCTCAGTACTCGGGTGCTGGGTGCTCAGTGCTCGTTGTGCTGGGTGCTCAGTGCTCAGTACTCAGGGTGCTGGGTGCTCAGTGCTCGTTGTGCTGGGTGCTCAGTGCTCAGTACTCAGGGTGCTGGGTGCTCAGTGCTCAGGGTGCTGTGTGCTCAGTGCTCAGGGTGCAGGGTGCTCAGTGCTCAGGGTGCTGGGTACTCAGTGCTCAGGGTGCTGGGTGCTCAGTGCTCGGGTTTCTCGGTGCTCAGTGCTCAAGGTGCTGGGTGCTCAGTACTCAGGGTGCTCATTGCTCAGGGTGCTGGGTGCTCAGTGCTCAGGGTGCTCGGTGCTCGGGGCACTGGGTGCTCAGTGCTCAGGGTGCTCAGAGATCAGTACTCAGGGTGCTGGGTGCTCAGTGCTCGGGGTGCTCGGTGCTCAGTACTCAGGGTGCTGGGTGCTCAGTACTCTGGGTGCTGGGTGCTCAGTGCTCAGGGTGCTCGGAGATCAGTACTCAGGGTGCTGGGTGCTCAGTTCTCGGGGTGATCGGTGCTCAGTACTCAGGGTGCTGGGTGCTCAGTGCTCGGGGTGCTCGGTGCTCAGTACGTTGGGTGCTCACTACTCAGGTTGCTGGGTGCTCAGTGCTCAGTGTGCTGGGTGCTCAGTGCTCAGGGTGCTGGGTGCTCAGTGCTCAGGGTGCTGGGTGCTCAGTACTCAGGGTGCTGGGTGCTCAGTGCTCGGGGTGCTGGGTGCTCAGTGCTCAGGGTGCTGGGTGCTCAGTACTCAGGGTGCTGGGTGCTCAGTACTCGGGGTGCTGGGCGCTCAGTACGCAGGGTGCTGGGCGCTCAGTACTCAGGGTGCTGGGTGCTCAGTACTCTCGTGCTGGGTGCTCAGTGCTCAGGGTGCTGGGTGCTCAGTGATCGGGGTGCTGGGTGCTCAGTGCTCGGGGTGCTCAGTGCTCAGTGTTCAAGGTGCTGGGTGCTCAGTACTCAGGGTGCTCATTGCTCAGGGTGCTGGGTGCTCAGTACTCAGGGTGCTGGGTGCTCAGTGCTCAGGGTGCTCGGTGCTCGGGGTGCTGGGTGCTCAGTGCTCGGGGTGCTCGGTGCTCAGTACTCAGGGTGCTGGGTGCTCAGTGCTCGGGGTGCTGGGTGCTCAGTGCTCAGTACTCAGGGTGCTGGGTGCTCAGTGCTCAGGGTGGTGTGTGCTCAGTGCTCAGGGTGCTGGGTGCTCAGTGCTCAGGCTGCTGGGTACACAGTCCTCAGGGTGCTGGGTGCTCAGTGCTCGGGGTGCTATGTGATCTGTGCTCGCGGTGCTGGGTGCTCAGTGCTCGGGGTGCTGGGTGCTCAGTGCTCGGGGTGCTATGTGCTCAGTGCTCAAGGGGCTGGGTGCTCAGTGCTCGGGGTGCTCAGTGCTCAGTACTCAGGGTGCTGGGTGCTCAGTGCTCGAGGTGCTCAGTACTCAGGGTGCTGTGTGTTCAGTGCTCGGGGCGCTGGGTGCTCAGTACTCCGGGTGCTGGGTGCTCAGTGCTCAGGGTGCTCGGTGCTCGGGGCACTGGGTGCTCAGTGCTCAGGGTGCTCAGAGCTCAGTACTCAGGGTGCTGGGTGCTCAGTGCTCGGGGTGCTCGGTGCTCAGTACTCAGTGTGCTGGGTGCTCAGTACTCAGGGTGCTCATTGCTCAGGGTGCTGGGTGCACAGTGCTCAGGGTGCTCGGTGCTCGGGGCACTGGGTGCTCAGTGCTCAGGGTGCTCGGAGCTCAGTACTCAGGGTGCTGGGTGCTCAGTTCTCGGGGTGCTCGGTGCTCAGTACTCAGGGTGCTGGGTGCTCAGTTCTCGGGGTGCTCGGTGCTCAGTACGTTGGGTGCTCACTACTCAGGGTGCTGGGTACTCAGTGCTCAGGGTGCTGGGTGCTCGGTGCTCAGTGTGCTGTGTGCTCAGTACTCAGGGTGTTGGGTGCTCAGTGCTCGGGGTGCTGGGTGCTCAGTACTCACGGTGCTGGGTGCTCAGTACTCAGGGTCCTGGGTGCTCAGTACTCGGGTGCTGGGTGCTCAGTGCTCAGGGTGCTGGGTGCTCAGTGCTCGGGGTGCTGGGTGCTCAGTGCTCAGTACTCAGGGTGCTGGGTGTTCAGTGCTCGGGATGCTGGGTGCTCAGTGCTCAGTACTCAGGGTGTTGGGTGCTAAGTGCTCAGGGTGCTGGGTGCTCAGTGCTCAGGGTGCTGGGTGCTCAGTACTCAGGGTGCTCAGGGCTCAGTACTCGGGGTGCTGGGTGCTCAGTGCTCAGGGTGCTCAGTGCTCAGTGCTCAGGGTGCCGGGTGCTCAGTGCTCGGGGCGCTGGGTGCTCAGTGCTCGGTGTGCTGGGTGCTCAGTACTCAGGGTGCTGGGTGCTCAGTACTCAGGGTGCTGGGTGCTCAGTGCTCAGGGTGCTGGGTGCTCAGTGCTCGGGGTGCTCAGTACTCAGGGTGCTGTGTGTTCAGTGCTCAGGGTACTGGGTGCTCAGTACTCAGGGTGATCGGTGCTTAGTACTCAGGGTGCTGGGTGCTCAGTACTCCGGGTGCTGGGTGCTCAGTGCTCGGGGTGCTCCGAGCTCAGTACTCAGGGTGATGGGTGCTCAGTTCTCAGGGTGATCGGTGCTCCGTACTCAGAGTGCTGGGTGCTCAGTGCTCGGGGTGCTCGGTGCTGAGTACATTGGGTGCTCACTACTCAGGGTGCTGGGTGCTCAGTGCTCAGTGTGCTGGGTGCTCAGTGCTCAGGGTGCTGGGTGCTCAGTGCTCAGGTTGCTGGGTGCTCAGTATTCAGGGTGCTGGGTGCTCAGTGCTCGGGGTGCTGGGTGCTCAGTGCTCAGGGTGCTGGGTGCTCAGTACTCAGGGTGCTGGGTGCTCAGTACTCGGGGTGCTGGGCGCTCAGTACTCAGGGTGCTGGGTGCTCAGTACTCAGGGTGCTGGGTGCTCAGTACTCGGGTGCTGGGTGCTCAGTGCTCAGGGTGCTGGGTGCTCAGTGCTCGGGGTGCTGGGTGCTCAGTGCTCAGTACTCAGGGTGCTGGGTGCTCAGTGCTCGTTGTGCTGGGTGCTCAGTGCTCAGTACTCAGGGTGCTGGGTGTTCAGTGCTCAGGGTGCTGTGTGCTCAGTGCTCAGGGTGCTGCGTGCTCAGTGCTCAGTGTGCTGGGTACTCAGTGCTCAGGTTGCTGGGTGCTCAGTACTCAGGGTGCTGGGTGCTCATTACTCAGGGTGCTGGGTGCTCAGTGCTCGGGTGCTGGGTGCTCAGTGCTCGCGGTGCTGGGTGCTCAGTGCTCGAGGTGCTCAGTACTCAGGGTGCTGTGTGTTCAGTGCTCAGGGTGCTGGGTGCTCAGTACTCAGGGTGCTCGGTGCTTAGTACTCAGGGTGTTGGGTGCTCAGTGCTCAGTGTGCTGTGTGCTCAGTGCTCAGGGTGCTGGGTGCTCAGTGCTCAGGCTGCTGGGTACACAGTACTCAGGGTGCTGGGTGCTCAGTGCTCGGGGTGCTATGTGCTCTGTGCTCGCGGTGCCGGGTGCTCAGTGCTCGGGGTGCTGGGTGCTCAGTGCTCGGGGTGCTATGTGCTCAGTGCTCGCGGTGCTGGGTGCTCAGTGCTCGGGGTTCTCGGTGCTCAGTACTCAGGGTGCTGTGTGTTCAGTGCTCGGGGCGCTGGGTGCTCAGTACTCCGGGTGCTGGGTGCTCAGTGCTCAGGGTGCTCGGTGCTCGGGGCACTGGGTGCTCAGTGCTCAGGGTGCTCGGAGCTCAGTACTCAGGGTGCTGGGTGCTCAGTGCTCGGGGTGCTCGGTGCTCAGTACTCAGGGTGCTGGGTGCTCAGTACTCAGGGTGCTCATTGCTCAGGGTGCTGGGTGCTCAGTGCTCATGGTGCTCGGTGCTCGGGGCACTGGGTGCTCAGTGCTCAGGGTGCTCGGAGCTCAGTACTCAGGGTGCTGGGTGCTCAGTTCTCGGGGTGCTCGGTGCTCAGTACTCAGGGTGCTGGGTGCTCAGTGCTCGGGGTGCTCGGTGCTCAGTACGTTGGGTGCTCACTACTCAGGGTGCTGGGTACTCAGTGCTCAGGGTGCTGGGTGCTCGGTGCTCAGGGTGCTGGGTGCTCAGTACTCAGGGTGCTGGGTGCTCAGTGCTCGGGGTGCTGGGTGCTCAGTACTCAGGGTGCTGGGTGCTCAGTACTCAGGGTCCTGGGTGCTCAGTACTCGGGTGCTGGGTGCTCAGTGCTCAGGGTGCTGGGTGCTCAGTGCTCGGGGTGCTGGGTGCTCAGTGCTCAGTACTCAGGGTGCTGGGTGTTCAGTGCTCGGGGTGCTGGGTGCTCAGTGCTCAGTACTCAGGGTGTTGGGTGCTCAGTGCTCAGGGTGCTGGGTGCTCAGTGCTCAGGGTGCTGGGTGCTCAGTACTCAGGGTGCTCAGGGCTCAGTACTCGGGGTGCTGGGTGCTCAGTGCTCAGGGTGCTCAGTGCTCAGTGCTCAGGGTGCCGGGTGCTCAGTGCTCGGAGCGCTGGGTGCGCAGTGCTCGGGGTGCTGGGTGCTCAGTACTCAGGGTGCTGGGTGCTCAGTGCTCTGGGTGCTCAGTGCTCAGTACTCAGTGCTCAGGGTGCTCAGTGCTCAGTGCTCAGGGTGCTGGGTGTTCAGTACTCAGGGTGCTGGGTGCTCAGTACTCAGGGTGCTGGGTGCTCAGTGCTCGGGGTGCTCGGTGCTCAGTACATTGGGTGCTCACTACTCAGGGTGCTGGGTGCTCAGTGCTCGGTGTGCTGGGTGCTCAGTGCTCAGGGTGCTGGGTGCTCAGTACTCAGGGTGCTGGGTGCTCAGTGCTCGGGGTGCTGGGTGCTCAGTGTTCAGGGTGCTGGGTGCTCAGTACTCAGGGTGCTCATTGCTCAGGGTGCTTTGTGCTCAGTGCTCATGGTGCTCGGTGCTCGGGGCACTGGGTGCTCAGTGCTCAGGGTGCTCGGAGCTCAGTACTCAGGGTGCTGGGTGCTCAGTTCTCGGGGTGCTCGGTGCTCAGTACTCAGGGTGCTGGGTGCTCAGTGCTCGGGGTGCTCGGTGCTCAGTACGTTGGGTGCTCACTACTCAGGGTGCTGGGTACTCAGTGCTCCGGGCTGCTGGGTGCTCGGTGCTCAGGGTGCTGGGTGCTCAGTACTCAGGGTGCTGGGTGCTCAGTGCTCGGGGTGCTGGGTGCTCAGTACTCAGGGTGCTGGGTGCTCAGTACTCAGGGTCCTGGGTGCTCAGTACTCGGGTGCTGGGTGCTCAGTGCTCAGGGTGCTGGGTGCTCAGTGCTCGGGGTGCTGGGTGCTCAGTGCTCAGTACTCAGGGTGCTGGGTGTTCAGTGCTCGGGGTGCTGGGTGCTCAGTGCTCAGTACTCAGGGTGTTGGGTGCTCAGTGCTCAGGGTGCTGGGTGCTCAGTGCTCAGGGTGCTGGGTGCTCAGTACTCAGGGTGCTCAGGGCTCAGTACTCGGGGTGCTGGGTGCTCAGTGCTCAGGGTGCTCAGTGCTCAGTGCTCAGGGTGCCGGGTGCTCAGTGCTCGGAGCGCTGGGTGCGCAGTGCTCGGGGTGCTGGGTGCTCAGTACTCAGGGTGCTGGGTGCTCAGTGCTCAGGGTGCTGGGTGCTCAGTGCTCGGGTGCTGGGTGCTCAGTGCTCAGGGTGCTGGGTGCTCAGTACTCAGGGTGCTGGGTGCTCATTACTCAGGGTGCTGGGTGCTCAGTGCTCGGGTGCTGGGTGCTCAGTGCTCGCGGTGCTGGGTGCTCAGTGCTCGAGGTGCTCAGTACTCAGGGTGCTGTGTGTTCAGTGCTCAGGGTGCTGGGTGCTCAGTACTCAGGGTGCTCGGTGCTTAGTACTCAGGGTGCTGGGTGCTCAGTACTCCGGGTGCTGGGTTCTCAGTGCTCAGGGTTCTCGGTGCTCAGTGCTCAAGGTGCTGGGTGCTCAGTACTCATGGTGCTCATTGCTCAGGGTGCTGGGTGCTCAGTGCTCAGGGTGCTCGGTGCTCGGGGCACTGGGTGCTCAGTGCTCAGGGTGCTCAGAGCTCAGTACTCAGGGTGCTGGGTGCTCCGTGCTCGGGGGGCTCGGTGCTCAGTACTCAGGGTGCTGGGTGCTCAGTGCTCGGGGTGCTCGGTGCTCAGTACGTTGGGTGCTCACTACTCAGGGTGCTGGGTGCTCAGTGCTCAGGGTGCTGGGTGCTCGGTGCTCAGGGTGCTGGGTGCTCAGTACTCAGGGTGCTGGGTGCTCAGTGCTCAGGGTGCTGGGTACTCAGTGCTCAGGGTGCTGGGTGCTCAGTACTCAGGGTGCTCAGTGCTCATTAATCGGGGTGCTGGGTGTTCAGTGCTCGGGGTGCTGGGTGCTCAGTGCTCAGTACTCAGGGTTCTGGGTGCTCAGTGCTCAGGGTGCTGGTTGCTCAGTGCTCAGGGTGCTGGGTGCTCAGTGCTCAGGGTGCTGGGTACTCAGTGCTCAAGGTGCTGGGTGCTCAGTACTCAGGGTGCTCATTGCTCAGGGTGCTGGGTGCTCAGTGCTCATGGTGCTCGGTGCTCGGGGCACTGGGTGCTCAGTGCTCAGGGTGCTCAGAGCTCAGTACTCAGGGTGCTGGGTGCTCAGTGCTCGGGGTGCTCGGTGCTCAGTACTCAGGGTGCTGGGTGCTCAGTGCTCGGGGTGCTCGGTGCTCAGTACGTTGGGTGCTCACTACTCAGGGTGCTGTGTGCTCAGTGCTCAGGGTGCTGGGTTCTCGGTGCTCAGGGTGCTGGGTGCTCAGTACTCAGGGTGCTGGGTGCTCAGTGCTCAGGGTGCTGGGTACTCAGTGCTCAGGGTGCTGGGTGCTCAGTACTCAGGGTGCTGGGTGCTCAGTGCTCAGTACTCAGGGTGCTGGGTGCTCAGTGCTCAGGGTGCTGGGTGCTCAGTGCTCAGGGTGCTAGGTGCTCAGTGCTCAGGGTGCTGGGTACTCAGTGCTCAGGGTGCTGGGTGCTCAGTACTCAGGGTGCTCAGTGCTCAGTACTCGGGGTGCTGGGTGCTCAGTGCTCAGGGTGCTCAGTGCTCAGTACTCGGGGTGCTGTGTGCTCAGTGCTCAGGGTGCTCAGTGCTCAGTGCTCAGGGTGCTGGGTGCTCAGTGCTCGGGGCGCTGGGTGCTCAGTGCTCAGGGTGCTGGGTGCTCAGTACTCAGGGTGCTGGGTGCTCAGTACTCGGGGTGCTGGGCGCTCAGTACTCAGGGTGCTGGGTGCTCAGTACTCAGGGGGCTGGGTGCTCAGTACTCGGGTGCTGGGTGCTCAGTGCTCAGGGTGCTGGGTGCTCAGTGCTCAGTACTCAGGGTGCTTTGTGCTCAGTGCTCGTTGTGCTGGGTGCTCAGTGCTCAGTACTCAGGGTGCTGGGTGCTCAGTGCTCAGGGTGCTGTGTGCTCAGTGCTCAGGGTGCTGGGTGCTCAGTGCTCAGGGTGCTGGGTACTCAGTGCTCAGGGTGCTGGGTGCTCAGTACTCAGGGTGCTGGGTGCTCATTACTCAGGGTGCTGGGTGCTCAGTGCTCGGGTGCTGGGTGCTCAGTGCTCGCGGTGCTGGGTGCTCAGTGCTCGGGGAGCTCGGTGCTCAGTACTCAGGGTGCTGGGTGCTCAGTGCTCGAGGTGCTCAATACTCAGGGTGCTGTGTGTTCAGTGCTCAGGGTGCTGGGTGCTCAGTACTCAGGGTGCTCGGTGCTTAGTACTCAGGGTGCTGGGTGCTCAGTACTCAGGGTCCTGGGTGCTCAGTACTCGGGTGCTGGGTGCTCAGTGCTCAGGGTGCTGGGTGCTCAGTGCTCGGGGTGCTGGGTGCTCAGTGCTCAGTACTCAGGGTGCTGGGTGTTCAGTGCTCGGGGTGCTGGGTGCTTAGTGCTCAGTACTCAGGGTGTTGGGTGCTCAGTGCTCAGGGTGCTGGGTGCTCAGTGCTCAGGGTGCTGGGTGCTCAGTACTCAGGGTGCTCAGGGCTCAGTACTCGGGGTGCTGGGTGCTCAGTGCTCAGGGTGCTCAGTGCTCAGTGCTCAGGGTGCCGGGTGCTCAGTGCTCGGGGCGCTGGGTGCTCAGTGCTCGGGGTGCTGGGTGCTCAGTACTCAGGGTGCTTGGTGCTCAGTGCTCTGGGTGCTCAGTGCTCAGTACTCAGTGCTCAGGGTACTCAGTGCTCAGTGCTCAGGGTGCTGGGTGTTCAGTACTCAGGGTGCTGGGTGCTCAGTACTCAGGGTGCTGGGTGCTCAGTGCTCAGGGTGCTGGGTGCTCAGTGCTCGGGGTGCTCAGTACTCAGGGTGTTGTGTGTTCAGTGCTCAGGGTACTGGGTGCTCAGTACTCAGGGTGATCGGTGCTTAGTACTCAGGGTGCTGGGTGCTCAGTACTCCGGGTGCTGGGTGCTCAGTGCTCGGGGTGCTCCGAGCTCAGTACTCAGGGTGATGGGTGCTCAGTTCTCGGGGTGATCGGTGCTCAGTACTCAGAGTGCTGGGTGCTCAGTGCTCGGAGTGCTCGGTGCTGAGTACATTGGGTGCTCACTACTCAGGGTGCTGGGTGCTCAGTGCTCAGTGTGCTGGGTGCTCAGTGCTCAGGGTGCTGGGTGCTCAGTGCTCAGGGTGCTTGGTGCTCAGTATTCAGGGTGCTGGGTGCTCAGTGCTCGGGGTGCTGGGTGCTCAGTGCTCAGCGTGCTGGGTGCTCAGTACTCAGGGTGCTGGGTGCTCAGTACTCGGGGTGCTGGGCGCTCAGTACTCAGGGTTCTGGGTGCTCAGTACTCAGGGTGCTGGGTGCTCAGTACTCGGGTGCTGGGTGCTCAGTGCTCAGGGTGCTGGGTGCTCAGTGCTCGGGGTGCTGGGTGCTCAGTGCTCAGTACTCAGGGTGCTGGGTGCTCAGTGCTCGTTGTGCTGGGTGCTCAGTGCTCAGTACTCAGTGTGCTGGGTGTTCAGTGCTCAGGGTGCTGTGTGCTCAGTGCTTAGGGTGCTGGGTGCTCAGTGCTCAGGGTGCTGGGTACTCAGTGCTCAGGGTGCTGGGTGCTCAGTACTCAGGGTGCTGGGTGCTCATTACTCAGGGTGCTGGGTGCTCAGTGCTCGGGTGCTGGGTGCTCAGTGCTCGGGTGCTGGGTGCTCAGTGCTCGAGGTGCTCAGTACTCAGGGTGCTGTGTGTTCAGTGCTCAGGGTGCTGGGTGCTCAGTACTCAGGGTGCTCGGTGCTTAGTACTCAGGGTGCTGGGTGCTCAGTACTCCGGGTGCTGGGTGCTCAGTGCTCAGGGTTCTCGGTGCTCAGTGCTCAAGGTGCTGGGTGCTCAGTACTCATGGTGCTCATTGCTCAGGGTGCTGGGTGCTCAGTGCTCAGGGTGCTCGGTGCTCGGGGCACTGGGTGCTCAGTGCTCAGGGTGCTCAGAGCTCAGTACTCAGGGTGCTGGGTGCTCCGTGCTCGGGGTGCTCGGTGCTCAGTACGTTGGGTGCTCACTACTCAGGGTGCTGGGTGCTCAGTGCTCAGGGTGCTGGGTGCTCGGTGCTCAGGGTGCTGGGTGCTCAGTACTCAGGGTGCTGGGTGCTCAGTGCTCAGGGTGCTGGGTACTCAGTGCTCAGGGTGCTGGGTGCTCAGTACTCAGGGTGCTCAGTGCTCAGTACTCGGGGTGCTGGGTGTTCAGTGCTCGGGGTGCTGGGTGCTCAGTGCTCAGTACTCAGGGTTCTGGGTGCTCAGTGCTCAGGGTGCTGGGTGCTCAGTGCTCAGGGTGCTGGGTGCTCAGTGCTCAGGGTGCTGGGTACTCAGTGCTCAAGGTGCTGGGTGCTCAGTACTCAGGGTGCTCATTGCTCAGGGTGCTGTGTGCTCAGTGCTCAGGGTGCTCGGTGCTCGGGGCACTGGGTGCTCAGTGCTCAGGGTGCTCAGAGCTCAGTACTCAGGGTGCTGGGTGCTCAGTGCTCGGGGTGCTCGGTGCTCAGTACTCAGGGTGCTGGGTGCTCAGTGCTCGGGGTGCTCGGTGCTCAGTACGTTGGGTGCTCACTACTCAGGGTGCTGGGTGCTCAGTGCTCAGGGTGCTGGGGTCTCGGTGCTCAGGGTGCTGGGTGCTCAGTACTCAGGGTGCTGGGTGCTCAGTGCTCAGGGTGCTGGGTACTCAGTGCTCAGGGTGCTGGGTGCTCAGTACTCAGGGTGCTGGGTGCTCAGTGCTCAGTACTCAGGGTGCTGGGTGCTCAGTGCTCAGGGTGCTGGGTGCTCAGTGCTCAGGGTGCTAGGTGCTCAGTGCTCAGGGTGCTGGGTACTCAGTGCTCAGGGTGCTGGGTGCTCAGTACTCAGGGTGCTCAGTGCTCAGTACTCGGGGTGCTGGGTGCTCAGTGCTCAGGGTGCTCAGTGCTCAGTACTCGGGGTGCTGTGTGCTCAGTGCTCAGGGTGCTCAGTGCTCAGTGCTCAGGGTGCTGGGTGCTCAGTGCTCGGGGCGCTGGGTGCTCAGTGCTCAGGGTGCTGGGTGCTCAGTACTCAGGGTGCTGGGTGCTCAGTACTCGGGGTGCTGGGCGCTCAGTACTCAGGGTGCTGGGTGCTCAGTACTCAGGGTGCTGGGTGCTCAGTACTCGGGTGCTGGGTGCTCAGTGCTCAGGGTGCTGGGTGCTCAGTGCTCGGGGTGCTGGGTGCTCAGTGCTCAGTACTCAGGGTGCTTTGTGCTCAGTACTCGTTGTGCTGGGTGCTCAGTGCTCAGTACTCAGGGTGCTGGGTGTTCAGTGCTCAGGGTGCTGTGTGCTCAGTGCTCAGGGTGCTGGGTGCTCAGTGCTCAGGGTGCTGGGTACTCAGTGCTCAGGGTGCTGGGTGCTCAGTACTCAGGGTGCTGGGTGCTCATTACTCAGGGTGCTGGGTGCTCAGTGCTCGGGTGCTGGGTGCTCAGTGCTCGCGGTGCTGGGTGCTCAGTGCTCGGGGAGCTCGGTGCTCAGTACTCAGGGTGCTGGGTGCTCAGTGCTCGAGGTGCTCAATACTCAGGGTGCTGTGTGTTCAGTGCTCAGGGTGTTGGGTGCTCAGTACTCAGGGTGCTCGGTGCTTAGTACTCAGGGTGCTGGGTGCTCAGTACTCCGGGTGCTGGGTGCTCAGTGCTCGGGGTTCTCGGTGCTCAGTGCTCAAGGTGCTGGGTGCTCAGTACTCAGGGTGCTCATTGCTCAGGGTGCTGGGTGCTCAGTGCTCAGGGTGCTCGGTGCTCGGGGCACTGGGTGCTCAGTGCTCAGGGTGCTCAGAGCTCAGTACTCAGGGTGCTGGGTGCTCAGTGCTCGGGGTGCTCGGTGCTCAGTACTCAGGGTGCTGGGTGCTCAGTACTCAGGGTCCTGGGTGCTCAGTACTCGGGTGCTGGGTGCTCAGTGCTCAGGGTGCTGGGTGCTCAGTGCTCGGGGTGCAGGGTGCTCAGTGCTCAGTACTCAGGGTGCTGGGTGTTCAGTGCTCGGGGTGCTGTGTGCTCAGTGCTCTTTACTCAGGGTGTTGGGTGCTAAGTGCTCAGGGTGCTGGGTGCTCAGTACTCAGGGTCCTGGGTGCTCAGTACTCCGGTGCTGGGTGCTCAGTGCTCAGGGTGCTGGGTGCTCAGTGCTCGGGGTGCTGGGTGCTCAGTGCTCAGTACCCAGGGTGCTGGGTGTTCAGTGCTCGGGGTGCTGGGTTCTCAGTGCTCAGTACTCAGGGTGTTGGGTGCTAAGTGCTCAGGGTGCTGGGTGCTCAGTGCTCAGGGTGCTGGGTGCTCAGTACTCAGGGTGCTCAGGGCTCAGTACTCGGGGTGCTGGGTGCTCAGTGCTCAGGGTGCTCAGTGCTCAGTGCTCAGGGTGCCGGGTGCTCAGTGCTCGGGGCGCTGGGTGCTCAGTGCTCGGTGTGCTGGGTGCTCAGTACTCAGGGTGCTGGGTGCTCAGTACTCAGGGTGCTGGGTGCTCAGTGCTCAGGGTGCTGGGTGCTCAGTGCTCGGGGTGCTAAGTACTCAGGGTGCTGTGTGTTCAGTGCTCAGGGTACTGGGTGCTCAGTACTCAGGGTGATCGGTGCTTAGTACTCAGGGTGCTGGGTGCTCAGTACTCCGGGTGCTGGGTGCTCAGTGCTCGGGGTGCTCCGAACTCAGTACTCAGGGTGATGGGTGCTCCGTTCTCGGGGTGATCGGTGCTCAGTACTCAGAGTGCTGGGTGCTCAGTGCTCGGGGTGCTCGGTGCTGAGTACATTGGGTGCTCACTACTCAGGGTGCTGGGTGCTCAGTGCTCAGTGTGCTGGGTGCTCAGTGCTCAGGGTGCTGGGTGCTCAGTGCTCAGGGTGCTGGGTGCTCAGTATTCAGGGTGCTGGGTGCTCAGTGCTCGGGGTGCTGGGTGCTCAGTGCTCAGGGTGCTGGGTGCTCAGTACTCAGGGTGCTGGGTGCTCAGTACTCGGGGTGCTGGGCGCTCAGTACTCAGGGTGCTGGGTGCTCAGTACTCAGGGTGCTGGGTGCTCAGTACTCGGGTGCTGGGTGCTCAGTGCTCAGGGTGCTGGGTGCTCAGTGCTCGGGGTGCTGGGTGCTCAGTACTCAGTACTCAGGGTTCTGGGTGCTCAGTGCTCAGGGTGCTGGGTGCTCAGTGCTCAGGGTGCTGGGTGCTCAGTGCTCAGGGTGCTGGGTGCTCAGTGCTCAGGGTGCTGGGTACTCAGTGCTCAAGGTGCTGGGTGCTCAGTACTCAGGGTGCTCATTGCTCAGGGTGCTGTGTGCTCAGTGCTCAGGGTGCTCGGTGCTCGGGGCACTGGGTGCTCAGTGCTCAGGGTGCTCAGAGCTCAGTACTCAGGGTGCTGGGTGCTCAGTGCTCGGGGTGCTCGGTGCTCAGTACTCAGGGTGCTGGGTGCTCAGTGCTCGGGGTGCTCGGTGCTCAGTACGTTGGGTGCTCACTACTCAGGGTGCTGGGTGCTCAGTGCTCAGGGTGCTGGGGTCTCGGTGCTCAGGGTGCTGGGTGCTCAGTACTCAGGGTGCTGGGTGCTCAGTGCTCAGGGTGCTGGGTACTCAGTGCTCAGGGTGCTGGGTGCTCAGTACTCAGGGTGCTGGGTGCTCAGTGCTCAGTACTCAGGGTGCTGGGTGCTCAGTGCTCAGGGTGCTGGGTGCTCAGTGCTCAGGGTGCTAGGTGCTCAGTGCTCAGGGTGCTGGGTACTCAGTGCTCAGGGTGCTGGGTGCTCAGTACTCAGGGTGCTCAGTGCTCAGTACTCGGGGTGCTGGGTGCTCAGTGCTCAGGGTGCTCAGTGCTCAGTACTCGGGGTGCTGTGTGCTCAGTGCTCAGGGTGCTCAGTGCTCAGTGCTCAGGGTGCTGGGTGCTCAGTGCTCGGGGCGCTGGGTGCTCAGTGCTCAGGGTGCTGGGTGCTCAGTACTCAGGGTGCTGGGTGCTCAGTACTCGGGGTGCTGGGCGCTCAGTACTCAGGGTGCTGGGTGCTCAGTACTCAGGGTGCTGGGTGCTCAGTACTCGGGTGCTGGGTGCTCAGTGCTCAGGGTGCTGGGTGCTCAGTGCTCGGGGTGCTGGGTGCTCAGTGCTCAGTACTCAGGGTGCTTTGTGCTCAGTACTCGTTGTGCTGGGTGCTCAGTGCTCAGTACTCAGGGTGCTGGGTGTTCAGTGCTCAGGGTGCTGTGTGCTCAGTGCTCAGGGTGCTGGGTGCTCAGTGCTCAGGGTGCTGGGTACTCAGTGCTCAGGGTGCTGGGTGCTCAGTACTCAGGGTGCTGGGTGCTCATTACTCAGGGTGCTGGGTGCTCAGTGCTCGGGTGCTGGGTGCTCAGTGCTCGCGGTGCTGGGTGCTCAGTGCTCGGGGAGCTCGGTGCTCAGTACTCAGGGTGCTGGGTGCTCAGTGCTCGAGGTGCTCAATACTCAGGGTGCTGTGTGTTCAGTGCTCAGGGTGTTGGGTGCTCAGTACTCAGGGTGCTCGGTGCTTAGTACTCAGGGTGCTGGGTGCTCAGTACTCCGGGTGCTGGGTGCTCAGTGCTCGGGGTTCTCGGTGCTCAGTGCTCAAGGTGCTGGGTGCTCAGTACTCAGGGTGCTCATTGCTCAGGGTGCTGGGTGCTCAGTGCTCAGGGTGCTCGGTGCTCGGGGCACTGGGTGCTCAGTGCTCAGGGTGCTCAGAGCTCAGTACTCAGGGTGCTGGGTGCTCAGTGCTCGGGGTGCTCGGTGCTCAGTACTCAGGGTGCTGGGTGCTCAGTACTCAGGGTCCTGGGTGCTCAGTACTCGGGTGCTGGGTGCTCAGTGCTCAGGGTGCTGGGTGCTCAGTGCTCGGGGTGCAGGGTGCTCAGTGCTCAGTACTCAGGGTGCTGGGTGTTCAGTGCTCGGGGTGCTGTGTGCTCAGTGCTCTTTACTCAGGGTGTTGGGTGCTAAGTGCTCAGGGTGCTGGGTGCTCAGTACTCAGGGTCCTGGGTGCTCAGTACTCCGGTGCTGGGTGCTCAGTGCTCAGGGTGCTGGGTGCTCAGTGCTCGGGGTGCTGGGTGCTCAGTGCTCAGTACCCAGGGTGCTGGGTGTTCAGTGCTCGGGGTGCTGGGTTCTCAGTGCTCAGTACTCAGGGTGTTGGGTGCTAAGTGCTCAGGGTGCTGGGTGCTCAGTGCTCAGGGTGCTGGGTGCTCAGTACTCAGGGTGCTCAGGGCTCAGTACTCGGGGTGCTGGGTGCTCAGTGCTCAGGGTGCTCAGTGCTCAGTGCTCAGGGTGCCGGGTGCTCAGTGCTCGGGGCGCTGGGTGCTCAGTGCTCGGTGTGCTGGGTGCTCAGTACTCAGGGTGCTGGGTGCTCAGTACTCAGGGTGCTGGGTGCTCAGTGCTCAGGGTGCTGGGTGCTCAGTGCTCGGGGTGCTAAGTACTCAGGGTGCTGTGTGTTCAGTGCTCAGGGTACTGGGTGCTCAGTACTCAGGGTGATCGGTGCTTAGTACTCAGGGTGCTGGGTGCTCAGTACTCCGGGTGCTGGGTGCTCAGTGCTCGGGGTGCTCCGAACTCAGTACTCAGGGTGATGGGTGCTCCGTTCTCGGGGTGATCGGTGCTCAGTACTCAGAGTGCTGGGTGCTCAGTGCTCGGGGTGCTCGGTGCTGAGTACATTGGGTGCTCACTACTCAGGGTGCTGGGTGCTCAGTGCTCAGTGTGCTGGGTGCTCAGTGCTCAGGGTGCTGGGTGCTCAGTGCTCAGGGTGCTGGGTGCTCAGTATTCAGGGTGCTGGGTGCTCAGTGCTCGGGGTGCTGGGTGCTCAGTGCTCAGGGTGCTGGGTGCTCAGTACTCAGGGTGCTGGGTGCTCAGTACTCGGGGTGCTGGGCGCTCAGTACTCAGGGTGCTGGGTGCTCAGTACTCAGGGTGCTGGGTGCTCAGTACTCGGGTGCTGGGTGCTCAGTGCTCAGGGTGCTGGGTGCTCAGTGCTCGGGGTGCTGGGTGCTCAGTACTCAGGGTGCTGGGTGCTCAGTGCTCGTTGTGCTGGGTGCTCAGTGCTCAGTACTCAGGGTGCTGGGTGTTCAGTGCTCAGGGTGCTGTGTGCTCAGTGCTCAGGGTGCTAAGTACTCAGGGTGCTGGGTGCTCAGTACTCCGGGTGCTGGGTGCTCAGTGCTCGGGGTTCTCTGTGCTCAGTGCTCAAGGTGCTGGGTGCTCAGTACTCAGGGTGCTCATTGCTCAGGGTGCTGGGTGCTCAGTGCTCAGGGTGCTCGGTGCACGGGGCACTGGGTGCTCAGTGCTCAGGGTGCTCAGAGCTCAGTACTCAGGATGCTGGGTGCTCAGTGCTCGGGGTGCTCGGTGCTCAGTACTCAGGGTGCTGGGTGCTCAGTACTCAGGGTCCTGGGTGCTCAGTACTCGGGTGCTGGGTGCTCAGTGCTCAGGGTGCTGGGTGCTCAGTGCTCGGGTTGCTGGGTGCTCAGTGCTCAGTACTCAGGGTGCTGGGTGTTCAGTGCTCGGGGTGCTGGGTGCTCAGTGCTCAGTACTCAGGGTGTTGGGTGCTAAGTGCTCAGGGTGCTGGGTGCTCAGTACTCAGGGTCCTGGGTGCTCAGTACTCGGGTGCTGGGTGCTCAGTGCTCAGGGTGCTGGGTGCTCAGTGCTCGGGGTGCTGGATGCTCAGTGCTCAGTACCCAGGGTGCTGGGTGTTCAGTGCTCGGGGTGCTGGGTTCTCAGTGCTCAGTACTCAGGGTGTTGGGTGCTAAGTGCTCAGGGTGCTGGGTGCTCAGTGCTCAGGGTGCTGGGTGCTCAGTACTCAGGGTGCTCAGGGCTCAGTACTCGGGGTGCTGGGTGCTCAATGCTCAGGGTGCTCAGTGCTCAGTGCTCAGGGTGCCGGGTGCTCAGTGCTCGGGGCGCTGGGTGCTCAGTGCTCGGTGTGCTGGGTGCTCAGTACTCAGGGTGCTGGGTGCTCAGTACTCAGGGTGCTGGGTGCTCAGTGCTCAGGGTGCTGGGTGCTCAGTGCTCGGGGTGCTAAGTACTCAGGGTGCTGTGTGTTCAGTGCTCAGGGTACTGGGTGCTCAGTACTCAGGGTGATCGGTGCTTAGTACTCAGGGTGCTGGGTGCTCAGTACTCCGGGTGCTGGGTGCTCAGTGCTCGGGGTGCTCCGAGCTCAGTACTCAGGGTGATGGGTGCTCAGTTCTCGGGGTGATCGGTGCTCAGTACTCAGAGTGCTGGGTGCTCAGTGCTCGGGGTGCTCGGTGCTGAGTACATTGGGTGCTCACTACTCAGGGTGCTGGGTGCTCAGTGCTCAGTGTGCTGTGTGCTCAGTGCTCAGAGTGCTGGGTGCTCAGTGCTCAGGGTGCTGGGTGCTCAGTATTCAGGGTGCTGGGTGCTCAGTGCTCGGGGTGCTGGGTGCTCAGTGCTCAGGGTGCTGGGTGCTCAGTACTCAGGGTGCTGGGTGCTCAGTACTCGGGGTGCTGGGCGCTCAGTACTCAGGGTGCTGGGTGCTCAGTACTCAGGGTGCTGGGTGCTCAGTACTCGGGTGCTGGGTGCTCAGTGCTCGGGTGCTGGGTGCTCAGTGCTCGGGGTGCTGGGTGCTCAGTGCTCAGGGTGCTGGGTGCTCAGTACTCAGGGTGCTGGGTGCTCAGTACTCGGGGTGCTGGGCGCTCAGTACTCAGGGTGCTGGGTGCTCAGTGCTCAGGGTGCTGGGTGCTCAGTGCTCAGGGTGCTGCGTGCTCAGTGCTCAGGGTGCTGGGTACTCAGTGCTCAGGGTGCTGGGTGCTCAGTACTCAGGGTGCTGGGTGCTCATTACTCAGGGTGCTGGGTGCTCAGTGCTCGGGTGCTGGGTGCTCAGTGCTCGCGGTGCTGGGTGCTCAGTGCTCGAGGTGCTCAGTACTCAGGGTGCTGTGTGTTCAGTGCTCAGGGTGCTGGGTGCTCAGTACTCAGGGTGCTCGGTGCTTAGTACTCAGGGTGCTGGGTGCTCAGTGCTCAGGGTGCTGTGTGCTCAGTGCTCAGGGTGCTGGGTGCTCAGTGCTCAGGCTGCTGGGTACACAGTACTCAGGGTGCTGGGTGCTCAGTGCTCGGGGTGCTATGTGCTCTGTGCTCGCGGTGCTGGGTGCTCAGTGCTCGGGGTGCTGGGTGCTCAATGCTCGGGGTGCTATGTGCTCAGTGCTCGCTGTGCTGGGTGCTCAGTGCTCGGGGTGCTCGGTGCTCAGTACTCAGGGTGCTGGGTGATCAGTGCTCGAGGTGCTCAATACTCAGGGTGCTGTGTGTTCAGTGCTCGGGGCGCTGGGTGCTCAGTACTCCGGGTGCTGGGTGCTCAGTGCTCAGGGTGCTCGGTGCTCGGGGCACTGGGTGCTCAGTGCTCAGGGTGCTCGGAGCTCAGTACTCAGGGTGCTCATTGCTCAGGGTGCTGGGTGCTCAGTGCTCAGGGTGCTCGGTGCTCGGGGCACTGGGTGCTCAGTGCTCAGGGTGCTCCGAGCTCAGTACTCAGGGTGCTGGGTGCTCAGTTCTCGGGGTGCTCGGTGCTCAGTACTCAGTGTGCTGGGTGCTCAGTGCTCGGGGTGCTCGGTGCTCAGTACCTTGGGTGCTCACTACTCAGGGTGCTGGGTACTCAGTGCTCAGGGTGCTGGGTGCTCGGTGCTCAGGGTGCTGGGTGCTCAGTACTCAGGGTGTTGGGTGCTCAGTGCTCGGGGTGCTGGGTGCTCAGTACTCAGGGTGCTGGGTGCTCAGTACTCAGGGTCCTGGGTGCTCAGTACTCGGGTGCTGTGTGTTCAGTGCTCAGGGTACTGGGTGCTCAGTACTCAGGGTGATCGCTGCTTAGTACTCAGGGTGCTGGGTGCTCAGTACTCCGGGTGCTGGGTGCTCAGTGCTCGGGGTGCTCCGAGCTCAGTACTCAGGGTGATGGGTGCTCAGTTCTCGGGGTGATCGGTGCTCAGTACTCAGAGTGCTGGGTGCTCAGTGCTCGGGGTGCTCGGTGCTGAGTACATTGGGTGCTCACTACTCAGGGTGCTGGGTGCTCAGTGCTCAGTGTGCTGGGTGCTCAGTGCTCAGGGTGCTGGGTGCTCAGTGCTCAGGGTGCTGGGTGCTCAGTATTCAGGGTGCTGGGTGCTCAGTGCTCGGGGTGCTGGGTGCTCAGTGCTCAGGGTGCTGGGTGCTCAGTACTCAGGGTGCTGGGTGCTCAGTACTCGGGGTGCTGGGCGCTCAGTACTCAGGGTGCTGGGTGCTCAGTACTCAGGGTGCTGGGTGCTCAGTACTCGGGTGCTGGGTGCTCAGTGCTCAGGGTGCTGGGTGCTCAGTGCTCGGGGTGCTGGGTGCTCAGTGCTCAGTACTCAGGGTGCTGGGTGCTCAGTGCTCGTTGTGCTGGGTGCTCAGTGCTCAGTACTCAGGGTGCTGGGTGTTCAGTGCTCAGGGTGCTGTGTGCTCAGTGCTCAGGGTGCTGCGTGCTCAGTGCTCAGGGTGCTGGGTACTCAGTGCTCAGGGTGCTGGGTGCTCAGTACTCAGGGTGCTGGGTGCTCATTACTCAGGGTGCTGGGTGCTCAGTGCTCGGGTGCTGGGTGCTCAGTGCTCGCGGTGCTGGGTGCTCAGTGCTCGAGGTGCTCAGTACTCAGGGTGCTGTGTGTTCAGTGCTCAGGGTGCTGGGTGCTCAGTACTCAGGGTGCTCGGTGCTTAGTACTCAGGGTGCTGGGTGCTCAGTGCTCAGGGTGTTGTGTGCTCAGTGCTCAGGGTGCTGGGTGCTCAGTGCTCAGGCTGCTGGGTACACAGTACTCAGGGTGCTGGGTGCTCAGTGCTCGGGGTGCTATGTGCTCTGTGCTCGCGGTGCTGGGTGCTCAGTGCTCGGGGTGCTGGGTGCTCAGTGCTCGGGGTGCTATGTGCTCAGTGCTCGCGGTGCTGGGTGCTCAGTGCTCGCAGTGCTGGGTGCTCAGTGCTCGGGGTGCTCGGTGCTCAGTACTCAGGGTGCTGGGTGCTCAGTGCTCGAGGTGCTCAGTACTCAGGGTGCTGTGTGTTCAGTGCTCGGGGCGCTGGGTGCTCAGTACTCCGGGTGCTGGGTGCTCAGTGCTCAGGCTGCTCGGTGCTCAGTACTCAGGGTGCTGGGTGCTCAGTGCTCGAGGTGCTCAATACTCAGGGTGCTGTGTGTTCAGTGCTCAGGGTGCTGGGTGCTCAGTACTCAGGGTGCTCGGTGCTTAGTACTCAGGGTGCTGGGTGCTCAGTACTCCGGGTGCTGGGTGCTCAGTGCTCGGGGTTCTCGGTGCTCAGTGCTCAAGGTGCTGGGTGCTCAGTACTCAGGGTGCTCATTGCTCAGGGTGCTGGGTGCTCAGTGCTCAGGGTGCTCGGTGCTCGGGGCACTGGGTGCTCAGTGCTCAGGGTGCTCAGAGCTCAGTACTCAGGGTGCTGGGTGCTCAGTGCTCGGGGTGCTCGGTGCTCAGTACTCAGGGTGCTGGGTGCTCAGTACTCAGGGTCCTGGGTGCTCAGTACTCGGGTGCTGGGTGCTCAGTGCTCAGGGTGCTGGGTGCTCAGTGCTCGGGGTGCTGGGTGCTCAGTGCTCAGTACTCAGGGTGCTGGGTGTTCAGTGCTCGGGGTGCTGGGTGCTCAGTGCTCAGGGTGCTGGGTGCTCAGTATTCAGGGTGCTGGGTGCTCAGTGCTCAGGGTGCTGGGTGCTCAGTATTCAGGGTGCTGGGTGCTCAGTGCTCGGGGTGCTGGGTGCTCAGTGCTCAGGGTGCTGGGTGCTCAGTACTCAGGGTGCTGGGTGCTCAGTACTCGGGGTGCTGGGCGCTCAGTACTCAGGGTGCTGGGTGCTCAGTACTCAGGGTGCTGGGTGCTCAGTACTCGGGTGCTGGGTGCTCAGTGCTCAGGGTGCTGGGTGCTCAGTGCTCGGGGTGCTGGGTGCTCAGTGCTCAGTACTCAGGGTGCTGGGTGCTCAGTGCTCGTTGTGCTGGGTGCTCAGTGCTCAGTACTCAGGGTGCTGGGTGTTCAGTGCTCAGGGTGCTGTGTGCTCAGTGCTCAGGGTGCTGCGTGCTCAGTGCTCAGGGTGCTGGGTACTCAGTGCTCAGGGTGCTGGGTGCTCAGTACTCAGGGTGCTGGGTGCTCATTACTCAGGGTGCTGGGTGCTCAGTGCTCGGGTGCTGGGTGCTCAGTGCTCGCGGTGCTGGGTGCTCAGTGCTCGAGGTGCTCAGTACTCAGGGTGCTGTGTGTTCAGTGCTCAGGGTGCTGGGTGCTCAGTACTCAGGGTGCGCGGTGCTTAGTACTCAGGGTGCTGGGTGCTCAGTGCTCAGGGTGTTGTGTGCTCAGTGCTCAGGGTGCTGGGTGCTCAGTGCTCAGGCTGCTGGGTACACAGTACTCAGGGTGCTGGGTGCTCAGTGCTCGGGGTGCTATGTGCTCTGTGCTCGCGGTGCTGGGTGCTCAGTGCTCGGGGTGCTGGGTGCTCAGTGCTCGGGGTGCTATGTGCTCAGTGCTCGCGGTGCTGGGTGCTCAGTGCTCGCAGTGCTGGGTGCTCAGTGCTCGGGGTGCTCGGTGCTCAGTACTCAGGGTGCTGGGTGCTCAGTGCTCGAGGTGCTCAGTACTCAGGGTGCTGTGTGTTCAGTGCTCGGGGCGCTGGGTGCTCAGTACTCCGGGTGCTGGGTGCTCAGAGCTCAGGCTGCTCGGTGCTCAGTACTCAGGGTGCTGGGTGCTCAGTGCTCGAGGTGCTCAATACTCAGGGTGCTGTGTGTTCAGTGCTCAGGGTGCTGGGTGCTCAGTACTCAGGGTGCTCGGTGCTTAGTACTCAGGGTGCTGGGTGCTCAGTACTCCGGGTGCTGGGTGCTCAGTGCTCGGGGTTCTCGGTGCTCAGTGCTCAAGGTGCTGGGTGCTCAGTACTCAGGGTGCTCATTGCTCAGGGTGCTGGGTGCTCAGTGCTCAGGGTGCTCGGTGCTCGGGGCACTGGGTGCTCAGTGCTCAGGGTGCTCAGAGCTCAGTACTCAGGGTGCTGGGTGCTCAGTGCTCGGGGTGCTCGGTGCTCAGTACTCAGGGTGCTGGGTGCTCAGTACTCAGGGTCCTGGGTGCTCAGTACTCGGGTGCTGGGTGCTCAGTGCTCAGGGTGCTGGGTGCTCAGTGCTCGGGGTGCTGGGTGCTCAGTGCTCAGTACTCAGGGTGCTGGGTGTTCAGTGCTCGGGGTGCTGGGTGCTCAGTGCTCAGTACTCAGGGTGCTGGGTGTTCAGTGCTCGGGGTGCTGGGTGCTCAGTGCTCAGTACTCAGGGTGTTGGGTGCTAAGTGCTCAGGGTGCTGGGTGCTCAGTACTCAGGGTCCTGGGTGCTCAGTACTCGGGTGCTGGGTGCTCAGTGCTCAGGGTGCTGGGTGCTCAGTGCTCGGGGTGCTGGGTGCTCAGTGCTCAGTACCCAGGGTGCTGGGTGTTCAGTGCTCGGGGTGCTGGGTTCTCAGTGCTCAGTACTCAGGGTGTTGGGTGCTAAGTGCTCAGGGTGCTGGGTGCTCAGTGCTCAGGGTGCTGGGTGCTCAGTACTCAGGGTGCTCAGGGCTCAGTACTCGGGGTGCTGGGTGCTCAGTGCTCAGGGTGCTCAGTGCTCAGTGCTCAGGGTGCCGGGTGCTCAGTGCTCGGGGCGCTGGGTGCTCAGTGCTCGGTGTGCTGGGTGCTCAGTACTCAGGGTGCTGGGTGCTCAGTACTCAGGGTGCTGGGTGCTCAGTGCTCAGGGTGCTGGGTGCTCAGTGCTCGGGGTGCAAAGTACTCAGGGTGCTGTGTGTTCAGTGCTCAGGGTACTGGGTGCTCAGTACTCAGGGTGATCGGTGCTTAGTACTCAGGGTGCTGGGTGCTCAGTACTCCGGGTGCTGGGTGCTCAGTGCTCGGGGTGCTCCGAGCTCAGTACTCAGGGTGATGGGTGCTCAGTTCTCGGGGTGATCGGTGCTCAGTACTCAGAGAGCTGGGTGCTCAGTGCTCGGGGTGCTCGGTGCTGAGTACATTGTGTGCTCACTACTCAGGGTGCTGGGTGCTCAGTGCTCAGTGTGTTGGGTGCTCAGTGCTCAGGGGGCTGGGTGCTCAGTGCTCAGGGTGCTGGGTGCTCAGTATTCAGGGTGCTGGGTGCTCAGTGCTCGGGGTGCTGGGTGCTCAGTGCTCAGGGTGCTGGGTGCTCAGTACTCAGGGTGCTGGGTGCTCAGTACTCGGGGTGCTGGGCGCTCAGTACTCAGGGTGCTGGGTGCTCAGTACTCAGTGTGCTGGGTGCTCAGTACTCGGGTGCTGGGTGCTCAGTGCTCAGGGTGCTGGGTGCTCAGTGCTCGGGGTGCTGGGTGCTCAGTGCTCAGTACTCAGGGTGCTGGGTGCTCAGTGCTCGTTGTGCTGGGTGCTCAGTGCTCAGTACTCAGGGTGCTGGGTGTTCAGTGCTCAGGGTGCTGTGTGCTCAGTGCTCAGGGTGCTGCGTGCTCAGTGCTCAGGGTGCTGGGTACTCAGTGCTCAGGGTGCTGGGTGCTCAGTACTCAGGGTGCTGGGTGCTCATTACTCAGGGTGCTGGGTGCTCAGTGCTCGGGTGCTGGGTGCTCAGTGCTCGCGGTGCTGGGTGCTCAGTGCTCGAGGTGCTCAGTACTCAGGGTGCTGTGTGTTCAGTGCTCAGGGTGCTGGGTGCTCAGTACTCAGGGTGCTCGGTGCTTAGTACTCAGGGTGCTGGGTGCTCAGTGCTCAGGGTGTTGTGTGCTCAGTGCTCAGGGTGCTGGGTGCTCAGTGCTCAGGCTGCTGGGTACACAGTACTCAGGGTGCTGGGTGCTCAGTGCTCGGGGTGCTAGGTGCTCTGTGCTCGCGGTGCTGGGTGCTCAGTGCTCGGGGTGCTGGGTGCTCAGTGCTCGGGGTGCTATGTGCTCAGTGCTCGCGGTGCTGGGTGCTCAGTGCTCGGGGTGCTCGGTGCTCAGTACTCAGGGTGCTGGGTGCTCAGTGCTCGAGGTGCTCAGTACTCAGGGTGCTGTGTGTTCAGTGCTCGGGGCGCTGGGTGCTCAGTACTCCGGGTGCTGGGTGCTCAGTGCTCAGGGTGCTCGGTGCTCAGTGCTCGTTGCGCTGGGTGCTCAGTGCTCAGTACTCAGGGTGCTGGGTGTTCAGTGCTCAGGGAGCTGTGTGCTCAGTGCTCAGGGTGCTGCGTGCTCAGTGCTCAGGGTGCTGGGTACTCAGTGCTCAGGGTGCTGGGTGCTCAGTACTCAGGGTGCTGGGTGCTCATTACTCAGGGTGCTGGGTGCTCAGTGCTCGGGTGCTGGGTGCTCAGTGCTCGCGGTGCAGGGTGCTCAGTGCTCGAGGTGCTCAGTACTCAGGGTGCTGGGTGCTCATTACTCAGGGTGCTGGGTGCTCAGTGCTCGGGTGCTGGGTGCTCAGTGCTCGCGGTGCAGGGTGCTCAGTGCTCGAGGTGCTCAGTACTCAGGGTGCTGTGTGTTCAGTGCTCAGGGTGCTGGGTGCTCAGTGCTCAGGGTGCTGTGTGCTCAGTACTCAGGGTGCTGGGTGCTCATTACTCAGGGTGCTGGGTGCTCAGTGCTCGGGTGCTGGGTGCTCAGTGCTCGCGGTGCTGGGTGCTCAGTGCTCGAGGTGCTCAGTACTCAGGGTGCTGTGTGTTCAGTGCTCAGGGTGCTGGGTGCTCAGTACTCAGGGTGCTCGGTGCTTAGTACTCAGGGTGCTGGGTGCTCAGTGCTCAGGGTGTTGTGTGCTCAGTGCTCAGGGTGCTGGGTGCTCAGTGCTCAGGCTGCTGGGTACACAGTACTCAGGGTGCTGGGTGCTCAGTGCTCGGGGTGCTATGTGCTCTGTGCTCGCGGTGCTGGGTGCTCAGTGCTCGGGGTGCTGGGTGCTCAGTGCTCGGGGTGCTATGTGCTCAGTGCTCGCGGTGCTGGGTGCTCAGTGCTCGCAGTGCTGGGTGCTCAGTGCTCGGGGTGCTCGGTGCTCAGTACTCAGGGTGCTGGGTGCTCAGTGCTCGAGGTGCTCAGTACTCAGGGTGCTGTGTGTTCAGTGCTCGGGGCGCTGGGTGCTCAGTACTCCGGGTGCTGGGTGCTCAGTGCTCAGGCTGCTCGGTGCTCAGTACTCAGGGTGCTGGGTGCTCAGTGCTCGAGGTGCTCAATACTCAGGGTGCTGTGTGTTCAGTGCTCAGGGTGCTGGGTGCTCAGTACTCAGGGTGCTCGGTGCTTAGTACTCAGGGTGCTGGGTGCTCAGTACTCCGGGTGCTGGGTGCTCAGTGCTCGGGGTTCTCGGTGCTCAGTGCTCAAGGTGCTGGGTGCTCAGTACTCAGGGTGCTCATTGCTCAGGGTGCTGGGTGCTCAGTGCTCAGGGTGCTCGGTGCTCGGGGCACTGGGTGCTCAGTGCTCAGGGTGCTCAGAGCTCAGTACTCAGGGTGCTGGGTGCTCAGTGCTCGGGGTGCTCGGTGCTCAGTACTCAGGGTGCTGGGTGCTCAGTACTCAGGGTCCTGGGTGCTCAGTACTCGGGTGCTGGGTGCTCAGTGCTCAGGGTGCTGGGTGCTCAGTGCTCGGGGTGCTGGGTGCTCAGTGCTCAGTACTCAGGGTGCTGGGTGTTCAGTGCTCGGGGTGCTGGGTGCTCAGTGCTCAGGGTGCTGGGTGCTCAGTATTCAGGGTGCTGGGTGCTCAGTGCTCAGGGTGCTGGGTGCTCAGTATTCAGGGTGCTGGGTGCTCAGTGCTCGGGGTGCTGGGTGCTCAGTGCTCAGGGTGCTGGGTGCTCAGTACTCAGGGTGCTGGGTGCTCAGTACTCGGGGTGCTGGGCGCTCAGTACTCAGGGTGCTGGGTGCTCAGTACTCAGGGTGCTGGGTGCTCAGTACTCGGGTGCTGGGTGCTCAGTGCTCAGGGTGCTGGGTGCTCAGTGCTCGGGGTGCTGGGTGCTCAGTGCTCAGTACTCAGGGTGCTGGGTGCTCAGTGCTCGTTGTGCTGGGTGCTCAGTGCTCAGTACTCAGGGTGCTGGGTGTTCAGTGCTCAGGGTGCTGTGTGCTCAGTGCTCAGGGTGCTGCGTGCTCAGTGCTCAGGGTGCTGGGTACTCAGTGCTCAGGGTGCTGGGTGCTCAGTACTCAGGGTGCTGGGTGCTCATTACTCAGGGTGCTGGGTGCTCAGTGCTCGGGTGCTGGGTGCTCAGTGCTCGCGGTGCTGGGTGCTCAGTGCTCGAGGTGCTCAGTACTCAGGGTGCTGTGTGTTCAGTGCTCAGGGTGCTGGGTGCTCAGTACTCAGGGTGCGCGGTGCTTAGTACTCAGGGTGCTGGGTGCTCAGTGCTCAGGGTGTTGTGTGCTCAGTGCTCAGGGTGCTGGGTGCTCAGTGCTCAGGCTGCTGGGTACACAGTACTCAGGGTGCTGGGTGCTCAGTGCTCGGGGTGCTATGTGCTCTGTGCTCGCGGTGCTGGGTGCTCAGTGCTCGGGGTGCTGGGTGCTCAGTGCTCGGGGTGCTATGTGCTCAGTGCTCGCGGTGCTGGGTGCTCAGTGCTCGCAGTGCTGGGTGCTCAGTGCTCGGGGTGCTCGGTGCTCAGTACTCAGGGTGCTGGGTGCTCAGTGCTCGAGGTGCTCAGTACTCAGGGTGCTGTGTGTTCAGTGCTCGGGGCGCTGGGTGCTCAGTACTCCGGGTGCTGGGTGCTCAGAGCTCAGGCTGCTCGGTGCTCAGTACTCAGGGTGCTGGGTGCTCAGTGCTCGAGGTGCTCAATACTCAGGGTGCTGTGTGTTCAGTGCTCAGGGTGCTGGGTGCTCAGTACTCAGGGTGCTCGGTGCTTAGTACTCAGGGTGCTGGGTGCTCAGTACTCCGGGTGCTGGGTGCTCAGTGCTCGGGGTTCTCGGTGCTCAGTGCTCAAGGTGCTGGGTGCTCAGTACTCAGGGTGCTCATTGCTCAGGGTGCTGGGTGCTCAGTGCTCAGGGTGCTCGGTGCTCGGGGCACTGGGTGCTCAGTGCTCAGGGTGCTCAGAGCTCAGTACTCAGGGTGCTGGGTGCTCAGTGCTCGGGGTGCTCGGTGCTCAGTACTCAGGGTGCTGGGTGCTCAGTACTCAGGGTCCTGGGTGCTCAGTACTCGGGTGCTGGGTGCTCAGTGCTCAGGGTGCTGGGTGCTCAGTGCTCGGGGTGCTGGGTGCTCAGTGCTCAGTACTCAGGGTGCTGGGTGTTCAGTGCTCGGGGTGCTGGGTGCTCAGTGCTCAGTACTCAGGGTGCTGGGTGTTCAGTGCTCGGGGTGCTGGGTGCTCAGTGCTCAGTACTCAGGGTGTTGGGTGCTAAGTGCTCAGGGTGCTGGGTGCTCAGTACTCAGGGTCCTGGGTGCTCAGTACTCGGGTGCTGGGTGCTCAGTGCTCAGGGTGCTGGGTGCTCAGTGCTCGGGGTGCTGGGTGCTCAGTGCTCAGTACCCAGGGTGCTGGGTGTTCAGTGCTCGGGGTGCTGGGTTCTCAGTGCTCAGTACTCAGGGTGTTGGGTGCTAAGTGCTCAGGGTGCTGGGTGCTCAGTGCTCAGGGTGCTGGGTGCTCAGTACTCAGGGTGCTCAGGGCTCAGTACTCGGGGTGCTGGGTGCTCAGTGCTCAGGGTGCTCAGTGCTCAGTGCTCAGGGTGCCGGGTGCTCAGTGCTCGGGGCGCTGGGTGCTCAGTGCTCGGTGTGCTGGGTGCTCAGTACTCAGGGTGCTGGGTGCTCAGTACTCAGGGTGCTGGGTGCTCAGTGCTCAGGGTGCTGGGTGCTCAGTGCTCGGGGTGCAAAGTACTCAGGGTGCTGTGTGTTCAGTGCTCAGGGTACTGGGTGCTCAGTACTCAGGGTGATCGGTGCTTAGTACTCAGGGTGCTGGGTGCTCAGTACTCCGGGTGCTGGGTGCTCAGTGCTCGGGGTGCTCCGAGCTCAGTACTCAGGGTGATGGGTGCTCAGTTCTCGGGGTGATCGGTGCTCAGTACTCAGAGAGCTGGGTGCTCAGTGCTCGGGGTGCTCGGTGCTGAGTACATTGTGTGCTCACTACTCAGGGTGCTGGGTGCTCAGTGCTCAGTGTGTTGGGTGCTCAGTGCTCAGGGGGCTGGGTGCTCAGTGCTCAGGGTGCTGGGTGCTCAGTATTCAGGGTGCTGGGTGCTCAGTGCTCGGGGTGCTGGGTGCTCAGTGCTCAGGGTGCTGGGTGCTCAGTACTCAGGGTGCTGGGTGCTCAGTACTCGGGGTGCTGGGCGCTCAGTACTCAGGGTGCTGGGTGCTCAGTACTCAGTGTGCTGGGTGCTCAGTACTCGGGTGCTGGGTGCTCAGTGCTCAGGGTGCTGGGTGCTCAGTGCTCGGGGTGCTGGGTGCTCAGTGCTCAGTACTCAGGGTGCTGGGTGCTCAGTGCTCGTTGTGCTGGGTGCTCAGTGCTCAGTACTCAGGGTGCTGGGTGTTCAGTGCTCAGGGTGCTGTGTGCTCAGTGCTCAGGGTGCTGCGTGCTCAGTGCTCAGGGTGCTGGGTACTCAGTGCTCAGGGTGCTGGGTGCTCAGTACTCAGGGTGCTGGGTGCTCATTACTCAGGGTGCTGGGTGCTCAGTGCTCGGGTGCTGGGTGCTCAGTGCTCGCGGTGCTGGGTGCTCAGTGCTCGAGGTGCTCAGTACTCAGGGTGCTGTGTGTTCAGTGCTCAGGGTGCTGGGTGCTCAGTACTCAGGGTGCTCGGTGCTTAGTACTCAGGGTGCTGGGTGCTCAGTGCTCAGGGTGTTGTGTGCTCAGTGCTCAGGGTGCTGGGTGCTCAGTGCTCAGGCTGCTGGGTACACAGTACTCAGGGTGCTGGGTGCTCAGTGCTCGGGGTGCTAGGTGCTCTGTGCTCGCGGTGCTGGGTGCTCAGTGCTCGGGGTGCTGGGTGCTCAGTGCTCGGGGTGCTATGTGCTCAGTGCTCGCGGTGCTGGGTGCTCAGTGCTCGGGGTGCTCGGTGCTCAGTACTCAGGGTGCTGGGTGCTCAGTGCTCGAGGTGCTCAGTACTCAGGGTGCTGTGTGTTCAGTGCTCGGGGCGCTGGGTGCTCAGTACTCCGGGTGCTGGGTGCTCAGTGCTCAGGGTGCTCGGTGCTCAGTGCTCGTTGCGCTGGGTGCTCAGTGCTCAGTACTCAGGGTGCTGGGTGTTCAGTGCTCAGGGAGCTGTGTGCTCAGTGCTCAGGGTGCTGCGTGCTCAGTGCTCAGGGTGCTGGGTACTCAGTGCTCAGGGTGCTGGGTGCTCAGTACTCAGGGTGCTGGGTGCTCATTACTCAGGGTGCTGGGTGCTCAGTGCTCGGGTGCTGGGTGCTCAGTGCTCGCGGTGCAGGGTGCTCAGTGCTCGAGGTGCTCAGTACTCAGGGTGCTGTGTGTTCAGTGCTCAGGGTGCTGGGTGCTCAGTGCTCAGGGTGCTGTGTGCTCAGTGCTCAGGGTGCTGGGTGCTCAGTGCTCAGGCTGCTGGGTACACAGTACTCAGGGTGCTGGGTGCTCAGTGCTCGGGGTGCTATGTGCTCTGTGCTCGCGGTGCTGGGTGCTCAGTGCTCGGGGTGCTGGGTGCTCAGTGCTCGGGGTGCTATGTGCTCAGTGCTCGCGGTGCTGGGTGCTCAGTGCTCGAGGTGCTCAGTACTCAGGGTGCTGGGTGCTCAGTGCTCGAGGTGCTCAGTACTCAGGGTGCTGTGTGTTCAGTGCTCGGGGCGCTGGGTGCTCAGTACTCTGGGTGCTGGGTGCTCAGTGCTCAGGGTGCTCGGTGCTCGGGGCACTGGGTGCTCAGTGCTCAGGGTGCTCGGAGCTCAGTACTCAGGGTGCTGGGTGCTCAGTGCTCGGGGTGCTCGGTGCTCAGTACTCAGGGTGCTGGGTGCTCAGTACTCAGGGTGCTCATTGCTCAGGGTGCTGGGTGCTCAGTGCTCAGGGTGCTCGGTGCTCGGGGCACTGGGTGCTCAGTGCTCAGGGTGCTCGGAGCTCAGTACTCAGGGTGCTGGGTGCTCAGTTCTCGGGGTGCTCGGTGCTCAGTACTCAGGGTGCTGGGTGCTCAGTGCTCGGGGTGCTCGGTGCTCAGTACGTTGGGTGCTCACTACTCAGGGTGCTGGGTACTCAGTGCTCAGGGTGCTGGGTGCTCGGTGCTCAGGGTGCTGTGTGCTCAGTACTCAGGGTGTTGGGTGCTCAGTGCTCGGGGTGCTGGGTGCTCAGTACTCAGGGTGCTGGGTGCTCAGTACTCAGGGTCCTGGGTGCTCAGTACTCGGGTGCTGGGTGCTCAGTGCTCAGGGTGCTGGGTGCTCAGTGCTCGGGGTGCTGGGTGCTCAGTGCTCAGTACTCAGGGTGCTGGGTGTTCAGTGCTCGGGGTGCTGGGTGCTCAGTGCTCAGTACTCAGGGTGTTGGGTGCTCATTGCTCAGGGTGCTGGGTGCTCAGTGCTCAGGGTGCTGGGTGCTCAGTACTCAGGGTGCTCAGGGCTCAGTACTCGGGGTGCTGGGTGCTCAGTGCTCAGGGTGCTCAGTGCTCAGTGCTCAGGGTGCTGGGTGTTCAGTACTCAGGGTGCTGGGTGCTCAGTACTCAGGGTGCTGGGTGCTCAGTGCTCAGGGTGCTGGGTGCTCAGTGCTCGGGGTGCTCAGTACTCAGGGTGCTGTGTGTTCAGTGCTCAGGGTACTGGGTGCTCAGTACTCAGGGTGATCGGTGCTTAGTACTCAGGGTGCTGGGTGCTCAGTACTCCGGGTGCTGGGTGCTCAGTGCTCGGGGTGCTCCGAGCTCAGTACTCAGGGTGATGGGTGCTCAGTTCTCGGGGTGATCGGTGCTCAGTACTCAGAGTGCTGGGTGCTCAGTGCTCGGAGTGCTCGGTGCTGAGTACATTGGGTGCTCACTACTCAGGGTGCTGGGTGCTCAGTGCTCAGTGTGCTGGGTGCTCAGTGCTCAGGGTGCTGGGTGCTCAGTGCTCAGGGTGCTGGGTGCTCAGTATTCAGGGTGCTGGGTGCTCAGTGCTCGGGGTGCTGGGTGCTCAGTGCTCAGGGTGCTGGGTGCTCAGTACTCAGGGTGCTGGGTGCTCAGTACTCGGGGTGCTGGGTGCTCAGTACTGAGGGTGCTGGGTGCTCAGTACTCAGGGTGCTGGGTGCTCAGTACTCGGGTGCTGGGTGCTCAGTGCTCAGGGTGCTGGGTGCTCAGTGCTCGGGGTGCTGGGTGCTCAGTGCTCAGTACTCAGGGTGCTGGGTGCTCAGTGCTCGTTGTGCTGGGTGCTCAGTGCTCAGTACTCAGGGTGCTGTGTGTTCAGTGCTCAGGGTGCTGGGTGCTCAGTACTCAGGGTGCTCGGTGCTTAGTACTCAGGGTGCTGGGTGCTCAGAACTCCGGGTGCTGGGTGCTCAGTGCTCAGGGTTCTCAGTGCTCAGTGCTCAAGGTGCTGGGTGCTCAGTACTCATGGTGCTCATTGCTCAGGGTGCTGGGTGCTCAGTGCTCAGGGTGCTCGGTGCTCGGGGCACTGTGTGCTCAGTGCTCAGGGTGCTCAGAGCTCAGTACTCAGGGTGCTGGGTGCTCCGTGCTCGGGGTGCTCGGTGCTCAGTACTCAGGGTGCTGTGTGTTCAGTGCTCGAGGTGCTCAATACTCAGGGTGCTGTGTGTTCAGTGCTCAGGGTGCTGGGTGCTCAGTACTCAGGGTGCTCGGTGCTTAGTACTCAGGGTGCTGGGTGCTCAGTACTCCGGGTGCTGGGTGCTCAGTGCTCGGGGTGCTCAATACTCAGGGTGCTGTGTGTTCAGTGCTCAGGGTGCTGGGTGCTCAGTACTCAGGGTGCTCGGTGCTTAGTACTCAGGGTGCTGGGTGCTCAGTACTCCGGGTGCTGGGTGCTCAGTGCTCGGGGTTCTCGGTGCTCAGTGCTCAAGGTGCTGGGTCCTCAGTACTCAGGGTGCTCATTGCTCAGGGTGCTGGGTGCTCAGTGCTCAGCGTGCTCGGTGCTCGGGGCACTGGGTGCTCAGTGCTCAGGGTGCTCAGAGCTCAGTACTCAGGGTGCTGGGTGCTCAGTGCTCGGGGTGCTCGGTGCTCAGTACTCAGGGTGCTGGGTGCTCAGTGCTCGGGGTGCTCGGTGCTCAGTACGTTGGGTGCTCACTACTCAGGGTGCTGGGTGCTCAGTGCTCAGGGTGCTGGGTGCTCGGTGGTCAGGGTGCTGGGTGCTCAGTACTCAGGGTGCTGGGTGCTCAGTGCTCAGGGTGCTGGGTACTCAGTGCTCAGGGTGCTGGGTGCTCAGTACTCAGGGTGCTTAGTGCTCAGTACTCGGGGTGCTGTGTGTTCAGTGCTCGGGGTGCTGGGTGCTCAGTGCTCAGTACTCAGGGTGCTGGGTGCTCAGTGCTCAGGGTGCTGGGTGCTCAGTGCTCAGGGTGCTGGGTGCTCAGTGCTCAGGGTGCTGGGTACTCAATGCTCAAGGTGCTGGGTGCTCAGTATTCAGGGTGCTCATTGCTCAGGGTGCTGGGTGCTCAGTGCTCAGGGTGCTCGGTGCTCGGGGCACTGGGTGCTCAGTGCTCAGGGTGCTCAGAGCTCAGTACTCAGGGTGCTGGGTGCTCAGTGCTCGGGGTGCTCGGTGCTCAGTACTTAGGGTGCTGGGTGCTCAGTGCACGGGGTGCTCGGTGCTCAGTACGTTGGGTGCTCACTACTCAGGGTGCTGGGTGCTCAGTGCTCAGGGTGCTGGGTGCTCGGTGCTCAGGGTGCTGGGTGCTCAGAACTCAGGGTGCTGGGTGCTCAGTGCTCAGGGTGCTGGGTACTCAGTGCTCAGGGTGCTGGGTGCTCAGTACTCAGGGTGCTCAGTGCTCAGTACTCGGGGTGCTGGGTGTTCAGTGCTCGGGGTGCTGGGTGCTCAGTGCTCAGTACTCAGGGTGCTGGGTGCTCAGTGCTCAGGGTGCTGGGTGCTCAGTGCTCAGGGTGCTGGTTGCTCAGTGCTCAGGGTGCTGGGTACTCAGTGCTCAGGGTGCTGGGTGCTCAGTACTCAGGGTGCTCAGTGCTCAGTACTCGGGGTGCTGGGTGCTCAGTGCTCAGGGTGCTCAGTGCTCAGTACTCGGGGTGCTGTGTGCTCAGTGCTCAGGGTGCTCAGTGCTCAGTGCTCGGGGTGCTGGGTGCTCAGTGCTCGGGGCGCTGGGTGCTCAGTTCTCGGGGTGCTGGGTGCTCAGTACTCGGGGTGCGGCGTGCTCAGTGCTCAGGGTGCTCAGTGCTCAGTACTCAGTGCTCAGGGTGCTCAGTGCTCAGTGCTCAGGGTGCTGGTTGTTCAGTACTCAGGGTGCTGGGTGCTCAGTGCTCAGGGTGCTGGGTACTCAGTGCTCAGGGTGCTGGGTGCTCAGTACTCAGGGTGCTCAGT
Organism: Microtus oregoni; assembly: GCF_018167655.1. Taxonomy (NCBI): domain Eukaryota; kingdom Metazoa; phylum Chordata; class Mammalia; order Rodentia; family Cricetidae; genus Microtus; species Microtus oregoni. The sequence continues at coordinate 198,604 of NW_024543343.1, forward strand.
GCTCAGTACTCGGGGTGCTGGGTGTTCAGTGCTCGGGGTGCTGGGTGCTCAGTGCTCAGTACTCAGGGTGCTGGGTGCTCAGTGCTCAGGGTGCTGGGTGCTCAGTGCTCAGGGTGCTGGGTGCTCAGTGCTCAGGGTGCTGGGTACTCAGTGCTCAGGGTGCTGGGTGCTCAGTACTCAGGGTGCTCAGTGCTCAGTACTCGGGGTGCTGGGTGCTCAGTGCTCAGGGTGCTCAGTGCTCAGTACTCGGGGTGCTGTGTGCTCAGTGCTCAGGGTGCTCAGTGCTCAGTGCTCGGGGTGCTGGGTGCTCAGTGCTCGGGGCGCTGGGTGCTCAGTTCTCGGGGTGCTGGGTGCTCAGTACTCGGGGTGCGGGGTGCTCAGTGCTCAGGGTGCTCAGTGCTCAGTACTCAGTGCTCAGGGTGCTCAGTGCTCAGTGCTCAGGGTGCTGGTTGTTCAGTACTCAGGGTGCTGGGTGCTCAGTACTCAGGGTGCTGGGTGCTCAGTGCTCAGGGTGCTGGGTGATCAGTGCTCGGGGTGCTCAGTACTCAGGGTGCTGTGTGTTCAGTGCTCAGGGTACTGGGTGCTCAGTACTCAGGGTGCTCGGTGCTTAGTACTCAGGGTGCTGGGTGCTCAGTACTCCGGGTGCTGGGTGCTCAGTGCTCGGGGTGCTCGTAGATCAGTACTCAGGGTGCTGCGTGCTCAGTTCTCGGGGTGATCGGTGCTCAGTACTCAGGGTGCTGGGTGCTCAGTGCTCGGGGTGCTCGGTGCTCAGTACGTTGGGTGCTCACTACTCAGGTTGCTGGGTGCTCAGTGCTCAGTGTGCTGGGTGCTCAGTGCTCAGGGTGCTGGGTGCTCAGTGCTCAGGGTGCTGGGTGCTCAGTGCTCAGGGTGCTGGGTGCTCAGTACTCAGGGTTCTGGGTGCTCAGTACTCAGGGTGCTGGGTGCTCAGTGCTCGGGGTGCTGGGTGCTCAGTGATCGGGGTGCTGGGTGCTCAGTGCTCGGGGTGCTCGGTGCTCAGTGCTCAAGGTGCTGGGTGCTCAGTACTCAGGGTGCTCATTGCTCAGGGTCCTGGGTGCTCAGTACTCAGGGTGCTGGGTGCTCAGTGCTCAGGGTGCTCGGTGCTCGGGGTGCTGGGTGCTCAGTGCTCGGGGTGCTCGGAGCTCAGTACTCAGGGTGCTGGGTGCTCAGTGCTCAGGGTGCTGGGTGCTCAGTGCTCAGGGTGCTGGGTGCTCAGTGCTCAGGGTGCTGGTTACTCAATGCTCAAGGTGCTGGGTGCTCAGTATTCAGGGTGCTCATTGCTCAGGGTGCTGGGTGCTCAGTGCTCAGGGTGCTCGGTGCTCGGGGCACTGGGTGCTCAGTGCTCAGGGTGCTCAGAGCTCAGTACTCAGGGTGCTGGGTGCTCAGTGCTCGGGGTGCTCGGTGCTCAGTACTTAGGGTGCTGGGTGCTCAGTGCACGGGGTGCTCGGTGCTCAGTACGTTGGGTGCTCACTACTCAGGGTGCTGGGTGCTCAGTGCTCAGGGTGCTGGGTGCTCGGTGCTCAGGGTGCTGGGTGCTCAGAACTCAGGGTGCTGGGTGCTCAGTGCTCAGGGTGCTCGGTACTCAGTGCTCAGGGTGCTGGGTGCTCAGTACTCAGGGTGCTCAGTGCTCAGTACTCGGGGTGCTGGGTGTTCAGTGCTCGGGGTGCTGGGTGCTCAGTGCTCAGTACTCAGGGTGCTGGGTGCTCAGTGCTCAGGGTGCTGGGTGCTCAGTGCTCAGGGTGCTGGGTGCTCAGTGCTCAGGGTGCTGGGTACTCAGTGCTCAGGGTGCTGGGTGCTCAGTACTCAGGGTGCTCAGCGCTCAGTACTCGGGGTGCTGGGTGCTCAGTGCTCAGGGTGCTCAGTGCTCAGTACTCGGGGTGCTGTGTGCTCAGTGCTCAGGGTGCTCAGTGCTCAGTGCTCGGGGTGCTGGGTGCTCAGTGTTCGGGGCGCTGGGTGCTCAGTTCTCGGGGTGCTGGGTGCTCAGTACTCGGGGTGCGGGGTGCTCAGTGCTCAGGGTGCTCAGTGCTCAGTACTCAGTGCTCAGGGTGCTCAGTGCTCAGTGCTCAGGGTGCTGGTTGTTCAGTACTCAGGGTGCTGGGTGCTCAGTACTCAGGGTGCTGGGTGCTCAGTGCTCAGGGTGCTGGGTGATCAGTGCTCGGGGTGCTCAGTACTCAGGGTGCTGTGAGTTCAGTGCTCAGGGTACTGGCTGCTCAGTACTCAGGGTGCTCGGTGCTTAGTACTCAGGGTGCTGGGTGCTCAGTACTCCGGGTGCTGGGTGCTCAGTGCTCGGGGTGCTCGGAGATCAGTACTCAGGGTGCTGGGTGCTCAGTTCTCGGGGTGATCGGTGCTCAGTACTCAGGGTGCTGGGTGCTCAGTGCTCGGGGTGCTCGGTGCTCAGTACGTTGGGTGCTCACTACTCAGGTTGCTGGGTGCTCAGTGCTCAGTGTGCTGGGTGCTCAGTGCTCAGGGTGCTGGGTGCTCAGTGCTCAGTACTCAGGGTGCTGGGTGCTCAGTGCTCAGGGTGCTGGGTGCTCAGTGCTCAGGGTGCTAGGTGCTCAGTGCTCAGGGTGCTGGGTACTCAGTGCTCAGGGTGCTGGGTGCTCAGAACTCAGGGTGCTCAGTGCTCAGTACTCGGGGTGCTGTGTGCTCAGTGCTCAGGGTGCTCAGTGCTCAGTGCTCAGGGTGCTGGGTGCTCAGTGCTCGGGGCGCTGGGTGCTCAGTGCTCAGGGTGCTGGGTGCTCAGTACTCAGGGTGCTGGGTGCTCAGTACTCGGGGTGCTGGGCGCTCAGTACTCAGGGTGCTGGGTGCTCAGTACTCAGGGTGCTGGGTGCTCAGTACTCGGGTGCTGGGTGCTCAGTGCTCAGGGTGCTGGGTGCTCAGTGCTCGGGGTGCTGGGTGCTCAGTGCTCAGTACTCAGGGTGCTGGGTGCTCATTGCTCGTTGTGCTGGGTGCTCAGTGCTCAGTACTCAGGGTGCTGGGTGTTCAGTGCTCAGGGTGCTGTGTGCTCAGTGCTCAGGGTGCTGGGTGCTCAGTGCTCAGGGTGCTGGGTACTCAGTGCTCAGGATGCTGGGTGCTCAGTACTCAGGGTGCTGGGTGCTCATTACTCAGGGTGCTGGGTGCTCAGTGCTCGGGTGCTGGGTGCTCAGTGCTCGCGGTGCTGGGTGCTCAGTGCTCGGGGAGCTCGGTGCTCAGTACTCAGGGTGCTGGGTGCTCAGTGCTCGAGGTGCTCAATACTCAGGGTGCTGTGTGTTCAGTGCTCAGGGTGCTGGGTGCTCAGTACTCAGGGTGCTCGGTGCTTAGTACTCAGGGTGCTGGGTGCTCAGTACTCAGGGTGCTCGGTGCTTAGTACTCAGGGTGCTGGGTGCTCAGTACTCCGGGTGCTGGGTGCTCAGTGCTCGGGGTGCTCAATACTCAGGGTGCTGTGTGTTCAGTGCTCAGGGTGGTGGGTGCTCAGTACTCAGGGTGCTCGGTGCTTAGTACTCAGGGTGCTGGGTGCTCAGTACTCCGGGTGCTGGGTGCTCAGTGCTCGGGGTTCTCGGTGCTCAGTGCTCAAGGTGCTGGGTCCTCAGTACTCAGGGTGCTCATTGCTCAGGGTGCTGGGTGCTCAGTGCTCAGCGTGCTCGGTGCTCGGGGCACTGGGTGCTCAGTGCTCAGGGTGCTCAGAGCTCAGTACTCAGGGTGCTGGGTGCTCAGTGCTCGGGGTGCTCGGTGCTCAGTACTCAGGGTGCTGGGTGCTCAGTGCTCGGGGTGCTCGGTGCTCAGTACGTTGGGTGCTCACTACTCAGGGTGCTGGGTGCTCAGTGCTCAGGGTGCTGGGTGCTCGGTGCTCAGGGTGCTGGGTGCTCAGTACTCAGGGTGCTGGGTGCTCAGTGCTCAGGGTGCTGGGTACTCAGTGCTCAGGGTGCTGGGTGCTCAGTACTCAGGGTGCTTAGTGCTCAGTACTCGGGGTGCTGTGTGTTCAGTGCTCGGGGTGCTGGGTGCTCAGTGCTCAGTACTCAGGGTGCTGGGTGCTCAGTGCTCAGGGTGCTGGGTGCTCAGTGCTCAGGGTGCTGGGTGCTCAGTGCTCAGGGTGCTGGGTACTCAATGCTCAAGGTGCTGGGTGCTCAGTATTCAGGGTGCTCATTGCTCAGGGTGCTGGGTGCTCAGTGCTCAGGGTGCTCGGTGCTCGGGGCACTGGGTGCTCAGTGCTCAGGGTGCTCAGAGCTCAGTACTCAGGGTGCTGGGTGCTCAGTGCTCGGGGTGCTCGGTGCTCAGTACTTAGGGTGCTGGGTGCTCAGTGCACGGGGTGCTCGGTGCTCAGTACGTTGGGTGCTCACTACTCAGGGTGCTGGGTGCTCAGTGCTCAGGGTGCTGGGTGCTCGGTGCTCAGGGTGCTGGGTGCTCAGAACTCAGGGTGCTGGGTGCTCAGTGCTCAGGGTGCTGGGTACTCAGTGCTCAGGGTGCTGGGTGCTCAGTACTCAGGGTGCTCAGTGCTCAGTACTCGGGGTGCTGGGTGTTCAGTGCTCGGGGTGCTGGGTGCTCAGTGCTCAGTACTCAGGGTGCTGGGTGCTCAGTGCTCAGGGTGCTGGGTGCTCAGTACTCAGGGTGCTGGGTGCTCAGTGCTCAGGGTGCTGGGTACTCAATGCTCAGGGTGCTGGGTGCTCAGTACTCAGGGTGCTCAGTGCTCAGTACTCGGGGTGCTGGGTGCTCAGTGCTCAGGGTGCTCAGTGCTCAGTACTCGGGGTGCTGTGTGCTCAGTGCTCAGGGTGCTCAGTGCTCAGTGCTCGGGGTGCTGGGTGCTCAGTGCTCGGGGCGCTGGGTGCTCAGTTCTCGGGGTGCTGGGTGCTCAGTACTCGGGGTGCGGGGTGCTCAGTGCTCAGGGTGCTCAGTGCTCAGTACTCAGTGCTCAGGGTGCTCAGTGCTCAGTGCTCAGGGTGCTGGTTGTTCAGTACTCAGGGTGCTGGGTGCTCAGTGCTCAGGGTGCTGGGTACTCAGTGCTCAGGGTGCTGGGTGCTCAGTACTCAGGGTGCTCAGTGCTCAGTACTCGGGGTGCTGGGTGTTCAGTGCTCGGGGTGCTGGGTGCTCAGTGCTCAGTACTCAGGGTGCTGGGTGCTCAGTGCTCAGGGTGCTGGGTGCTCAGTGCTCAGGGTGCTGGGTGCTCAGTGCTCAGGGTGCTGGGTACTCAGTGCTCAGGGTGCTGGGTGCTCAGTACTCAGGGTGCTCAGTGCTCAGTACTCGGGGTGCTGGGTGCTCAGTGCTCAGGGTGCTCAGTGCTCAGTACTCGGGGTGCTGTGTGCTCAGTGCTCAGGGTGCTCAGTGCTCAGTGCTCGGGGTGCTGGGTGCTCAGTGCTCGGGGCGCTGGGTGCTCAGTTCTCGGGGTGCTGGGTGCTCAGTACTCGGGGTGCGGGGTGCTCAGTGCTCAGGGTGCTCAGTGCTCAGTACTCAGTGCTCAGGGTGCTCAGTGCTCAGTACTCAGGGTGCTGGGTGCTCAGTGCTCGGGGTGCTCGGTGCTCAGTACTCAGGGTGCTGGGTGCTCAGTACTCAGGGTGCTCATTGCTCAGGGTGCTGGGTGCTCAGTGCTCAGGGTGCTCGGTGCTCGGGGCACTGGGTGCTCAGTGCTCAGGGTGCTCGGAGCTCAGTACTCAGGGTGCTGGGTGCTCAGTTCTCGGGGTGCTCGGTGCTCAGTACTCAGGGTGCTGGGTGCTCAGTGCTCGGGGTGCTCGGTGCTCAGTACGTTGGGTGCTCACTACTCAGGGTGCTGGGTACTCAGTGCTCAGGGTGCTGGGTGCTCGGTGCTCAGGGTGCTGTGTGCTCAGTACTCAGGGTGTTGGGTGCTCAGTGCTCGGGGTGCTGGGTGCTCAGTACTCAGGGTGCTGGGTGCTCAGTACTCAGGGTCCTGGGTGCTCAGTACTCGGGTGCTGGGTGCTCAGTGCTCAGGGTGCTGGGTGCTCAGTGCTCGGGGTGCTGGGTGCTCAGTGCTCAGTACTCAGGGTGCTGGGTGTTCAGTGCTCGGGGTGCTGGGTGCTCAGTGCTCAGTACTCAGGGTGTTGGGTGCTCATTGCTCAGGGTGCTGGGTGCTCAGTGCTCAGGGTGCTGGGTGCTCAGTACTCAGGGTGCTCAGGGCTCAGTACTCGGGGTGCTGGGTGCTCAGTGCTCAGGGTGCTCAGTGCTCAGTGCTCAGGGTGCTGGGTGTTCAGTACTCAGGGTGCTGGGTGCTCAGTACTCAGGGTGCTGGGTGCTCAGTGCTCAGGGTGCTGGGTGCTCAGTGCTCGGGGTGCTCAGTACTCAGGGTGCTGTGTGTTCAGTGCTCAGGGTACTGGGTGCTCAGTACTCAGGGTGATAGGTGCTTAGTACTCAGGGTGCTGGGTGCTCAGTACTCCGGGTGCTGGGTGCTCAGTGCTCGGGGTGCTCCGAGCTCAGTACTCAGGGTGATGGGTGCTCAGTTCTCGGGGTGATCGGTGCTCAGTACTCAGAGTGCTGGGTGCTCAGTGCTCGGAGTGCTCGGTGCTGAGTACATTGGGTGCTCACTACTCAGGGTGCTGGGTGCTCAGTGCTCAGTGTGCTGGGTGCTCAGTGCTCAGGGTGCTGGGTGCTCAGTGCTCAGGGTGCTGGGTGCTCAGTATTCAGGGTGCTGGGTGCTCAGTGCTCGGGGTGCTGGGTGCTCAGTGCTCAGGGTGCTGGGTGCTCAGTACTCAGGGTGCTGGGTGCTCAGTGCTCGGGGTGCTGGGTGCTCAGTACTGAGGGTGCTGGGTGCTCATTACTCAGGGTGCTGGGTGCTCAGTACTCGGGTGCTGGGTGCTCAGTGCTCAGGGTGCTGGGTGCTCAGTGCTCGGGGTGCTGGGTGCTCAGTGCTCAGTACTCAGGGTGCTGGGTGCTCAGTGCTCGTTGTGCTGGGTGCTCAGTGCTCAGTACTCAGGGTGCTGTGTGTTCAGTGCTCAGGGTGCTGGGTGCTCAGTACTCAGGGTGATCGGTGCTTAGTACTCAGGGTGCTGGGTGCTCAGAACTCCGGGTGCTGGGTGCTCAGTGCTCAGGGTTCTCAGTGCTCAGTGCTCAAGGTGCTGGGTGCTCAGTACTCATGGTGCTCATTGCTCAGGGTGCTGGGTGCTCAGTGCTCAGGGTGCTCGGTGCTCGGGGCACTGTGTGCTCAGTGCTCAGGGTGCTCAGAGCTCAGTACTCAGGGTGCTGGGTGCTCCGTGCTCGGGGTGCTCGGTGCTCAGTACTCAGGGTGCTGTGTGTTCAGTGCTCGAGGTGCTCAATACTCAGGGTGCTGTGTGTTCAGTGCTCAGGGTGCTGGGTGCTCAGTACTCAGGGTGCTCGGTGCTTAGTACTCAGGGTGCTGGGTGCTCAGTACTCCGGGTGCTGGGTGCTCAGTGCTCGGGGTGCTCAATACTCAGGGTGCTGTGTGTTCAGTGCTCAGGGTGCTGGGTGCTCAGTACTCAGGGTGCTCGGTGCTTAGTACTCAGGGTGCTGGGTGCTCAGTACTCCGGGTGCTGGGTGCTCAGTGCTCGGGGTTCTCGGTGCTCAGTGCTCAAGGTGCTGGGTCCTCAGTACTCAGGGTGCTCATTGCTCAGGGTGCTGGGTGCTCAGTGCTCAGCGTGCTCGGTGCTCGGGGCACTGGGTGCTCAGTGCTCAGGGTGCTCAGAGCTCAGTACTCAGGGTGCTGGGTGCTCAGTGCTCGGGGTGCTCGGTGCTCAGTATTCAGGGTGCTGGGTGCTCAGTGCTCGGGGTGCTCGGTGCTCAGTACGTTGGGTGCTCACTACTCAGGGTGCTGGGTGCTCAGTGCTCAGGGTGCTGGGTGCTCGGTGCTCAGGGTGCTGGGTGCTCAGTACTCAGGGTGCTGGGTGCTCAGTGCTCAGGGTGCTGGGTACTCAGTGCTCAGGGTGCTGGGTGCTCAGTACTCAGGGTGCTTAGTGCTCAGTACTCGGGGTGCTGTGTGTTCAGTGCTCGGGGTGCTGGGTGCTCAGTGCTCAGTACTCAGGGTGCTGGGTGCTCAGTGCTCAGGGTGCTGGGTGCTCAGTGCTCAGGGTGCTGGGTGCTCAGTGCTCAGGGTGCTGGGTACTCAATGCTCAAGGTGCTGGGTGCTCAGTATTCAGGGTGCTCATTGCTCAGGGTGCTGGGTGCTCAGTGCTCAGGGTGCTCGGTGCTCGGGGCACTGGGTGCTCAGTGCTCAGGGTGCTCAGAGCTCAGTACTCAGGGTGCTGGGTGCTCAGTGCTCGGGGTGCTCGGTGCTCAGTACTTAGGGTGCTGGGTGCTCAGTGCACGGGGTGCTCGGTGCTCAGTACGTTGGGTGCTCACTACTCAGGGTGCTGGGTGCTCAGTGCTCAGGGTGCTGGGTGCTCGGTGCTCAGGGTGCTGGGTGCTCAGAACTCAGGGTGCTGGGTGCTCAGTGCTCAGGGTGCTGGGTACTCAGTGCTCAGGGTGCTGGGTGCTCAGTACTCACCGTGCTCAGTGCTCAGTACTCGGGGTGCTGGGTGTTCAGTGCTCGGGGTGCTGGGTGCTCAGTGCTCAGTACTCAGGGTGCTGGGTGCTCAGTGCTCAGGGTGCTGGGTGCTCAGTGCTCAGGGTGCTGGGTGCTCAGTGCTCAGGGTGCTGGGTACTCAGTGCTCAGGGTGCTGGGTGCTCAGTACTCAGGGTGCTCAGTGCTCAGTACTCGGGGTGCTGGGTGCTCAGTGCTCAGGGTGCTCAGTGCTCAGTACTCGGGGTTCTGTGTGCTCAGTGCTCAGGGTGCTCAGTGCTCAGTGCTCGGGGTGCTGGGTGCTCAGTGCTCGGGGCGCTGGGTGCTCAGTTCTCGGGGTGCTGGGTGCTCAGTACTCGGGGTGCGGGGTGCTCAGTGCTCAGGGTGCTCAGTGCTCAGTACTCAGTGCTCAGGGTGCTCAGTGCTCAGTGCTCAGGGTGCTGGTTGTTCAGTACTCAGGGTGCTGGGTGCTCAGTGCTCAGGGTGCTGGGTACTCAGTGCTCAGGGTGCTGGGTGCTCAGTACTCAGGGTGCTCAGTGCTCAGTACTCGGGGTGCTGGGTGTTCAGTGCTCGGGGTGCTGGGTGCTCAGTGCTCAGTACTCAGGGTGCTGGGTGCTCAGTGCTCAGGGTGCTGGGTGCTCAGTGCTCAGGGTGCTGGGTGCTCAGTGCTCAGGGTGCTGGGTACTCAGTGCTCAGGGTGCTGGGTGCTCAGTACTCAGGGTGCTCAGTGCTCAGTACTCGGGGTGCTGGGTGCTCAGTGCTCAGGGTGCTCAGTGCTCAGTACTCGGGGTGCTGTGTGCTCAGTGCTCAGGGTGCTCAGTGCTCAGTGCTCGGGGTGCTGGGTGCTCAGTGCTCGGGGCGCTGGGTGCTCAGTTCTCGGGGTGCTGGGTGCTCAGTACTCGGGGTGCGGGGTGCTCAGTGCTCAGGGTGCTCAGTGCTCAGTACTCAGTGCTCAGGGTGCTCAGTGCTCAGTGCTCAGGGTGCTGGTTGTTCAGTACTCAGGGTGCTGGGTGCTCAGTACTCAGGGTGCTGGGTGCTCAGTGCTCAGGGTGCTGGGTGATCAGTGCTCGGGGTGCTCAGTACTCAGGGTGCTGTGTGTTCAGTGCTCAGGGTACTGGGTGCTCAGTACTCAGGGTGCTCGGTGCTTAGTACTCAGGGTGCTGGGTGCTCAGTACTCCGGGTGCTGGGTGCTCAGTGCTCGGGGTGCTCGTAGATCAGTACTCAGGGTGCTGCGTGCTCAGTTCTCGGGGTGATCGGTGCTCAGTACTCAGGGTGCTGGGTGCTCAGTGCTCGGGGTGCTCGGTGCTCAGTACGTTGGGTGCTCACTACTCAGGTTGCTGGGTGCTCAGTGCTCAGTGTGCTGGGTGCTCAGTGCTCAGGGTGCTGGGTGCTCAGTGCTCAGGGTGCTGGGTGCTCAGTACTCAGGGTGCTGGGTGCTCAGTGCTCGGGGTGCTGGGTGCTCAGTGCTCAGGGTGCTGGGTGCTCAGTACTCAGGGTTCTGGGTGCTCAGTACTCAGGGTGCTGGTTGCTCAGTGCTCGGGGTGCTGGGTGCTCAGTGATCGGGGTGCTGGGTGCTCAGTGCTCGGGGTGCTCGGTGCTCAGTGCTCAAGGTGCTGGGTGCTCAGTACTCAGGGTGCTCATTGCTCAGGGTCCTGGGTGCTCAGTACTCAGGGTGCTGGGTGCTCAGTGCTCAGGGTGCTCGGTGCTCGGGGTGCTGGGTGCTCAGTGCTCGGGGTGCTCGGAGCTCAGTACTCAGGGTGCTGGGTGCTCAGTGCTCAGGGTGCTGGGTGCTCAGTGCTCAGGGTGCTGGGTGCTCAGTGCTCAGGGTGCTGGGTACTCAATGCTCAAGGTGCTGGGTGCTCAGTATTCAGGGTGCTCATTGCTCAGGGTGCTGGGTGCTCAGTGCTCAGGGTGCTCGGTGCTCGGGGCACTGGGTGCTCAGTGCTCAGGGTGCTCAGAGCTCAGTACTCAGGGTGCTGGGTGCTCAGTGCTCGGGGTGCTCGGTGCTCAGTACTTAGGGTGCTGGGTGCTCAGTGCACGGGGTGCTCGGTGCTCAGTACGTTGGGTGCTCACTACTCAGGGTGCTGGGTGCTCAGTGCTCAGGGTGCTGGGTGCTCGGTGCTCAGGGTGCTGGGTGCTCAGAACTCAGGGTGCTGGGTGCTCAGTGCTCAGGGTGCTGGGTACTCAGTGCTCAGGGTGCTGGGTGCTCAGTACTCAGGGTGCTCAGTGCTCAGTACTCGGGGTGCTGGGTGTTCAGTGCTCGGGGTGCTGGGTGCTCAGTGCTCAGTACTCAGGGTGCTGGGTGCTCAGTGCTCAGGGTGCTGGGTGCTCAGTGCTCAGGGTGCTGGGTGCTCAGTGCTCAGGGTGCTGGGTACTCAGTGCTCAGGGTGCTGGGTGCTCAGTACTCAGGGTGCTCAGTGCTCAGTACTCGGGGTGCTGGGTGCTCAGTGCTCAGGGTGCTCAGTGCTCAGTACTCGGGGTGCTGTGTGCTCAGTGCTCAGGGTGCTCAGTGCTCAGTGCTCGGGGTGCTGGGTGCTCAGTGTTCGGGGCGCTGGGTGCTCAGTTCTCGGGGTGCTGGGTGCTCAGTACTCGGGGTGCGGGGTGCTCAGTGCTCAGGGTGCTCAGTGCTCAGTACTCAGTGCTCAGGGTGCTCAGTGCTCAGTGCTCAGGGTGCTGGTTGTTCAGTACTCAAGGTGCTGGGTGCTCAGTACTCAGGGTGCTGGGTGCTCAGTGCTCAGGGTGCTGGGTGATCAGTGCTCGGGGTGCTCAGTACTCAGGGTGCTGTGAGTTCAGTGCTCAGGGTACTGGCTGCTCAGTACTCAGGGTGCTCGGTGCTTAGTACTCAGGGTGCTGGGTGCTCAGTACTCCGGGTGCTGGGTGCTCAGTGCTCGGGGTGCTCGGAGATCAGTACTCAGGGTGCTGGGTGCTCAGTTCTCGGGGTGATCGGTGCTCAGTACTCAGGGTGCTGGGTGCTCAGTGCTCGGGGTGCTCAGTGCTCAGTACGTTGGGTGCTCACTACTCAGGTTGCTGGTTGCTCAGTGCTCAGTGTGCTGGGTGCTCAGTGCTCAGGGTGCTGGGTGCTCAGTGCTCAGTACTCAGGGTGCTGGGTGCTCAGTGCTCAGGGTGCTGGGTGCTCAGTGCTCAGGGTGCTAGGTGCTCAGTGCTCAGGGTGCTGGGTACTCAGTGCTCAGGGTGCTGGGTGCTCAGAACTCAGGGTGCTCAGTGCTCAGTACTCGGTGTGCTGGGTGCTCAGTGCTCAGGGTGCTCAGTGCTCAGTACTCGGGGTGCTGTGTGCTCAGTGCTCAGGGTGCTCAGGGCTCAGTGCTCAGGGTGCTGGGTGCTCAGTGCTCGGGGCGCTGGGTGCTCAGTGCTCAGGGTGCTGGGTGCTCAGTACTCAGGGTGCTGGGTGCTCAGTACTCGGGGTGCTGGGCGCTCAGTACTCAGGGTGCTGGGTGCTCAGTACTCAGGGTGCTGGGTGCTCAGTACTCGGGTGCTGGGTGCTCAGTGCTCAGGGTGCTGGGTGCTCAGTGCTCGGGGTGCTGGGTGCTCAGTGCTCAGTACTCAGGGTGCTGGGTGCTCATTGCTCGTTGTGCTGGGTGCTCAGTGCTCAGTACTCAGGGTGCTGGGTGTTCAGTGCTCAGGGTGCTGTGTGCTCAGTGCTCAGGGTGCTGGGTGCTCAGTGCTCAGGGTGCTGGGTACTCAGTGCTCAGGATGCTGGGTGCTCAGTACTCAGGGTGCTGGGTGCTCATTACTCAGGGTGCTGGGTGCTCAGTGCTCGGGTGCTGGGTGCTCAGTGCTCGCGGTGCTGGGTGCTCAGTGCTCGGGGAGCTCGGTGCTCAGTACTCAGGGTGCTGGGTGCTCAGTGCTCGAGGTGCTCAATACTCAGGGTGCTGTGTGTTCAGTGCTCAGGGTGCTGGGTGCTCAGTACTCAGGGTGCTCGGTGCTTAGTACTCAGGGTGCTGGGTGCTCAGTACTCCGGGTGCTGGGTGCTCAGTGCTCGGGGTTCTCGGTGCTCAGTGCTCAAGGTGCTGGGTGCTCAGTACTCAGGGTGCTCATTGCTCAGGGTGCTGGGTGCTCAGTGCTCAGCGTGCTCGGTGCTCGGGGCACTGGGTGCTCAGTGCTCAGGGTGCTCAGAGCTCAGTACTCAGGGTGCTGGGTGCTCAGTGCTCGGGGTGCTCGGTGCTCAGTACTCAGGGTGCTGGGTGCTCAGTGCTCGGGGTGCTCGGTGCTCAGTACGTTGGGTGCTCACTACTCAGGGTGCTGGGTGCTCAGTGCTCAGGGTGCTGGGTGCTCGGTGCTCAGGGTGCTGGGTGCTCAGTACTCAGGGTGCTGGGTGCTCAGTGCTCAGGGTGCTGGGTACTCAGTGCTCAGGGTGCTGGGTGCTCAGTACTCAGGGTGCTCAGTGCTCAGTACTCGGGGTGCTGGGTGTTCAGTGCTCGGGGTGCTGGGTGCTCAGTGCTCAGTACTCAGGGTGCTGGGTGCTCAGTGCTCAGGGTGCTGGGTGCTCAGTGCTCAGGGTGCTGGGTGCTCAGTGCTCAGGGTGCTGGGTACTCAATGCTCAAGGTGCTGGGTGCTCAGTATTCAGGGTGCTCATTGCTCAGGGTGCTGGGTGCTCAGTGCTCAGGGTGCTCGGTGCTCGGGGCACTGGGTACTCAGTGCTCAGGGTGCTCAGAGCTCAGTACTCAGTACTCAGGGTGCTGGGTGCTCAGTGCTCGGGGTGCTCGGTGCTCAGTACTTAGGGTGCTGGGTGCTCAGTGCACGGGGTGCTCGGTGCTCAGTACGTTGGGTGCTCACTACTCAGGGTGCTGGGTGCTCAGTGCTCAGGGTGCTGGGTGCTCGGTGCTCAGGGTGCTGGGTGCTCAGAACTCAGGGTGCTGGGTGCTCAGTGCTCAGGGTGCTGGGTACTCAGTGCTCAGGGTGCTGGGTGCTCAGTACTCAGGGTGCTCAGTGCTCAGTACTCGGGGTGCTGGGTGTTCAGTGCTCGGGGTGCTGGGTGCTCAGTGCTCAGTACTCAGGGTGCTGGGTGCTCAGTGCTCAGGGTGCTGGGTGCTCAGTGCTCAGGGTGCTGGGTGCTCAGTGCTCAGGGTGCTGGGTACTCAGTGCTCAGGGTGCTGGGTGCTCAGTACTCAGGGTGCTCAGTGCTCAGTACTCGGGGTGCTGGGTGCTCAGTGCTCAGGGTGCTCAGTGCTCAGTACTCGGGGTGCTGTGTGCTCAGTGCTCAGGGTGCTCAGTGCTCAGTGCTCGGGGTGCTGGGTGCTCAGTGCTCGGGGCGCTGGGTGCTCAGTTCTCGGGGTGCTGGGTGCTCAGTACTCGGGGTGCGGGGTGCTCAGTGCTCAGGGTGCTCAGTGCTCAGTACTCAGTGCTCAGGGTGCTCAGTGCTCAGTGCTCAGGGTGCTGGTTGTTCAGTACTCAGGGTGCTGGGTGCTCAGTACTCAGGGTGCTGGGTGCTCAGTACTCAGGGTGCTGGGTGCTCAGTGCTCAGGGTGCTGGGTGATCAGTGCTCGGGGTGCTCAGTACTCAGGGTGCTGTGTGTTCAGTGCTCAGGGTACTGGGTGCTCAGTACTCAGGGTGCTCGGTGCTTTGTACTCAGGGTGCTGGGTGCTCAGTACTCCGGGTGCTGGGTGCTCAGTGCTTGGGGTGCTCGTAGATCAGTACTCAGGGTGCTGGGTGCTCAGTTCTCGGGGTGATCGGTGCTCAGTACTCAGGGTGCTGGGTGCTCAGTGCTCGGGGTGCTCGGTGCTCAGTACGTTGGGTGCTCACTACTCAGGTTGCTGGGTGCTCAGTGCTCAGTGTGCTGGGTGCTCAGTGCTCAGGGTGCTGGGTGCTCAGTGCTCAGGGTGCTGGGTGCTCAGTACTCAGGGTGCTGGGTGCTCAGTGCTCGGGGTGAGGGTGCTCAGTGCTCAGGGTGCTGGGTGCTCAGTACTCAGGGTTCTGGGTGCTCAGTACTCAGGGTGCTGGGTGCTCAGTGCTCGGGGTGCTGGGTGCTCAGTGATCGGGGTGCTGGGTGCTCAGTGCTCGGGGTGCTCGGTGCTCAGTGCTCAAGGTGCTGGGTGCTCAGTACTCAGGGTGCTCATTGCTCAGGGTCCTGGGTGCTCAGTACTCAGGGTGCTGGGTGCTCAGTGCTCAGGGTGCTCGGTGCTCGGGGTGCTGGGTGCTCAGTGCTCGGGGTGCTCGGAGCTCAGTACTCAGGGTGCTGGGTGCTCAGTGCTCAGGGTGCTGGGTGCTCAGTGCTCAGGGTGCTGGGTGCTCAGTGCTCAGGGTGCTGGGTACTCAATGCTCAATGTGCTGGGTGCTCAGTATTCAGGGTGCTCAGTGCTCAGGGTGCTCGGTGCTCGGGGCACTGGGTGCTCAGTGCTCAGGGTGCTCAGAGCTCAGTACTCAGGGTGCTGGGTGCTCAGTGCTCGGGGTGCTCGGTGCTCAGTACTTAGGGTGCTGGGTGCTCAGTGCACGGGGTGCTCGGTGCTCAGTACGTTGGGTGCTCACTACTCAGGGTGCTGGGTGCTCAGTGCTCAGGGTGCTGGGTGCTCGGTGCTCAGGGTGCTGGGTGCTCAGAACTCAGGGTGCTGGGTGCTCAGTGCTCAGGGTGCTGGGTACTCCGTGCTCAGGGTGCTGGGTGCTCAGTACTCAGGGTGCTCAGTGCTCAGTACTCGGGGTGCTGGGTGTTCAGTGCTCGGGGTGCTGGGTGCTCAGTGCTCAGTACTCAGGGTGCTGGGTGCTCAGTGCTCAGGGTGCTGGGTGCTCAGTGCTCAGGGTGCTGGGTGCTCAGTGCTCAGGGTGCTGGGTACTCAGTGCTCAGGGTGCTGGGTGCTCAGTACTCAGGGTGCTCAGTGCTCAGTACTCGGGGTGCTGGGTGCTCAGTGCTCAGGGTGCTCAGTGCTCAGTACTCTGGGTGCTGTGTGCTCAGTGCTCAGGGTGCTCAGTGCTCAGTGCTCCAGGTGCTGGGTGCTCAGTGCTCGGGGCGCTGTGTGCTCAGTTCTCGATGTGCTGGGTGCTCAGTACTCGGGGTGCGGGGTGCTCAGTGCTCAGGGTGCTCAGTGCTCAGTACTCAGTGCTCAGGGTGCTCAGTGCTCAGTGCTCAGGGTGCTGGTTGTTCAGTACTCAGGGTGCTGGGTGCTCAGTACTCAGGGTGCTGGGTGCTCAGTGCTCAGGGTGCTGGGTGATCAGTGCTCGGGGTGCTCAGTACTCAGGGTGCTGTGTGTTCAGTGCTCAGGGTACAGGGTGCTCAGTACTCAGGGTGCTCGGTGCTTAGTACTCAGGGTGCTGGGTGCTCAGTACTCCGGGTGCTGGGTGCTCAGTGCTCGGTGTGCTCGGAGATCAGTACTCAGGGTGCTGGGTGCTCAGTTCGCGGGGTGATCGGTGCTCAGTACTCAGGGTGCTGGGTGCTCAGTGCTCGGGGTGCTCGGTGCTCAGTACGTTGGGTGCTCACTACTCAGGTTGCTGGGTGCTCAGTGCTCAGTGTGCTGGGTGCTCAGTGCTCAGGGTGCTGGGTGCTCAGTGCTCAGGGTGCTGGGTGCTCAGTACTCAGGGTGCTGGGTGCTCAGTGCTCGGGGTGCTGGGTGCTCAGTGCTCAGGGTGCTGGGTGCTCAGTACTCAGGGTGCTGGGTGCTCAGTACTCAGGGTGCTGGGTGCTCAGTGCTCGGGGTGCTGGGTGCTCAGTGATCGGGGTGCTGGGTGCTCAGTGCTCGGGGTGCTCGGTGCTCAGTGCTCAAGGTGCTGGGTGCTCAGTACTCAGGGTGCTCATTGCTCAGGGTCCTGGGTGCTCAGTACTCAGGGTTCTGGGTGCTCAGTGCTCAGGGTGCTCGGTGCTCGGGGTGCTGGGTGCTCAGTGCTCGGGGTGCTCGGAGCTCAGTACTCAGGGTGCTGGGTGCTCAGTGCTCGGGGTGCTCGGTGCTCAGTACTCATAGTGCTGGGTGCTCAGTGCTCGGGGTGCTGGGTGCTCACTGCTCAGTACTCAGGGTGCTGGGTGCTCAGTGCTCAGGGTGCTGTGTGCTCAGTGCTCAGGGTGCTGGGTGCTCAGTGCTGAGGCTGCTGGGTACTCAGTACTCAGGTTGCTGGGTGCTCAGTGCTCGGGGTGCTATGTGCTCAGTGCTCGCGGTGCTGGGTGCTCAGTGCTCGGGGTGCTGGGTGCTCAGTGCTCGGGGTGCTATGTGCTCAGTGCTCGCGGTGCTGGGTGCTCAGTGCTCGGGGTGCTCGGTGCTCAGTCCTCAGGGTGCTGGGTGCTCAGTGCTCGAGGTGCTCAGTACTCAGGGTGCTGTGTATTCAGTGCTCGGGTCGCTGGGTGCTCAGTACTCCGGGTGCTGGGTGCTCAGTGCTCGTGGTTCTCGGTGCTCAGTGCTCAAGGTGCTGGGTGCTCAGTACTCAGGGTGCTCATTGCTCAGGGTGCTGGGTGCTCAGTGCTCAGGGTGCTCGGTGCTCGGGGCACTGGTTGCTCAGTGCTCAGGGTGCTCGGAGCTCAGTAATCAGGGTGCTGGGTGCACAGTGCTCGCGGTGCTCGGTGCTCATTACTCAGGGTGCTGGGTGCTCAGTGCTCGGGGTGCTCGGTGCTCAGTACGTTGGGTGCTCACTACTCAGGGTGCTGGGTGCTCAGTGCTCAGGGTGCTGGGTGCTCGGTGCTCAGGGTGCTGGGTGCTCAGTACTCAGGGTGCTGGGTGCTCAGTGCTCGGGGTGCTGGGTGCTCAGTACTCAGGGTGCTGGGTGCTCAGTACTCAGGGTCCTGGGTGCTCAGTACTCGGGTGCTGGGTGCTCAGTGCTCAGGTTGCTGGGTGCTCAGTGCTCGGGGTGCTGGGTGCTCAGTGCTCAGTACTCAGGGTGCTGGGTGTTCAGTGCTCGGGGTGCTGGGTGCTCAGTGCTCAGTACTCAGGGTGCTGGGTGCTCAGTGCTCAGGGTGCTGGGTGCTCAGTGCTCAGGGTGCTGGGTGCTCACTTCTCAGGGTGCTCAGTGCTCAGTACTCGGGGTGCTGGGTGCTCAGTGCTCAGGGTGCTCAGTGCTCAGTACCCGGGGTGCTGTGTGCTCAGTGCTCAGGGTGCTCAGTGCTCAGTGCTCGGGGTGCCGGGTGCTCAGTGCTCGGGACGCTGGGTGCTCAGTGCTCGGGGTGCTGGGTGCTCAGTACTCGGGGTGCTGGGTGCTCAGTGCTCAGGGTGCTCAGTGCTCAGTACTCAGTGCTCAGGGTGCTCAGTGCTCAGTGCTCAGGGTGCTGGGTGTTCAGTACTCAGTGTGCTGGGTGCTCAGTACTCAGGGTGCTGGGTGCTCAGTGCTCAGGGTGCTGGGTGCTCAGTGCTCGGGGTGCTCAGTACTCAGGGTGCTGAGTGTTCAGTGCTCGGGGTACTGGGTGCTCAGTACTCAGGGTGATCGGTGCTTTGTACTCAGGGTGCTGGGTGCTCAGTACTCCGGGTGCTGGGTGCTCAGTGCTCGGGGTGCTCGGAGCTCAGTACTCAGGGTGATGGGTGCTCAGTTCTCGGGGTGATCGGTGCTCAGTACTCAGAGTGCTGGTTGCTCAGTGCTCGGGGTGCTCGGTGCTCAGGACGTTGGGTGCTCACTACTCTGTGTGCTGGGTGCTCAGTGCTCAGTGTGCTGGGTGCTCAGTGCTCAGGGTGCTTGGTGCTCAGTATTCAGGGTGCTGGGTGCTCAGTGCTCGGGGTGCTGGGTGCTCAGTGCGCAGGGTGCTGGGTGCTCAGTACTCAGGGTGCTGGGTGCTCAGTACTCGGGGTGCTGGGCGCTCAGTACTCAGGGTGCTGGGTGCTCAGTACTCAGGGTGCTGGGTGCTCAGTACTCGGGTGCTGGGTGCTCAGTGCTCAGGGTGCTGGGTGCTCAGTGATCGGGGTGCTGGGTGCTCAGTGCTCACTACTCAGGGTGCTGGGTGCTCAGTGCTCCTTGTGCTGGGTGCTCAGTGCTCAGTACTCAGGGTGCTGGGTGCTCAGTGCTCAGGGCGCAGTGTGCTCAGTGCTCAGGGTGCTGGGTGCTCAGTGCTCAGGGTGCAGGGTACTCAGTGCTCAGGGTGCTGGGTGCTCAGTACTCAGGGTGCTCTGTGCTCATTACTCAGGGTGCTGGGTGCTCAGTGCTCGGGTGCTGGGTGCTCAGTGCTCGCGGTGCTGGGTGCTCAGTGCTCGGGGTGCTCGGTGCTCAGTACTCAGGGTGCTGGGTGCTCAGTGCTCGAGGTGCTCAGTACTCAGGGTGCTGTGTGTTCAGTGCTCAGGGTGCTGGGTGCTCAGTACTCAGGGTGCTCGGTGCTTAGTACTCAGGGTGCTGGGTGCTCAGTACTCTGGGTGCTGGGTGCTCAGTGCTCGGGGTGCTGGGTGCTCAGTGCTCAGTACTCAGGGTGCTGGGTGCTCAGTGCTCAGGGTGCTCAATTCTCAGTACTCAGTGCTCAGGGTGCTCAGTGCTCAGTGCTCAGGGTGCTGGGTATTCAGTACTCAGGGTGCTGGGTGCTCAGTACTCAGGGTGCTGGGTGCTCAGTGATCAGGGTGCTGGGTGCTCAGTGCTCGGGGTGCTCAGTACTCAGGGTGCTGAGTGTTCAGTGCTCAGGGTACTGGGTGCTCAGTACTCAGGGTGATCGGTGCTTAGTGCTCAGGGTGCTGGGTGCTGAGTGTTCAGTACTCAGGGTGCTGGGTGCTCAGTACTCAGGGTGCTGGGTGCTCAGTGCTCGGGGTGCTGGGTGCTCAGTGCGCAGGGTGCTGGGTGCTCAGTACTCAGGGTGCTGGGTGCTCAGTACTCGGGGTGCTGGGCGCTCAGTACTCAGGGTGATGGGTGCTCAGTACTCAGGGTGCTGGGTGCTCAGTACTCGGGTGCTGGGTGATCAGTGCTCAGGGTGCTGGGTGCTCAGTGATCGGGGTGCTGGGTGCTCAGTGCTCAGTACTCAGGGTGCTGGGTGCTCAGTGCTCCTTGTGCTGGGTGCTCAGTGCTCAGTACTCAGGGTGCTGGGTGCTCAGTGCTCAGGGTGCTGTGTGCTCAGTGCTCAGTGTGGTGGGTGCTCAGTACTCAGGGTGCTCAGTGCTCAGGGTGCTGTGTGCTCAGTGCTCAGTGTGCTGGGTGCTCAGTCCTCAGGGTGCAGGGTACTCAGTGCTCAGGGTGCTGGGTGCTCAGTACTCAGGGTGCTCTGTGCTCATTACTCAGGGTGCTGGGTGCTCAGTGCTCGGGTGTTGGGTGCTCAGTGCTCGCGGTGCTGGGTGCTCAGTGCTCGGGGTGCTCGGTGCTCAGTACTCAGGGTGCTGGGTGCTCAGTGCTCGAGGTGCTCAGTACTCAGGGTGCTGTGTGTTCAGTGCTCAGGGTGCTGGGTGCTCAGTACTCAGGGTGCTCGGTGCTTAGTACTCAGGGTGCTGGGTGCTCAGTACTCTGGGTGCTGGGTGCTCAGTGCTCGGGGTGCTCGTTGCTCAGTGCTCAAGGTGCTGGGTGCTCAGTACTCAGGGTGCTCATTGCTCAGGGTGCTGGGTGCTCAGTGCTCAGGGTGCTCCGTGCTCGGGGCGCTGGGTGCTCAGTGCTCACGGTGCTCGGAGCTCAGTACTCAGGGTGCTGGGTGCTCAGGGCTCAGGGTGCTCGGTGCTCAGTACTCAGGGTGCTGGGTGCTCAGTGCTCGGGGTGCTCGGTGCTCAGTACGTTGGGTGCTCACAACTCAGGGTGCTGGGTGCTCAGTGCTCAGGGGGCTGGGTGCTCAGTACTCCGGGTGCTGGGTGCTCAGTGCTCGGGGTGCTCAAAGCTCAGTACTCAGGGTGCTGGGTGCTCAGTTCTCGGGGTGATCGGTGCTCAGTACTCAGGGTGCTGGGTGCTCAGTGCTCGGGGTGCTCGGTGCTCAGTACGTTGGGTGCTCACTACTCAGGGTGCTGGGTGCTCAGTGCTCAGTGTGCTGGGTGCTCAGTGCTCAGGGTGCTGGGTGCTCAGTGCTCAGGGTGCTGGGTGCTCAGTACTCAGGGTGCTGGGTGCTCAGTGCTCGGGGTGCTGGGTGCTCAGTGCTCAGGCTGCTGGGTGCTCAGTACTCAGGGTGCTGGGTGCTCAGTACTCGGGGTGCTGGGCGCTCAGTACTCAGGGTGCTGGGTGCTCAGTACTCAGGGTGCTGGGTGCTCAGTACTCGGGTGCTGGGTGCTCAGTGCTCGGGGTGCTGGGTGCTCAGTGCACAGTACTAAGGGTGCTGGGCGCTCAGTGCTCAGGGTGCTGGGTGCTCAGTGCTCAGTACTCAGGGTGCTGGGTGCTCAGTGCTCAGGGTCCTGTGTGCTCAGTGCTCAGGGTGCTGGGTGCTCAGTGCTCAGGGTGCTGGGTACTCAGTGCTCAGGGTGCTGGGTGCTCAGTACTCAGGGTGCTGGGTGCTCAGTACTCAGGTTGCTGGGTGCTCAGTGCTCGCGGTGCTGGGTGCTCAGTGCTCGGGGTGCTCGGTGCTCAGTACTCAGGGTGCTGGGTGCTCAGTGCTCGAGGTGCTCAGTACTCAGGGTGCTGTGTGTTCAGTGCTCAGGGTGCTGGGTGCTCA
This sequence comes from Microtus oregoni, assembly GCF_018167655.1. Taxonomy (NCBI): domain Eukaryota; kingdom Metazoa; phylum Chordata; class Mammalia; order Rodentia; family Cricetidae; genus Microtus; species Microtus oregoni. The sequence goes on from NW_024543343.1 coordinate 219,507, forward strand.
GTACTCAGGGTGCTCGGTGCTTAGTACTCAGGGTGCTTGGTGCTCAGTACTCCGGGTGCTGGGTGCTCAGTGCTCGGGGTGCTCGGTGCTCAGTGCTCAAGGTGCTGGGTGCTCAGTACTCAGGGTGCTCATTGCTCAGGGTGCTGGGTGCTCAGTACTCAGGGTGCTGGGTGCTCAGTGCTCATTGTGCTCGGTGCGCTGGGAGCTCCGTCCTCGGGGTGCTCGGAGCTCAGTACTCAGGGTGCTGGGTGCTCAGTGCTCGGGGTTCTCGGTGCTCAGTACTCAGGGTGCTGGGTGCTCAGTGCTCGTTGTGCTCGGTGCTCAGTACTTTGGGTGCTCACTACTCAGGGTGCTGGGTGCTCAGTGCTCAGGGTGCTGGGTGCTCGGTGCTCAGGGTGCTGGGTGCTCAGTACTCAGGGTGCTGGGTGCTCAGTTCTCGGGGTGCTGGGTGCTCAGTGCTCAGGGGGCTGGGTGCTCAGTACTCAGGATGCTGGGTGTTCAGTACTCGGGGTGCTGGGTTCTCAGTACTCAGGGTGCTGGGTGCTCAGTACTCGGGGTGCTGGGTTCTCAGTACACAGGTTGCTGGGTGCTCAGTACTCAGGGTGCTGGGTGCTCAGTACTCGGGTGCTGGGTGCTCAGTGCTCAGGGTGCTGGGTGCTCAGTGCTCGGGGTGCTGGGTGCTCAGGGCTCAGTACTCAGGGTGCTGGGTGCTCAGTGCTCGGGGTGCTGGGTGCTGAGTGCTCAGTACTCAGGGTGTTGGGTGCTCAGGGCTCAGGGTGCTGGGTCCTCAGTGCTCAGGGTGCTGGGTGCTCAGTGCTCGGGGTGCTGGGTGCTCAGTGCTCAGTACTCAGGGTGCTGTGTGCTCAGTGCTCAGGGTGCTGGGTGCTCAGTGCTCGTGGTGCTGGGTTCTCAGTGCTCAGGGTGCTGGGTGCTCAGTACTCGGGGTGCTCGGTGCTCAGTACTCAGGGTGCTGGGTGCTCAGTGCTCGGGGTGCTGGGTGCTGAGTGCTCAGTACTCAGGGTGCTGTGTTCTCAGGGCTCAGGGTGCTGGGTCCTCAGTGCTCAGGGTGCTGGGTGCTCAGTGCTCGGGGTGCTGGGTGCTCAGTGCTCGCTGTGCTGGGTGCTCAGTGCTCGGGGTGCTCGGTGCTCAGTACTCAGGGTGCTGGGTGCTCAGTGCTCGAGGTGCTCAGTACTCAGGGTGCTGTGTGTTCAGTGCTCAGGGTGCTGGGTGCTCAGTACTCAGGGTGCTTGGTGCTTAGTACTCAGGGTGCTGGGTGCTCAGTGGTCGCGGTGCTCGGTGCTCAGTGCTCAAGGTGCTGGGTGCTCAGTACTCAGGGTGCTCATTGCTCAGGGTGCTGGGTGCTCTGTGCTCAGGGTGCTCCGTGCTCGGGGCGCTGGGTGATCAGTGCTCACGGTGCTTGGAGCTCAGTACTCAGGGTGCTGGGTGCTCAGTGCTCGGGGTGCTCGGTGCTCAGTACTCAGGGTGCTGGGTGCTCAGTGCTCGGGGTGCTCGGTGCTCAGTACGTTGGGTGCGCACAACTCAGGGTGCTGGGTGCTCAGTGCTCAGGGTGCTGGGTGCTCAGTACTCCGGGTGCTGGGTGCTCAGTGCTCAGGGTGCTGGGTGCTCAGTACTCAGGGTGCTGGGTGCTCAGTGCTCAGGGTGCTGGGTGCTCAGTGCTCAGGGTGCTGGGTGCTCAGTACTGACGGTGCTGGGTGCTCAGTACTCGGGGTGCTGGGCGGGTGCTGGGTGCTCAGTACTCACGGTGCTGGGTGCTCAGTACTCGGGTGCTGGGTGCTCAGTGCTCAGGGTGCTGGGTGCTCAGTGCTCGGGGTGCTGGGTGCTCAGTGCTCAGTACTCAGGGTGCTGGATGCTCAGTGCTCAGGGCGCTGGGTGCTCAGTTCTCAGTACTCAGGGTGCTGGGTGCTCAGTGCTCAGGGTGCTGTGTGCTCAATGCTCAGGGTGCTGGGTGCTCAGTGCTCAGGGTGCTGGGTACTCAGTGCTCAGGGTGCTGGGTGCTCAATACTCAGGGTGCTGGGTGCTCAGTACTCAGGTTGCTGGGTGCTCAGTGCTCGGGGTGCTGGGTGCTCAGTGCTCGGGGTGCTCGGTGCTCAGTACTCAGGGTGTTGGGTGCTCAGTGCTCGAGGTGCTCAGTACTCAGGGTGCTGTGTGTTCAGTGCTCAGGGTGCTGGGTGCTCAGTACTCAGGGTGCTCGGTGCTTAGTACTCAGGGTGCTTGGTGCTCAGTACTCCGGGTGCTGGGTGCTCAGTGCTCGGGGTGCTCGGTGCTCAGTACTCAGGGTGTTGGGTGCTCAGTGCTCGAGGTGCTCAGTACTCAGGGTGCTGTGTGTTCAGTGCTCAGGGTGCTGGGTGCTCAGTACTCAGGGTGCTCGGTGCTTAGTACTCAGGGTGCTTGGTGCTCAGTACTCAGGGTGCTGGGTGCTCAGTGCTCGCGGTGCTCGGTGCTCAGTACTCAGGGTGCTGGGTGCTCAGTGCTCGGGGTGCTCGGTGCTCAGTACGTTGGGTGCTCACTACTCAGGGTGCTGGGTGCTCAGTGCTCAGGGTGCTGGGTGCTTAGTGCTCAGGGTGCTGGGTGCTGAGTGTTCAGTACTCAGGGTGCTGGGTGCTCAGTACTCAGGGTGCTGGGTGCTCAGTGCTCGCGGTGCTCGGTGCTCAGTACTCAGGGTGCTGGGTGCTCAGTGCTCGGGGTGCTCGGTGCTCAGTACGTTGGGTGCTCACTACTCAGGGTGCTGGGTGCTCAGTGCTCAGGGTGCTGGGTGCTCGGTGCTCAGGGTGCTGGGTGCTCAGTACTCAGGGTGCTGGGTGCTCAGTGCTCGGGGAGCTGGGTGCTCAGTACTCAGGGTGCTGGGTGCTCAGTACTCAGGGTCCTGGGTGCTCAGTACTCGGGTGCTGGGTGCTCAGTGCTCAGGTGGCTGGGTGCTCAGTGCTCGGGGTGCTGGGTGCTCAGTGCTCAGTACTCAGGGTGCTGGGTGTTCAGTGCTCGGGGTGCTGGGTGCTCAGTGCTCAGTACTCAGGGTGCTGGGTGCTCAGTGCTCAGGGTGCTGGGTGCTCAGTGCTCAGGGTGCTGGGTGCTCAGTTCTCAGGGTGCTCAGTGCTCAGTACTCGGGGTGCTGGGTGCTCAGTGCTCAGGGTGCTCAGTGCTCAGTACCCGGGGTGCTGTGTGCTCAGTGCTCAGGGTGCTCAGTGCTCAGTGCTCGGGGTGCCGGGTGCTCAGTGCTCGGGACGCTGGGTGCTCAGTGCTCGGGGTGCTGGGTGCTCAGTACTCGGGGTGCTGGGTGCTCAGTGCTCAGGGTGCTCAGTGCTCAGTGCTCAGGGTGCTGGGTGTTCAGTACTCAGTGTGCTGGGTGCTCAGTACTCAGGGTGCTGGGTGCTCAGTGCTCAGGGTGCTGGGTGCTCAGTGCTCGGGGTGCTCAGTACTCAGGGTGCTGAGTGTTCAGTGCTCGGGGTACTGGGTGCTCAGTACTCAGGGTGATCGGTGCTTTGTACTCAGGGTGCTGGGTGCTCAGTACTCCGGGTGCTGGGTGCTCAGTGCTCGGGGTGCTCGGAGCTCAGTACTCAGGGTGATGGGTGCTCAGTTCTCGGGGTGATCGGTGCTCAGTACTCAGAGTGCTGGTTGCTCAGTGCTTGGGGTGCTCGGTGCTCAGGACGTTGGGTGCTCACTACACTGTGTGCTGGGTGCTCAGTGCTCAGTGTGCTGGGTGCTCAGTGCTCAGGGTGCTTGGTGCTCAGTATTCAGGGTGCTGGGTGCTCAGTGCTCGGGGTGCTGGGTGCTCAGTGCGCAGGGTGCTGGGTGCTCAGTACTCAGGGTGCTGGGTGCTCAGTACTCGGGGTGCTGGGCGCTCAGTACTCAGGGTGCTGGGTGCTCAGTACTCAGGGTGCTGGGTGCTCAGTACTCGGGTGCTGGGTGCTCAGTGCTCAGGGTGCTGGGTGCTCAGTGATCGGGGTGCTGGGTGCTCAGTGCTCACTACTCAGGGTGCTGGGTGCTCAGTGCTCCTTGTGCTGGGTGCTCAGTGCTCAGTACTCAGGGTGCTGGGTGCTCAGTGCTCAGGGCGCAGTGTGCTCAGTGCTCAGGGTGCTGGGTGCTCAGTGCTCAGGGTGCAGGGTACTCAGTGCTCAGGGTGCTGGGTGCTCAGTACTCAGGGTGCTCTGTGCTCATTACTCAGGGTGCTGGGTGCTCAGTGCTCGGGTGCTGGGTGCTCAGTGCTCGCGGTGCTGGGTGCTCAGTACTCGGGGTGCTCGGTGCTCAGTACTCAGGGTGCTGGGTGCTCAGTGCTCGAGGTGCTCAGTACTCAGGGTGCTGTGTGTTCAGTGCTCAGGGTGCTGGGTGCTCAGTACTCAGGGTGCTCGGTGCTTAGTACTCAGGGTGCTGGGTGCTCAGTACTCTGGGTGCTGGGTGCTCAGTGCTCGGGGTGCTGGGTGCTCAGTGCTCAGTACTCAGGGTGCTGGGTGCTCAGTGCTCAGGGTGCTCAATTCTCAGTACTCAGTGCTCAGGGTGCTCAGTGCTCAGTGCTCAGGGTGCTGGGTGTTCAGTACTCAGGGTGCTGGGTGCTCAGTACTCAGGGTGCTGGGTGCTCAGTGATCAGGGTGCTGGGTGCTCAGTGCTCGGGGTGCTCAGTGCTCAGTGCTCAGGGTGCTGGGTGTTCAGTACTCAGGGTGCTGAGTGTTCAGTGCTCAGGGTACTGGGTGCTCAGTACTCAGGGTGATCGGTGCTTAGTGCTCAGGGTGCTGGGTGCTGAGTGTTCAGTACTCAGGGTGCTGGGTGCTCAGTACTCAGGGTGCTGGGTGCTCAGTGCTCGGGGTGCTGGGTGCTCAGTGCGCAGGGTGCTGGGTGCTCAGTACTCAGGGTGCTGGGTGCTCAGTACTCGGGGTGCTGGGCGCTCAGTACTCAGGGTGATGGGTGCTCAGTACTCAGGGTGCTGGGTGCTCAGTACTCGGGTGCTGGGTGCTCAGTGCTCAGGGTGCTGGGTGCTCAGTGATCGGGGTGCTGGGTGCTCAGTGCTCAGTACTCAGGGTGCTGGGTGCTCAGTGCTCCTTGTGCTGGGTGCTCAGTGCTCAGTACTCAGGGTGCTGGGTGCTCAGTGCTCAGGGTGCTGTGTGCTCAGTGCTCAGTGTGCTGGGTGCTCAGTACTCAGGGTGCTCAGTGCTCAGGGTGCTGTGTGCTCAGTGCTCAGTGTGCTGGGTGCTCAGTGCTCAGGGTGCAGGGTACTCAGTGCTCAGGGTGCTGGGTGCTCAGTACTCAGGGTGCTCTGTGCTCATTACTCAGGGTGCTGGGTGCTCAGTGCTCGGGTGCTGGGTGCTCAGTGCTCGCGGTGCTGGGTGCTCAGTGCTCGGGGTGCTCGGTGCTCAGTACTCAGGGTGCTGGGTGCTCAGTGCTCGAGGTGCTCAGTACTCAGGGTGCTGTGTGTTCAGTGCTCAGGGTGCTGGGTGCTCAGTACTCAGGGTGCTCGGTGCTTAGTACTCAGGGTGCTGGGTGCTCAGTACTCTGGGTGCTGGGTGCTCAGTGCTCGGGGTGCTCGTTGCTCAGTGCTCAAGGTGCTGGGTGCTCAGTACTCAGGGTGCTCATTGCTCAGGGTGCTGGGTGCTCAGTGCTCAGGGTGCTCCGTGCTCGGGGCGCTGGGTGCTCAGTGCTCACGGTGCTCGGAGCTCAGTACTCAGGGTGCTGGGTGCTCAGGGCTCAGGGTGCTCGGTGCTCAGTACTCAGGGTGCTGGGTGCTCACTGCTCGGGGTGCTCGGTGCTCAGTACGTTGGGTGCTCACAACTCAGGGTGCTGGGTGCTCAGTGCTCAGGGGGCTGGGTGCTCAGTACTCCGGGTGCTGGGTGCTCAGTGCTCGGGGTGCTCAAAGCTCAGTACTCAGGGTGCTGGGTGCTCAGTTCTCGGGGTGATCGGTGCTCAGTACTCAGGGTGCTGGGTGCTCAGTGCTCGGGGTGCTCGGTGCTCAGTACGTTGGGTGCTCACTACTCAGGGTGCTGGGTGCTCAGTGCTCAGTGTGCTGGGTGCTCAGTGCTCAGGGTGCTGGGTGCTCAGTGCTCAGGGTGCTGGGTGCTCAGTACTCAGGGTGCTGGGTGCTCAGTGCTCGGGGTGCTGGGTGCTCAGTGCTCAGGCTGCTGGGTGCTCAGTACTCAGGGTGCTGGGTGCTCAGTACTCGGGGTGCTGGGCGCTCAGTACTCAGGGTGCTGGGTGCTCAGTACTCAGGGTGCTGGGTGCTCAGTACTCGGGTGCTGGGTGCTCAGTGCTCGGGGTGCTGGGTGCTCAGTGCTCAGTACTCAGGGTGCTGGGCGCTCAGTGCTCAGGGTGCTGGGTGCTCAGTGCTCAGTACTCAGGGTGCTGGGTGCTCAGTGCTCAGGGTCCTGTGTGCTCAGTGCTCAGGGTGCTGGGTGCTCAGTGCTCAGGGTGCTGGGTACTCAGTGCTCAGGGTGCTGGGTGCTCAGTACTCAGGGTGCTGGGTGCTCAGTACTCAGGTTGCTGGGTGCTCAGTGCTCGCGGTGCTGGGTGCTCAGTGCTCGGGGTGCTCGGTGCTCAGTACTCAGGGTGCTGGGTGCTCAGTGCTCGAGGTGCTCAGTACTCAGGGTGCTGTGTGTTCAGTGCTCAGGGTGCTGGGTGCTCAGTACTCAGGGTGCTCGGTGCTTAGTACTCAGGGTGCTTGGTGCTCAGTACTCCGGGTGCTGGGTGCTCAGTGCTCGGGGTGCTCGGTGCTCAGTGCTCAAGGTGCTGGGTGCTCAGTACTCAGGGTGCTCATTGCTCAGGGTGCTGGGTGCTCAGTACTCAGGGTGCTGGGTGCTCAGTGCTCAGGGTGCTCGGTGCTCGGTGCGCTGGGAGCTCCGTCCTCGGGGTGCTCGGAGCTCAGTACTCAGGGTGCTGGGTGCTCAGTGCTCGGGGTTCTCGGTGCTCAGTACTCAGGGTGCTGGGTGCTCAGTGCTCGTTGTGCTCGGTGCTCAGTACTTTGGGTGCTCACTACTCAGGGTGCTGGGTGCTCAGTGCTCAGGGTGCTGGGTGCTCAGTGCTCAGGGTGCTGGGTGCTCAGTACTCAGGGTGCTGGGTGCTCAGTTCTCGGGGTGCTGGGTGCTCAGTGCTCAGGGGGCTGGGTGCTCAGTACTCAGGATGCTGGGTGTTCAGTACTCGGGGTGCTGGGTTCTCAGTACTCAGGGTGCTGGGTGCTCAGTACTCGGGGTGCTGGGTTCTCAGTACACAGGTTGCTGGGTGCTCAGTACTCAGGGTGCTGGGTGCTCAGTACTCGGGTGCTGGGTGCTCAGTGCTCAGGGTGCTGGGTGCTCAGTGCTCGGGGTGCTGGGTGCTCAGGGCTCAGTACACAGGGTGCTGGGTGCTCAGTGCTCGGGGTGCTGGGTGCTGAGTGCTCAGTACTCAGGGTGTTGGGTGCTCAGGGCTCAGGGTGCTGGGTCCTCAGTGCTCAGGGTGCTGGGTGCTCAGTGCTCGGGGTGCTGGGTGCTCAGTGCTCAGTACTCAGGGTGCTGTGTGCTCAGTGCTCAGGGTGCTGGGTGCTCAGTGCTCGGGGTGCTGGGTGCTCAGTGCTCAGGGTGCTGGGTGCTCAGTACTCGGGGTGCTCGGTGCTCAGTACTCAGGGTGCTGGGTGCTCAGTGCTCGGGGTGCTGGGTGCTGAGTGCTCAGTACTCAGGGTGCTGTGTTCTCAGGGCTCAGGGTGCTGGGTCCTCAGTGCTCAGGGTGCTGGGTGCTCAGTGCTCGGGGTGCTGGGTGCTCAGTGCTCGCTGTGCTGGGTGCTCAGTGCTCGGGGTGCTCGGTGCTCAGTACTCAGGGTGCTGGGTGCTCAGTGCTCGAGGTGCTCAGTACTCAGGGTGCTGTGTGTTCAGTGCTCAGGGTGCTGGGTGCTCAGTACTCAGGGTGCTTGGTGCTTAGTACTCAGGGTGCTGGGTGCTCAGTGGTCGCGGTGCTCGGTGCTCAGTGCTCAAGGTGCTGGGTGCTCAGTACTCAGGGTGCTCATTGCTCAGGGTGCTGGGTGCTCTGTGCTCAGGGTGCTCCGTGCTCGGGGCGCTGGGTGATCAGTGCTCACGGTGCTCGGAGCTCAGTACTCAGGGTGCTGGGTGCTCAGTGCTCGGGGTGCTCGGTGCTCAGTACTCAGGGTGCTGGGTGCTCAGTGCTCGGAGTGCTCGGTGCTCAGTACGTTGGGTGCTCACTACTCAGGGTGCTGGGTGCTCAGTGCTCAGTGTGCTGGGTGCTCAGTGCTCAGGGTGCTGGGTGCTCAGTGCTCAGGGTGCTGGGTGCTCAGTACTCAGGGTGCTGGGTGCTCAGTGCTCAGGGTGCTGGGTGCTCAGTGCTCAGGGTGCTGGGTGCTCAGTACTGAGGGTGCTGGGTGCTCAGTACTCGGGGTGCTGGGCGGGTGCTGGGTGCTCAGTACTCAGGGTGCTGGGTGCTCAGTACTCGGGTGCTGGGTGCTCAGTGCTCAGGGTGCTGGGTGCTCAGTGCTCGGGGTGCTGGGTGCTCAGTGCTCAGTACTCAGGGTGCTGGGTGCTCAGTGCTCAGGGTGCTGGGTGCTCAGTTCTCAGTACTCAGGGTGCTGGGTGCTCAGTGCTCAGGGTGCTGTGTGCTCAGTGCTCAGGGTGCTGGGTGCTCAGTGCTCAGGGTGCTGGGTACTCAGTGCTCAGGGTGCTGGGTGCTCAATACTCAGGGTGCTGGGTGCTCAGTGCTCAGGGTGCTGGGTGCTCAGTACTCCGGGTGCTGGGTGCTCAGTGCTCGGGGTGCTCGGAGCTCAGTACTCAGGGTGCTGGGTGCTCAGTTCTCGGGGTGATCGGTGCTCAGTACTCAGGGTGCTGGGTGCTCAGTGCTCGGGGTGCTCGGTGCTCAGTACGTTGGGTGCTCACTACTCAGGGTGCTCGGTGGTCAGTGCTCAGTGTGCTGGGTGCTCAGTGCTCAGGGTGCTGGGTGCTCAGTTCTCAGGGTGCTGGGTGCTCAGTACTCAGGGTGCTGGGTGCTCAGTGCTCAGGGTGCTGGGTGCTCAGTGCTCAGGGTGCTGGGTGCTCAGTACTGACGGTGCTGGGTGCTCAGTACTCGGGGTGCTGGGCGGGTGCTGGGTGCTCAGTACTCACGGTGCTGGGTGCTCAGTACTCGGGTGCTGGGTGCTCAGTGCTCAGGGTGCTGGGTGCTCAGTGCTCGGGGTGCTGGGTGCTCAGTGCTCAGTACTCAGGGTGCTGGATGCTCAGTGCTCAGGGTGCTGGGTGCTCAGTTCTCAGTACTCAGGGTGCTGGGTGCTCAGTGCTCAGGGTGCTGTGTGCTCAATGCTCAGGGTGCTGGGTGCTCAGTGCTCAGGGTGCTGGGTACTCAGTGCTCAGGGTGCTGGGTGCTCAATACTCAGGGTGCTGGGTGCTCAGTACTCAGGTTGCTGGGTGCTCAGTGCTCGGGGTGCTCGGTGCTCAGTACTCAGGGTGTTGGGTGCTCAGTGCTCGAGGTGCTCAGTACTCAGGGTGCTGTGTGTTCAGTGCTCAGGGTGCTGGGTGCTCAGTACTCAGGGTGCTCGGTGCTTAGTACTCAGGGTGCTTGGTGCTCAGTACTCCGGGTGCTGGGTGCTCAGTGCTCGGGGTGCTCGGTGCTCAGTACTCAGGGTGTTGGGTGCTCAGTGCTCGAGGTGCTCAGTACTCAGGGTGCTGTGTGTTCAGTGCTCAGGGTGCTGGGTGCTCAGTACTCAGGGTGCTCGGTGCTTAGTACTCAGGGTGCTTGGTGCTCAGTACTCCGGGTGCTGGGTGCTCAGTGCTCGGGGTGCTCGGTGCTCAGTGCTCAAGGTGCTGGGTGCTCAGTACTCAGGGTGCTCATTGCTCAGGGTGCTGGGTGCTCAGTACTCAGGGTGCTGGGTGCTCAGTGCTCAGGGTGCTCGGTGCTCGGGGCGCTGGGTGCTCAGTCCTCGGGGTGCTCAGAGCTCAGTACTCAGGGTGCTGGGTGCTCAGTGCTCGGGGTTCTCGGTGCTCAGTACTCAGGGTGCTGGGTGCTCAGTGCTCGTTGTGCTCGGTGCTCAGTACTTTGGGTGCTCACTACTCAGGGTGGTGGGTGCTCAGTGCTCAGGGTGGTGGGTGCTCAGTGCTCAGGGTGCTGGGTGCTCAGTGCTCAGGGTGCTGGGTGCTCAGTACTCAAGGTGCTGGGTGCTCAGTGCTCGGGGTGCTGGGTGCTCAGTGCTCAGGGTGCTGGGTGCTCAGTACTCAGGGTGCTGGGTGTTCAGTACTCGGGGTGCTGGGTTCTCATTACTCAGGGTGCTGGGTGCTCAGTACACGGGGTGCTGGGTTCTCAGTACACAGGTTGCTGGGTGCTCAGTACTCAGGGTGCTGGGTGCTCAGTACTCGGGTGCTGGGTGCTCAGTGCTCAGGGTGCTGGGTGCTCAGTGCTCGGGGTGCTGGGTGCTCAGGGCTCAGTACTCAGGGTGCTGGGTGCTCAGTGCTCGGGGTGCTGGGTGCTGAGTGCTCAGTACTCAGGGTGCTGGGTGCTCAGGGCTCAGGGTGCTGGGTCCTCAGTGCTCAGGGTGCTGGGTGCTCAGTGCTCGGGGTGCTGGGTGCTCGGTGCTCATTGCTCAGGTTGCTGGGTGCTCAGTGCTCAGGGTGCTCCGTGCTCGGGGCGCTGGGTGCTCAGTGCTCACGGTGCTCGGAGCTCAGTACTCAGGGTGCTGGGTGCTCAGTGCTCGGGGTGCTCGGTGCTCAGTACTCAGGGTGCTGGGTGCTCAGTGCTCGGGGTGCTCGGTGCTCAGTATGTTGGGTGCTCACAACTCAGGGTGCTGGGTGCTCAGTGCTCAGGGTGCTGGGTGCTCAGTACTCCGGGTGCTGGGTGCTCAGTGCTCGGGGTGCTCGGAGCTCAGTATTCAGGGTGCTGGGTGCTCAGTTCTCGGGGTGGTCGGTGCTCAGTACTCAGGGTGCTGGGTGCTCAGTGCTCGGGGTGCTCGGTGCTCAGTACGTTGGGTGCTCACTACTCAGGGTGCTGGGTGCTCAGTGCTCAGTGTGCTGGGTTCTCAGTGCTCAGGGTGCTGGGTGCTCAGTGCTCAGGGTGCTGGGTGCTCAGTACTCAGGGTGCTGGGTGCTCAGTGCTCAGGGTGCTGGGTGCTCAGTGCTCAGGGTGCTGGGTGCTCAGTACTGAGGGTGCTGGGTGCTCAGTACTCGGGGTGCTGGGCGCTCAGTACTTAGGGTGCTGGGTGCTCAGTACTCAGGGTGCTGGGTGCTCAGTACTCGGGTGCTGGGTGCTCAGTGCTCAGGGTGCTGGGTGCTCAGTGCTCAGTACTCAGGGTGCTGGGTGCTCAGTGCTCAGGGTGCTGGGTGCTCAGTGCTCAGGGTGCTGGGTGCTCAGTACTGAGGGTGCTGGGTGCTCAGTACTCGGGGTGCTGGGCGGGTGCTGGGTGCTCAGTACTCAGGGTGCTGGGTGCTCAGTACTCGGGTGCTGGGTGCTCAGTGCTCAGGGTGCTGGGTGCTCAGTGCTCGGGGTGCTGGGTGCTCAGTGCTCAGTACTCAGGGTGCTGGGTGCTCAGTGCTCAGGGTGCTGGGTGCTCAGTTCTCAGTACTCAGGGTGCTGGGTGCTCAGTGCTCAGGGTGCTGTGTGCTCAGTGCTCAGGGTGCTGGGTGCTCAGTGCTCAGGGTGCTGGGTACTCAGTGCTCAGGGTGCTGGGTGCTCAATACTCAGGGTGCTGGGTGCTCAGTGCTCAGGGTGCTGGGTGCTCAGTACTCCGGGTGCTGGGTGCTCAGTGCTCGGGGTGCTCGGAGCTCAGTACTCAGGGTGCTGGGTGCTCAGTTCTCGGGGTGATCGGTGCTCAGTACTCAGGGTGCTGGGTGCTCAGTGCTCGGGGTGCTCGGTGCTCAGTACGTTGGGTGCTCACTACTCAGGGTGCTCGGTGGTCAGTGCTCAGTGTGCTGGGTGCTCAGTGCTCAGGGTGCTGGGTGCTCAGTTCTCAGGGTGCTGGGTGCTCAGTACTCAGGGTGCTGGGTGCTCAGTGCTCAGGGTGCTGGGTGCTCAGTGCTCAGGGTGCTGGGTGCTCAGTACTGACGGTGCTGGGTGCTCAGTACTCGGGGTGCTGGGCGGGTGCTGGGTGCTCAGTACTCACGGTGCTGGGTGCTCAGTACTCGGGTGCTGGGTGCTCAGTGCTCAGGGTGCTGGGTGCTCAGTGCTCGGGGTGCTGGGTGCTCAGTGCTCAGTACTCAGGGTGCTGGATGCTCAGTGCTCAGGGTGCTGGGTGCTCAGTTCTCAGTACTCAGGGTGCTGGGTGCTCAGTGCTCAGGGTGCTGTGTGCTCAATGCTCAGGGTGCTGGGTGCTCAGTGCTCAGGGTGCTGGGTACTCAGTGCTCAGGGTGCTGGGTGCTCAATACTCAGGGTGCTGGGTGCTCAGTACTCAGGTTGCTGGGTGCTCAGTGCTCGGGGTGCTGGGTGCTCAGTGCTCGGGGTGCTCGGTGCTCAGTACTCAGGGTGTTGGGTGCTCAGTGCTCGAGGTGCTCAGTACTCAGGGTGCTGTGTGTTCAGTGCTCAGGGTGCTGGGTGCTCAGTACTCAGGGTGCTCGGTGCGTAGTACTCAGGGTGCTTGGTGCTCAGTACTCCGGGTGCTGGGTGCTCAGTGCTCGGGGTGCTCGGTGCTCAGTACTCAGGGTGTTGGGTGCTCAGTGCTCGAGGTGCTCAGTACTCAGGGTGCTGTGTGTTCAGTGCTCAGGGTGCTGGGTGCTCAGTACTCAGGGTGCTCGGTGCTTAGTACTCAGGGTGCTTGGTGCTCAGTACTCCGGGTGCTGGGTGCTCAGTGCTCGGGGTGCTCGGTGCTCAGTGCTCAAGGTGCTGGGTGCTCAGTACTCAGGGTGCTCATTGCTCAGGGTGCTGGGTGCTCAGTACTCAGGGTGCTGGGTGCTCAGTGCTCAGGGTGCTCGGTGCTCGGGGCGCTGGGTGCTCAGTCCTCGGGGTGCTCAGAGCTCAGTACTCAGGGTGCTGGGTGCTCAGTGCTCGGGGTTCTCGGTGCTCAGTACTCAGGGTGCTGGGTGCTCAGTGCTCGTTGTGCTCGGTGCTCAGTACTTTGGGTGCTCACTACTCAGGGTGGTGGGTGCTCAGTGCTCAGGGTGGTGGGTGCTCAGTGCTCAGGGTGCTGGGTGCTCAGTGCTCAGGGTGCTGGGTGCTCAGTACTCAAGGTGCTGGGTGCTCAGTGCTCGGGGTGCTGGGTGCTCAGTGCTCAGGGTGCTGGGTGCTCAGTACTCAGGGTGCTGGGTGTTCAGTACTCGGGGTGCTGGGTTCTCAGTACTCAGGGTGCTGGGTGCTCAGTACACGGGGTGCTGGGTTCTCAGTACACAGGTTGCTGGGTGCTCAGTACTCAGGGTGCTGGGTGCTCAGTACTCGGGTGCTGGGTGCTCAGTGCTCAGGGTGCTGGGTGCTCAGTGCTCGGGGTGCTGGGTGCTCAGGGCTCAGTACTCAGGGTGCTGGGTGCTCAGTGCTCGGGGTGCTGGGTGCTGAGTGCTCAGTACTCAGGGTGCTGGGTGCTCAGGGCTCAGGGTGCTGGGTCCTCAGTGCTCAGGGTGCTGGGTGCTCAGTGCTCGGGGTGCTGGGTGCTCGGTGCTCATTGCTCAGGTTGCTGGGTGCTCAGTGCTCAGGGTGCTCCGTGCTCGGGGCGCTGGGTGCTCAGTGCTCACGGTGCTCGGAGCTCAGTACTCAGGGTGCTGGGTGCTCAGTGCTCGGGGTGCTCGGTGCTCAGTACTCAGGGTCCTGGGTGCTCAGTGCTCGGGGTGCTCGGTGCTCAGTATGTTGGGTGCTCACAACTCAGGGTGCTGGGTGCTCAGTGCTCAGGGTGCTGGGTGCTCAGTACTCCGGGTGCTGGGTGCTCAGTGCTCGGGGTGCTCGGAGCTCAGTATTCAGGGTGCTGGGTGCTCAGTTCTCGGGGTGGTCGGTGCTCAGTACTCAGGGTGCTGGGTGCTCAGTGCTCGGGGTGCTCGGTGCTCAGTACGTTGGGTGCTCACTACTCAGGGTGCTGGGTGCTCAGTGCTCAGTGTGCTGGGTTCTCAGTGCTCAGGGTGCTGGGTGCTCAGTGCTCAGGGTGCTGGGTGCTCAGTACTCAGGGTGCTGGGTGCTCAGTGCTCAGGGTGCTGGGTGCTCAGTGCTCAGGGTGCTGGGTGCTCAGTACTGAGGGTGCTGGGTGCTCAGTACTCGGGGTGCTGGGCGCTCAGTACTTAGGGTGCTGGGTGCTCAGTACTCAGGGTGCTGGGTGCTCAGTACTCGGGTGCTGGGTGCTCAGTGCTCAGGGTGCTGGGTGCTCAGTGCTCAGTACTCAGGGTGCTGGGTGCTCAGTGCTCAGGGTGCTGGGTGCTCAGTTCTCAGTACTCAGGGTGCTGGGTGCTCAGTGCTCAGGGTGCTGGGTGCTCAGTGCTCAGGGTGCTGGGTGCTCAGTGCTCAGGGTGCTGGGTACTCAGTGCTCAGGGTGCTGGGTGCTCAATACTCAGGGTGTTGGGTGCTCAGTACTCAGGTTGCTGGGTGCTCAGTGCTCGGGGTGCTGGGTGCTCAGTGCTCGCGGTGCTGGGTGCTCAGTGCTCGGGGTGCTCGGTGCTCAGTACTCAGGGTGTTGGGTGCTCAGTGCTCGAGGTGCTCAGTACTAAGGGTGCTGTGTGTTCAGTGCTCAGGGTGCTGGGTGCTCAGTACTCAGGGTGCTCGGTGCTTAGTACTCAGGGTGCTTGGTGCTCAGTACTCCGGGTGCTGGGTGCTCAGTGCTCGGGGTGCTCGGTGCTCAGTGCTCAAGGTGCTGGGTACTCAGTACTCAGGGTGCTCATTGCTCAGGGTGCTGTGTGCTCAGTACTCAGGGTGCTGGGTGCTCAGTGCTCAGGGTGCTCGGTGCTCGGGGCGCTGGGTGCTCAGTCCTCGGGGTGCTCGGAGCTCAGTACTCAGGGTGCTGGGTGCTCAGTGCTCGGGGTTCTCGGTGCTCAGTACTCAGGGTGCTGGGGGCTCAGTGCTCGTTGTGCTCGGTGCTCAGTACTTTGGGTGCTCACTACTCAGGGTGGTGGGTGCTCAGTGCTCAGGGTGGTGCGTGCTCAGTGCTCAGGGTGCTGGGTGCTCAGTGCTCAGGGTGCTGGGTGCTCAGTGCTCAGGGTGCTGGGTGCTCAGTGCTCGGGGTGCTGGGTGCTCAGTGCTCAGGGTGCTGGGTGCTCAGTACTCAGGGTGCTGGGTGTTCAGTACTCGGGGTGCTGGGTTCTCAGTACTCAGGGTGCTGGGTGCTCAGTACACGGGGTGCTGGGTTCTCAGTACACAGGTTGCTGGGTGCTCAGTACTCAGGGTGCTGGGTGCTCAGTACTCGGGTGCTGGGTGCTCAGTGCTCAGGGTGCTGGGTGCTCAGTGCTCGGGGTGCTGGGTGCTCAGGGCTCAGTACTCAGGGTGCTGGGTGCTCAGTGCTCGGGGTGCTGGGTGCTGAGTGCTCAGTACTCAGGGTGCTGGGTGCTCAGGGCTCAGGGTGCTGTGTCCTCAGTGCTCAGGGTGCTGGGTGCTCAGTTCTCGGGGTGCTGGGTGCTCAGTGCTCAGTACTCAGGGTGCTGGGTGCTCAGTGCTCAGGGTGCTGGGTGCTCAGTGCTCGGGGTGCTGGGTGCTCAGTGCTCAGGGTGCTGGGTGCTCAGTACTCCGGGTGCTGGGTGCTGAGTGCTCAGTACTCAGGGTGCTGGGTGCTCAGTGCTCGGGGAGCTGGGTGCTCAGTGCTCAGGGTGCTGGGTGCTCAGTACTCAGGGTGCTGGGTGTTCAGTACTCGGGGTGCTGGGTTCTCAGTACTCAGGGTGCTGGGTGCTCAGTACTCGGGGTGCTGGGTGCTCAGTGCTCAGGGTGCTGGGTGCTCAGTGCTCGGGGTGCTGGGTGCTCAGTGCTCAGTACTCAGGGTGCTGGGTGCTCAGTGCTCAGGGTGCTGGGTGCTCAGTGCTCGGGGTGCTGGGTGCTCAGTACTCAGGGTGCTGGGTGCTCAGTACTCCGGGTGCTGGGTGCTCAGTTCTCGGGGTGCTCGGTGCTCAGTACTCAGTGCTCAGGGTGCTCAGTGCTCAGGGTGCTGGGTGTTCAGTACTCAGGGTGCTGGGTGCTCAGTACTTGGGGTGCTCGGTGCTCAGTGCTCAGGGTGCTGGGTGCTCAGTGCTCAGGGTGCTCGGTGCTCCGGGCGCTGGGTGCTCAGTGCTCGGGGTGCTCGGAGCTCAGTACTCAGGGTGCTGGGTGCTCAGTGCTCGGGGTGCTCGGTGCTCAGTACTCAGGGTGCTGGATGCTCAGTGCTCGGGGTGCTGGGTGCTCAGTGCTCAGTACTCAGGGTGCTGGGTGCTCAGTGCTCAGGGTGCTGTGTGCTCAGTGCTCAGGGTGCTGGGTGCTCAGTGCTCAGGGTGCTGGGTAATCAGTGCTCAGGGTGCTGGGTGCTCAGTACTCAGGGTGCTGGGTGCTCAGTACTCAGGGTGCTGGGTGCTCAGTGCTCGGGGTGCTATGTGCTCAGTGGTCGCGGTGCTGGGTGCTCAGTGCTCGAGGTGCTCAGTACTCAGGGTGCTGTGTGTTCAGTGCTCAGGGTGCTGGGTGCTCAGTACTCAGGGTGCTCGGTGCTTAGTACTCAGGGTGCTGGGTGCTCAGTACTCCGGGTGCTGGGTGCTCAGTGCTCGGGGTGCTCGGTGCTCAGTACTCAAGGTGCTGGGTGCTCAGTACTCAGGGTGCTCATTGCTCAGGGTGCTGGGTGCTAAGTGCTCAGGGTGCTCGGTGCTCGGGGCGCTGGGTGCTCAGTGCTCGGGGTGCTCGGAGCTCAGTACTCAGGGTGCTGGGTGCTCAGTACTCGGGGTGCTCGGTGCTCAGTACTCAGTGTGCTGGGTGCTCAGTGCTCGGGGTGCTCGGTGCTCAGTACGTTGGGTGCTCACTACTCAGGGTGCTGGGTGCTCAGTGCTCAGGGTGCTGGGTGCTCAGTACTCAGGGTGCTGGGTGCTCAGTGCTCGGGGTGCTGGGTGCTCAGTGCTCAGGGTGCTGGGTGCTCAGTACTCAGGGTGCTCGGTGCTTAGTACTCAGGGTGCTCAGTGCTCGGGGTGCTGGGTGCTCAGTGCTCGGGGTGCTAGGTGCTCAGTACTCAGAGTGCTGGGTGCTCAGTACTCAGGGTACTGGGTGCTCAGTACTCGGGTGCTGGGTGCTCAGTGCTCAGGGTTCTGGGTGCTCAGTGCTCGGGGTGCTGGGTGCTCAGTGCTCAGGGTGCTGGGTGCTCAGTACTCAGGGTGCTCAGTGCTCAGTACTCGGGGTGCTGGGTGCTCAGTGCTCAGGGTGCTCAGTGCTCAGTACTCGTTGTGCTGTGTGCTCAGTGCTCCGGGTGCTCAGTGCTCAGTGCTCGGGGTGCTGGGTGGTCAGTGCTCGGGGCGCTGTGGGCTCAGTGCTCAGTGTGCTGGGTGCTCAGTGCTCGGGGTGCTGGGTGCTCAGTGCTCAGGGTGCTGGGTGCTCAGTACTCCGGGTGCTGGGTGCTGAGTGCTCAGTACTCAGGGTGCTGGGTGCTCAGTGCTCGGGGTGCTGGGTGCTCAGTGCTCAGGGTGCTGGGTGCTCAGTACTCAGGGTGCTGGGTGTTCAGTACTCGGGGTGCTGGGTTCTCAGTACTCAGGGTGCTGGGTGCTCAGTACTCGGGGTGCTGGGTGCTCAGTGCTCAGGGTGCTGGGTGCTCAGTGCTCGGGGTGCTGGGTGCTCAGTGCTCAGTACTCAGGGTGCTGGGTGCTCAGGGCTCAGGGTGCTGGGTGCTCAGTGCTCGGGGTGCTGGGTGCTCAGTACTCAGGGTGCTGGGTGCTCAGTACTCCGGGTGCTGGGTGCTCAGTTCTCGGGGTGCTCGGTGCTCAGTACTCAGTGCTCAGGGTGCTCAGTGCTCAGTGCTCAGGGTGCTGGGTGTTCAGTACTCAGGGTGCTGGGTGCTCAGTACTTGGGGTGCTCGGTGCTCAGTGCTCAGGGTGCTGGGTGCTCAGTGCTCAGGGTGCTCGGTGCTCCGGGCGCTGGGTGCTCAGTGCTCGGGGTGCTCGCAGCTCAGTACTCAGGGTGCTGGGTGCTCAGTGCTCGGGGTGCTCGGTGCTCAGTACTCAGGGTGCTGGATGCTCAGTGCTCGGGGTGCTGGGTGCTCAGTGCTCAGTACTCAGGGTGCTGGGTGCTCAGTGCTCAGGGTGCTGTGTGCTCAGTGCTCAGGGTGCTGGGTGCTCAGTGCTCAGGGTGCTGGGTAATCAGTGCTCAGGGTGCTGGGTGCTCAGTACTCAGGGTGCTGGGTGCTCAGTACTCAGGGTGCTGGGTGCTCAGTGCTCGGGGTGCTATGTGCTCAGTGGTCGCGGTGCTGGGTGCTCAGTGCTCGAGGTGCTCAGTACTCAGGGTGCTGTGTGTTCAGTGCTCAGGGTGCTGGGTGCTCAGTACTCAGGGTGCTCGGTGCTTAGTACTCAGGGTGCTGGGTGCTCAGTACTCCGGGTGCTGGGTGCTCAGTGCTCGGGGTGCTCGGTGCTCAGTACTCAAGGTGCTGGGTGCTCAGTACTCAGGGTGCTCATTGCTCAGGGTGCTGGGTGCTAAGTGCTCAGGGTGCTCGGTGCTCGGGGCGCTGGGTGCTCAGTGCTCGGGGTGCTCGGAGCTCAGTACTCAGGGTGCTGGGTGCTCAGTACTCGGGGTGCTCGGTGCTCAGTACTCAGGGTGCTGGGTGCTCAGTGCTCGGGGTGCTCGGTGCTCAGTACGTTGGGTGCTCACTACTCAGGGTGCTGGGTGCTCAGTGCTCAGGGTGCTGGGTGCTCAGTACTCAGGGTGCTGGGTGCTCAGTGCTCGGGGTGCTGGGTGCTCAGTGCTCAGGGTGCTGGGTGCTCAGTACTCAGGGTGCTCGGTGCTTAGTACTCAGGGTGCTCAGTGCTCGGGGTGCTGGGTGCTCAGTGCTCGGGGTGCTAGGTGCTCAGTACTCAGAGTGCTGGGTGCTCAGTACTCAGGGTACTGGGTGCTCAGTACTCGGGTGCTGGGTGCTCAGTGCTCAGGGTTCTGGGTGCTCAGTGCTCGGGGTGCTGGGTGCTCAGTGCTCAGGGTGCTGGGTGCTCAGTACTCAGGGTGCTCAGTGCTCAGTACTCGGGGTGCTGGGTGCTCAGTGCTCAGGGTGCTCAGTGCTCAGTACTCGTTGTGCTGTGTGCTCAGTGCTCCGGGTGCTCAGTGCTCAGTGCTCGGGGTGCTGGGTGGTCAGTGCTCGGGGCGCTGTGGGCTCAGTGCTCAGTGTGCTGGGTGCTCAGTACTCGGGGTGCTGGGTGCTCAGTGCTCAGGGTGCTCAGTGCTCAGTACTCAGTGCTCAGGGTGCTCAGTGCTCAGTGCTCAGGGTGCTGGGTGTTCAGTACTCAGGGTGCTGGGTGCTCAGTACTCAGGGTGCTGGGTGCTCAGTACTCAGGGTGCTGGGTGCTCAGTGCTCGGGGTCCTCAGTACTCAGGGTGCTGTGTGTTCAGTGCTCAGGGTACTGGGTGCTCAGTACTCAGGGTGCTGGGTGCTCAGTACTCAGGGTGCTGGGTGCTCAGTACTCCGGGTGCTGGGTGCTCAGTTCTCGGGGTGCTCGGTGCTCAGTACTCAGTGCTCAGGGTGCTCAGTGCTCAGTGCTCAGGGTGCTGGGTGTTCAGTACTCAGGGTGCTGGGTGCTCAGTACTCGGGGTGCTCGGTGCTCAGTGCTCAGGGTGCTGGGTGCTCAGTGCTCAGGGTGCTCGGTGCTCCGGGCGCTGGGTGCTCAGTGCTCGGGGTGCTCGGAGCTCAGTACTCAGGGTGCTGGGTGCTCAGTGCTCGGGGTGCTCGGTGCTCAGTACTCAGGGTGCTGGATGCTCAGTGCTCGGGGTGCTGGGTGCTCAGTGCTCAGTACTCAGGGTGCTGGGTGCTCAGTGCTCAGGGTGCTGTGTGCTCAGTGCTCAGGGTGCTGGGTGCTCAGTGCTCAGGGTGCTGGGCAATCAGTGCTCAGGGTGCTGGGTGCTCAGTACTCAGGGTGCTGGGTGCTCAGTACTCAGGGTGCTGGGTGCTCAGTGCTCGGGGTGCTATGTGCTCAGTGGTCGCGGTGCTGGGTGCTCAGTGCTCGAGGTGATCAGTACTCAGGGTGCTGTGTGTTCAGTGCTCAGGGTGCTGGGTGCTCAGTACTCAGGGTGCTCGTTGCTCAGTGCTCAAGGTGCTGGGTGCTCAGTACTCAGGGTGCTGGGTGCTCAGTACTCCGGGTGCTGGGTGCTCAGTGCTCGGGGTGCTCGTTGCTCAGTGCTCAAGGTGCTGGGTGCTCAGTACTCAGGGTGCTCATTGCTCAGGGTGCTGGGTGCTAAGTGCTCAGGGTGCTCGGTGCTCGGGGCGCTGGGTGCTCAGTGCTCGGGGTGCTCGGAGCTCAGTACTCAGGGTGCTGGGTGCTCAGTACTCGGGGTGCTCGGTGCTCAGTACTCAGGGTGCTGGGTGCTCAGTGCTCGGGGTGCTCGGTGCTCAGTACGTTGGGTGCTCACTACTCAGGGTGCTGGGTGCTCAGTGCTCAGGGTGCTGGGTGCTCAGTACTCAGGGTGCTGGGTGCTCAGTGCTCGGGGTGCTGGGTGCTCAGTGCTCAGGGTGCTGGGTGCTCAGTACTCAGGGTGCTCGGTGCTTAGTACTCAGGGTGCTCAGTGCTCGGGGTGCTGGGTGCTCAGTGCTCGGGGTGCTAGGTGCTCAGTACTCAGAGTGCTGGGTGCTCAGTACTCAGGGTACTGGGTGCTCAGTACTCGGGTGCTGGGTGCTCAGTGCTCAGGGTTCTGGGTGCTCAGTGCTCGGGGTGCTGGGTGCTCAGTGCTCAGGGTGCTGGGTGCTCAGTACTCAGGGTGCTCAGTGCTCAGTACTCGGGGTGCTGGGTGCTCAGTGCTCAGGGTGCTCAGTGCTCAGTACTCGTTGTGCTGTGTGCTCAGTGCTCCGGGTGCTCAGTGCTCAGTGCTCGGGGTGCTGGGTGGTCAGTGCTCGGGGCGCTGTGGGCTCAGTGCTCAGTGTGCTGGGTGCTCAGTACTCGGGGTGCTGGGTGCTCAGTGCTCAGGGTGCTCAGTGCTCAGTACTCAGTGCTCAGGGTGCTCAGTGCTCAGTGCTCAGGGTGCTGGGTGTTCAGTACTCAGGGTGCTGGGTGCTCAGTACTCAGGGTGCTGGGTGCTCAGTACTCAGGGTGCTGGGTGCTCAGTGCTCGGGGTCCTCAGTACTCAGGGTGCTGTGTGTTCAGTGCTCAGGGTACTGGGTGCTCAGTACTCAGGGTGCTCGGTGCTTAGTACTCAGGGTGCTGGGTGCTCAGTACTCCGGGTGCTGGGTGCTCAGTGCTCGGGGTGCTCGGAGCTCAGTACTCAGGGTGCTGGGTGCTCAGTGCTCAGGGTGATTGGTGCTCAGTACTCAGGGTGCTGGGTGCTCAGTGCTCGGGGTGCTCGGTGCTCAGTACGTTGGGTGCTCACTACTCAGGGTCCTGGGTGCTCAGTGCTCAGTGTGCTGGGTGCTCAGTGCTCAGGGTGCTGGGTGCTCAGTGCTCAGGGTGCTGGGTGCTCAGTACTCAGGGTGCTGGGTGCTCAGTGCTCAGCGTGCTGGGTGCTCAGTACTCCGGGTGCTGGGTGCTCAGTACTTGGGGTGCTGGGTGCTCAGTACTCAGGGTGCTGGGTGCTCAGTGCTCAGCGTGCTGGGTGCTCAGTACTCAGGGTGCTGGGTGCTCAGTGCTCAGGGTGCTGGGTACTCAGTGCTCAGGGTGCTGGGTGCTCAGTGCTCGGGGTGCTCGGAGCTCAGTACTCAGGGTGCTGGGTGCTCAGTGCTCAGGGTGATTGGTGCTCAGTACTCAGGGTGCTGGGTGCTCAGTGCTCGGGGTGCTCGGTGCTCAGTACGTTGGGTGCTCACTACTCAGGGTCCTGGGTGCTCAGTGCTCAGTGTGCTGGGTGCTCAGTACTCAGGGTGCTGGGTGCTCAGTGCTCAGCGTGCTGGGTGCTCAGTACTCAGGGTGCTGGGTGCTCAGTACTTGGGGTGCTGGGTGCTCAGTACTCAGGGTGCTGGGTGCTCAGTACTCAGGGTGCTGGGTGCTCAGTACTCGGGTGCTGGGTGCTCAGTGCTCAGGGTGCTGGGTGCTCAGTGCTCGGGGTGCTGGGTGCTCAGTGCTCAGTACTCAGGGTGCTGGGTGCTCAGTGCTCGGGGTGCTGGGTGCTCAGTGCTCAGTACTCAGGGTGCTGGGTGCTCAGTGCTCAGGGTGCTGGGTGCTCAGTGCTCAGGGTGCTGGGTGCTCTGTGCTCAGGGTGCTGGGTACTCAGTGCTCAGGGTGCTGGGTTCTCAGTACTCAGGGTGCTCAGTGCTCAGTACTCGGGGTGCTGGGTGCTCAGTGCTCAGGGTGCTCAGTGCTTAGTACTCGGGGTGCTGTGTGCTCAGTGCTCCGGGTGCTCAGTGCTCAGTGCTCGGGGTGCTGGGTGGTCAGTGCTCGGGGCGCTGGGGGCTCAGTGCTCGGTGTGCTGGGTGCTCAGTACTCGGGGTGCTGGGTGCTCAGTGCTCAGGGTGCTCAGTGCTCAGTACTCAGTGCTCAGGGTGCTCAGTGCTCAGTGCTCAGGGTGCTGGGTGTTCAGTACACAGGGTGCTGGGTGCTCAGTACTCAGGGTGCTGGGTGCTCAGTACTCAGGGTGCTGGGTGCTCAGTGCTCGGGGTGCTCAGTACTCAGGGTGCTGTGTGTTCAGTGCTCAGGGTACTGGGAGCACAGTACTCAGGGTGCTCGGTGCTTAGTACTCAGGGTGCTGGGTGCTCAGTACTCCGGGTGCTGGGTGCTCAGGTGCTCGGGGTGCTCGGAGCTCAGTACTCAGGGTTCTGGGTGCTCAGTGCTCGGGGTGATCGGTGCTCAGTACTCAGGGTGCTGGGTGCTCAGTGCTCGGGGTGCTCGGTGCTCAGTACGTTGGGTGCTCACTACTCAGGGTCCTGGGTGCTCAGTGCTCAGTGTGCTGGGTGCTCAGTGCTCAGGGTGCTGGGTGCTCAGTGCTCAGGGTGCTGGGTGTTCAGTACTCAGGGTGCTGGGTGCTCAGTACTCAGGGTGCTGGGTGCTCAGTGCTCAGGGTGCTGGGTGCTCAGTACTCGGGGTGCTCGGTGCTCATTGCTCAGGGTGCTGGGTTCTCAGTGCTCAGGGTGCTCGGTGCTCGGGGCGCTGGGTGCTCCGTGCTCGGGGTGCTCGGAGCTCAGTACTCAGGGTGCTGGGTGCTCAGTGCTCGGGGTGCTCGGTGCTCAGTACTCAGGGTGCTGGGTGCTCAGTGCTCGGGGTGCTGGGTGCTCAGTGCTCAGTACGAAGGGTGCTGGGTGCTCAGTGCTCAGGGTGCTGTGTGCTCAGTGCTCAGGGTGCTGGGTGCTCAGTGCTCAGGGTGCTGGGTAATCAGTGCTCAGGGTGCTGGGTGCTCAGTACTCAGGGTGCTGGGTGCTCAGTACTCAGGGTGCTGGGTGCTCAGTGCTCGGGGTGCTATGTGCTCAGTGGTCGCGGTGCTGGGTGCTCAGTGCTCGGGGTGCTCGGTGCTCAGTACTCAGGGTGCTGGGTGCTCAGTGCTCGAGGTGCTCAGTACTCAGGGTGCTGTGTGTTCAGTGCTCAGGCTGCTGGGTGCTCAGTACTCAGGGTGCTCGGTGCTTAGTACTCAGGGTGCTGGGTGCTCAGTACTCCGGGTGCTGGGTGCTCAGTGCTCGGGGTGCTCGGTGCTCAGTGCTCAAGGTGCTGGGTGCTCAGTACTCAGGGTGCTCATTGCACAGGGTGCTGGCTGCTCAGTGCTCAGGGTGCTCGGTGCTCGGGGCGCTGGGTGCTCAGTGCTCGGGGTGCTCGGAGCTCAGTACTCAGGGTGCTGGGTGCTTAGTACTCGGGGTGCTCGGTGCTCAGTACTCAGGGTGCTGGGTGCTCAGTGCTCGGGGTGCTCGGTGCTCAGTATGTTGGGTGCTCACTACTCAGGGTGCTGGGTGCTCAGTGCTCAGGGTGCTGGGTGCTCAGTACTCAGGGTGCTGGGTGCTCAGTGCTCGGTGTGCTGGGTGCTCAGTGCTCAGGGTGCTGGGTGCTCAGTATTCAGGGTGCTCGGTGCTTAGTACTCAGGGTGCTCGGTGCTCGGGGTGCTGGGTGCTCAGTGCTCGGGGTGCTGGGTGCTCAGTGCTCGTTGTGCTCGGTGCTCAGTACTTTGGGTGCTCACTACTCAGGGTGGTGGGTGCTCAGTGCTCAGGGTGCTGGGTGCTCAGTGCTCAGGGTGCTGGGTGCTCAGTGCTCAGGGTGCTGGGTGCTCAGTGCTCAGGGTGCTGGGTGCTCAGTGCTCGGGGTGCTGGGTGCTCAGTGCTCAGGGTGCTGGGTGCTCAGTACTCAGGGTGCTGGGTGTTCAGTACTCGGGGTGCTGGGTTCTCAGTACTCAGGGTGCTGGGTGCTCAGTACACGGGGTGCTGGGTTCTCAGTACACAGGTTGCTGGGTGCTCAGTACTCAGGGTGCTGGGTGCTCAGTACTCGGGTGCTGGGTGCTCAGTGCTCAGGGTGCTGGGTGCTCAGTGCTCGGGGTGCTGGGTGCTCAGGGCTCAGTACTCAGGGTGCTGGGTGCTCAGTGCTCGGGGTTCTGGGTGCTGAGTGCTCAGTACTCAGGGTGCTGGGTGCTCAGGGCTCAGGGTGCTGGGTCCTCAGTGCTCAGGGTGCTGGGTGCTCAGTGCTCGGGGTGCTGGGTGCTCAGTGCTCAGTACTCAGGGTGCTGGGTGCTCAGTGCTCAGGGTGCTAAGTGCTCAGTGCTCGGGGTGCTGGGTGCTCAGTGCTCAGGGTGCTGGGTGCTCAGTACTCCGGGAGCTGGGTGCTGAGTGCTCAGTACTCAGGGTGCTGGGTGCTCAGTGCTCGGGGTGCTGGGTGCTCAGTGCTCAGGGTGCTGGGTGCTCAGTACTCAGGGTGCTGGGTGTTCAGTACTCGGGGTGCTGGGTGCTCAGTACTCAGGGTGCTGGGTGCTCAGTACTCAGGGTACTGGGTGCTCAGTACTCAGGTGCTTGGTGCTCAGTGCTCAGGGTGCTGGGTGCTCAGTGCTCAGGGTGCTGGGTGCTCAGTTCTCAGGGTGCTGGGTGCTCAGTACTCGGGGTGCTGGGTGCTCAGTACTCAGGGTGCTGGGTGCACAGTACTCAGGGTGCTGGGTGCTCAGTACTCGGGTGCTGGGTGCTCAGTGCTCAGGGTGCTGGGTGCTCAGTGCTCGGGGTGCTGGGTGCTCAGTGCTCAGTACTCAGGGTGCTGGGTGCTCAGTGCTCGGGTGCTGGGTGCTCAGTGCTCAGTACTCAGGGTGCTGGGTGCTCAGTGCTCATGGTGCTGGGTGCTCAGTGCTCAGGGTGCTAGGTGCTCGGTGCTCGGGGTGCTGGATGCTTAGTGCTCGGGGTGCCGGTGCTCAGTACTCGGGGTGCTCAGTGCTCAGTACTCAGGGCGCTGGGTGCTCAGTGCTCAGGGTGCTGGATGCTCAGTGCTCGGGGTGCTGGGTGCTCAGTGCTCAGTACTCAGGGTGCTGGGTGCTCAGTGCTCAGGGTGCTGTGTGCTCAGTGCTCAGGGTGCTGGGTGCTCAGTGCTCAGGGTGCAGGGTAATCAGTGCTCAGGGTGCTGGGTGCTCAGTACTCAGGGTGCTGGGTGCTCAGTACTCAGGGTGCTGGGTGCTCAGTGCTCGGGGTGCTATGTGCTCAGTGGTCGCGGTGCTGGGTGCTCAGTGCTCGAGGTGATCAGTACTCAGGGTGCTGTGTGTTCAGTGCTCAGGGTGCTGGGTGCTCAGTACTCAGGGTGCTCAGTGCTTAGTACTCAGGGTGCTGGGTGCTCAGTACTCCGGGTGCTGGGTGCTCAGTGCTCGGGGTGCTCGTTGCTCAGTGCTCAAGGTGCTGGGTGCTCAGTACTCAGGGTGCTCATTGCTCAGGGTGCTGGGTGCTAAGTGCTCAGGGTGCTCGGTGCTCGGGGCGCTGGGTGCTCAGTGCTCGGGGTGCTCGGAGCTCAGTACTCAGGGTGCTGGGTGCTCAGTACTCAGGGTGCTCGGTGCTTAGTACTCAGGGTGCTGGGTGCTCAGTACTCCGGGTGCTGGGTGCTCAGTGCTCGGGGTGCTCGGTGCTCAGTACTCAGGGTGCTGGGTGCTCAGTGCTCAGGGTGATTGGTGCTCAGTACTCAGGGTGCTGGGTGCTCAGTACTCCGGGTGCTGGGTGCTCAGTGCTCGGGGTGCTCGGAGCTCAGTACTCAGGGTGCTGGGTGCTCAGTGCTCAGGGTGATTGGTGCTCAGTACTCAGGGTGCTGGGTGCTCAGTGCTCGGGGTGCTCGGTGCTCAGTACGTTGGGTGCTCACTACTCAGGGTCCTGGGTGCTCAGTGCTCAGTGTGCTGGGTGCTCAGTGCTCAGGGTGCTGGGTGCTCAGTGCTCAGGGTGCTGGGTGCTCAGTACTCAGGGTGCTGGGTGCTCAGTGCTCAGCGTGCTGGGTGCTCAGTACTCCGGGTGCTGGGTGCTCAGTACTTGGGGTGCTGGGTGCTCAGTACTCAGGGTGCTGGGTGCTCAGTGCTCAGCGTGCTGGGTGCTCAGTACTCAGGGTGCTGGGTGCTCAGTGCTCAGGGTGCTGGGTACTCAGTGCTCAGGGTGCTGGGTGCTCAGTGCTCGGGGTGCTCGGAGCTCAGTACTCAGGGTGCTGGGTGCTCAGTGCTCAGGGTGATTGGTGCTCAGTACTCAGGGTGCTGGGTGCTCAGTGCTCGGGGTGCTCGGTGCTCAGTACGTTGGGTGCTCACTACTCAGGGTCCTGGGTGCTCAGTGCTCAGTGTGCTGGGTGCTCAGTACTCAGGGTGCTGGGTGCTCAGTGCTCAGCGTGCTGGGTGCTCAGTACTCAGGGTGCTGGGTGCTCAGTACTTGGGGTGCTGGGTGCTCAGTACTCAGGGTGCTGGGTGCTCAGTACTCAGGGTGCTGGGTGCTCAGTACTCGGGTGCTGGGTGCTCAGTGCTCAGGGTGCTGGGTGCTCAGTGCTCGGGGTGCTGGGTGCTCAGTGCTCAGTACTCAGGGTGCTGGGTGCTCAGTGCTCGGGGTGCTGGGTGCTCAGTGCTCAGTACTCAGGGTGCTGGGTGCTCAGTGCTCAGGGTGCTGGGTGCTCAGTGCTCAGGGTGCTGGGTGCTCTGTGCTCAGGGTGCTGGGTACTCAGTGCTCAGGGTGCTGGGTTCTCAGTACTCAGGGTGCTCAGTGCTCAGTACTCGGGGTGCTGGGTGCTCAGTGCTCAGGGTGCTCAGTGCTTAGTACTCGGGGTGCTGTGTGCTCAGTGCTCCGGGTGCTCAGTGCTCAGTGCTCGGGGTGCTGGGTGGTCAGTGCTCGGGGCGCTGGGGGCTCAGTGCTCGGTGTGCTGGGTGCTCAGTACTCGGGGTGCTGGGTGCTCAGTGCTCAGGGTGCTCAGTGCTCAGTACTCAGTGCTCAGGGTGCTCAGTGCTCAGTGCTCAGGGTGCTGGGTGTTCAGTACACAGGGTGCTGGGTGCTCAGTACTCAGGGTGCTGGGTGCTCAGTACTCAGGGTGCTGGGTGCTCAGTGCTCGGGGTGCTCAGTACTCAGGGTGCTGTGTGTTCAGTGCTCAGGGTACTGGGAGCACAGTACTCAGGGTGCTCGGTGCTTAGTACTCAGGGTGCTGGGTGCTCAGTACTCCGGGTGCTGGGTGCTCAGGTGCTCGGGGTGCTCGGAGCTCAGTACTCAGGGTTCTGGGTGCTCAGTGCTCGGGGTGATCGGTGCTCAGTACTCAGGGTGCTGGGTGCTCAGTGCTCGGGGTGCTCGGTGCTCAGTACGTTGGGTGCTCACTACTCAGGGTCCTGGGTGCTCAGTGCTCAGTGTGCTGGGTGCTCAGTGCTCAGGGTGCTGGGTGCTCAGTGCTCAGGGTGCTGGGTGTTCAGTACTCAGGGTGCTGGGTGCTCAGTACTCAGGGTGCTGGGTGCTCAGTGCTCAGGGTGCTGGGTGCTCAGTACTCGGGGTGCTCGGTGCTCATTGCTCAGGGTGCTGGGTTCTCAGTGCTCAGGGTGCTCGGTGCTCGGGGCGCTGGGTGCTCCGTGCTCGGGGTGCTCGGAGCTCAGTACTCAGGGTGCTGGGTGCTCAGTGCTCGGGGTGCTCGGTGCTCAGTACTCAGGGTGCTGGGTGCTCAGTGCTCGGGGTGCTGGGTGCTCAGTGCTCAGTACGAAGGGTGCTGGGTGCTCAGTGCTCAGGGTGCTGTGTGCTCAGTGCTCAGGGTGCTGGGTGCTCAGTGCTCAGGGTGCTGGGTAATCAGTGCTCAGGGTGCTGGGTGCTCAGTACTCAGGGTGCTGGGTGCTCAGTACTCAGGGTGCTGGGTGCTCAGTGCTCGGGGTGCTATGTGCTCAGTGGTCGCGGTGCTGGGTGCTCAGTGCTCGGGGTGCTCGGTGCTCAGTACTCAGGGTGCTGGGTGCTCAGTGCTCGAGGTGCTCAGTACTCAGGGTGCTGTGTGTTCAGTGCTCAGGCTGCTGGGTGCTCAGTACTCAGGGTGCTCGGTGCTTAGTACTCAGGGTGCTGGGTGCTCAGTACTCCGGGTGCTGGGTGCTCAGTGCTCGGGGTGCTCGGTGCTCAGTGCTCAAGGTGCTGGGTGCTCAGTACTCAGGGTGCTCATTGCACAGGGTGCTGGCTGCTCAGTGCTCAGGGTGCTCGGTGCTCGGGGCGCTGGGTGCTCAGTGCTCGGGGTGCTCGGAGCTCAGTACTCAGGGTGCTGGGTGCTTAGTACTCGGGGTGCTCGGTGCTCAGTACTCAGGGTGCTGGGTGCTCAGTGCTCGGGGTGCTCGGTGCTCAGTATGTTGGGTGCTCACTACTCAGGGTGCTGGGTGCTCAGTGCTCAGGGTGCTGGGTGCTCAGTACTCAGGGTGCTGGGTGCTCAGTGCTCGGTGTGCTGGGTGCTCAGTGCTCAGGGTGCTGGGTGCTCAGTATTCAGGGTGCTCGGTGCTTAGTACTCAGGGTGCTCGGTGCTCGGGGTGCTGGGTGCTCAGTGCTCGGGGTGCTGGGTGCTCAGTGCTCGTTGTGCTCGGTGCTCAGTACTTTGGGTGCTCACTACTCAGGGTGGTGGGTGCTCAGTGCTCAGGGTGCTGGGTGCTCAGTGCTCAGGGTGCTGGGTGCTCAGTGCTCAGGGTGCTGGGTGCTCAGTGCTCAGGGTGCTGGGTGCTCAGTGCTCGGGGTGCTGGGTGCTCAGTGCTCAGGGTGCTGGGTGCTCAGTACTCAGGGTGCTGGGTGTTCAGTACTCGGGGTGCTGGGTTCTCAGTACTCAGGGTGCTGGGTGCTCAGTACACGGGGTGCTGGGTTCTCAGTACACAGGTTGCTGGGTGCTCAGTACTCAGGGTGCTGGGTGCTCAGTACTCGGGTGCTGGGTGCTCAGTGCTCAGGGTGCTGGGTGCTCAGTGCTCGGGGTGCTGGGTGCTCAGGGCTCAGTACTCAGGGTGCTGGGTGCTCAGTGCTCGGGGTTCTGGGTGCTGAGTGCTCAGTACTCAGGGTGCTGGGTGCTCAGGGCTCAGGGTGCTGGGTCCTCAGTGCTCAGGGTGCTGGGTGCTCAGTGCTCGGGGTGCTGGGTGCTCAGTGCTCAGTACTCAGGGTGCTGGGTGCTCAGTGCTCAGGGTGCTAAGTGCTCAGTGCTCGGGGTGCTGGGTGCTCAGTGCTCAGGGTGCTGGGTGCTCAGTACTCCGGGAGCTGGGTGCTGAGTGCTCAGTACTCAGGGTGCTGGGTGCTCAGTGCTCGGGGTGCTGGGTGCTCAGTGCTCAGGGTGCTGGGTGCTCAGTACTCAGGGTGCTGGGTGTTCAGTACTCGGGGTGCTGGGTGCTCAGTACTCAGGGTGCTGGGTGCTCAGTACTCAGGGTACTGGGTGCTCAGTACTCAGGTGCTTGGTGCTCAGTGCTCAGGGTGCTGGGTGCTCAGTGCTCAGGGTGCTGGGTGCTCAGTTCTCAGGGTGCTGGGTGCTCAGTACTCGGGGTGCTGGGTGCTCAGTACTCAGGGTGCTGGGTGCACAGTACTCAGGGTGCTGGGTGCTCAGTACTCGGGTGCTGGGTGCTCAGTGCTCAGGGTGCTGGGTGCTCAGTGCTCGGGGTGCTGGGTGCTCAGTGCTCAGTACTCAGGGTGCTGGGTGCTCAGTGCTCGGGTGCTGGGTGCTCAGTGCTCAGTACTCAGGGTGCTGGGTGCTCAGTGCTCATGGTGCTGGGTGCTCAGTGCTCAGGGTGCTAGGTGCTCGGTGCTCGGGGTGCTGGATGCTTAGTGCTCGGGGTGCCGGTGCTCAGTACTCGGGGTGCTCAGTGCTCAGTACTCAGGGCGCTGGGTGCTCAGTGCTCAGGGTGCTGGATGCTCAGTGCTCGGGGTGCTGGGTGCTCAGTGCTCAGTACTCAGGGTGCTGGGTGCTCAGTGCTCAGGGTGCTGTGTGCTCAGTGCTCAGGGTGCTGGGTGCTCAGTGCTCAGGGTGCAGGGTAATCAGTGCTCAGGGTGCTGGGTGCTCAGTACTCAGGGTGCTGGGTGCTCAGTACTCAGGGTGCTGGGTGCTCAGTGCTCGGGGTGCTATGTGCTCAGTGGTCGCGGTGCTGGGTGCTCAGTGCTCGAGGTGATCAGTACTCAGGGTGCTGTGTGTTCAGTGCTCAGGGTGCTGGGTGCTCAGTACTCAGGGTGCTCAGTGCTTAGTACTCAGGGTGCTGGGTGCTCAGTACTCCGGGTGCTGGGTGCTCAGTGCTCGGGGTGCTCGTTGCTCAGTGCTCAAGGTGCTGGGTGCTCAGTACTCAGGGTGCTCATTGCTCAGGGTGCTGGGTGCTAAGTGCTCAGGGTGCTCGGTGCTCGGGGCGCTGGGTGCTCAGTGCTCGGGGTGCTCGGAGCTCAGTACTCAGGGTGCTGGGTGCTCAGTACTCAGGGTGCTCGGTGCTTAGTACTCAGGGTGCTGGGTGCTCAGTACTCCGGGTGCTGGGTGCTCAGTGCTCGGGGTGCTCGGTGCTCAGTGCTCAAGGTGCTGGGTGCTCAGTACTCAGGGTGCTCATTGCACAGGGTGCTGGCTGCTCAGTGCTCAGGGTGCTCGGTGCTCGGGGCGCTGGGTGCTCAGTGCTCGGGGTGCTCGGAGCTCAGTACTCAGGGTGCTGGGTGCTTAGTACTCGGGGTGCTCGGTGCTCAGTACTCAGGGTGCTGGGTGCTCAGTGCTCGGGGTGCTCGGTGCTCAGTATGTTGGGTGCTCACTACTCAGGGTGCTGGGTGCTCAGTGCTCAGGGTGCTGGGTGCTCAGTACTCAGGGTGCTGGGTGCTCAGTGCTCGGTGTGCTGGGTGCTCAGTGCTCAGGGTGCTGGGTGCTCAGTATTCAGGGTGCTCGGTGCTTAGTACTCAGGGTGCTCGGTGCTCGGGGTGCTGGGTGCTCAGTGCTCGGGGTGCTGGGTGCTCAGTGCTCGTTGTGCTCGGTGCTCAGTACTTTGGGTGCTCACTACTCAGGGTGGTGGGTGCTCAGTGCTCAGGGTGCTGGGTGCTCAGTGCTCAGGGTGCTGGGTGCTCAGTGCTCAGGGTGCTGGGTGCTCAGTGCTCAGGGTGCTGGGTGCTCAGTGCTCGGGGTGCTGGGTGCTCAGTGCTCAGGGTGCTGGGTGCTCAGTACTCAGGGTGCTGGGTGTTCAGTACTCGGGGTGCTGGGTTCTCAGTACTCAGGGTGCTGGGTGCTCAGTACACGGGGTGCTGGGTTCTCAGTACACAGGTTGCTGGGTGCTCAGTACTCAGGGTGCTGGGTGCTCAGTACTCGGGTGCTGGGTGCTCAGTGCTCAGGGTGCTGGGTGCTCAGTGCTCGGGGTGCTGGGTGCTCAGGGCTCAGTACTCAGGGTGCTGGGTGCTCAGTGCTCGGGGTTCTGGGTGCTGAGTGCTCAGTACTCAGGGTGCTGGGTGCTCAGGGCTCAGGGTGCTGGGTCCTCAGTGCTCAGGGTGCTGGGTGCTCAGTGCTCGGGGTGCTGGGTGCTCAGTGCTCAGTACTCAGGGTGCTGGGTGCTCAGTGCTCAGGGTGCTAAGTGCTCAGTGCTCGGGGTGCTGGGTGCTCAGTGCTCAGGGTGCTGGGTGCTCAGTACTCCGGGAGCTGGGTGCTGAGTGCTCAGTACTCAGGGTGCTGGGTGCTCAGTGCTCGGGGTGCTGGGTGCTCAGTGCTCAGGGTGCTGGGTGCTCAGTACTCAGGGTGCTGGGTGTTCAGTACTCGGGGTGCTGGGTGCTCAGTACTCAGGGTGCTGGGTGCTCAGTACTCAGGGTACTGGGTGCTCAGTACTCAGGTGCTTGGTGCTCAGTGCTCAGGGTGCTGGGTGCTCAGTGCTCAGGGTGCTGGGTGCTCAGTTCTCAGGGTGCTGGGTGCTCAGTACTCGGGGTGCTGGGTGCTCAGTACTCAGGGTGCTGGGTGCACAGTACTCAGGGTGCTGGGTGCTCAGTACTCGGGTGCTGGGTGCTCAGTGCTCAGGGTGCTGGGTGCTCAGTGCTCGGGGTGCTGGGTGCTCAGTGCTCAGTACTCAGGGTGCTGGGTGCTCAGTGCTCGGGTGCTGGGTGCTCAGTGCTCAGTACTCAGGGTGCTGGGTGCTCAGTGCTCATGGTGCTGGGTGCTCAGTGCTCAGGGTGCTAGGTGCTCGGTGCTCGGGGTGCTGGATGCTTAGTGCTCGGGGTGCCGGTGCTCAGTACTCGGGGTGCTCAGTGCTCAGTACTCAGGGCGCTGGGTGCTCAGTGCTCAGGGTGCTGGATGCTCAGTGCTCGGGGTGCTGGGTGCTCAGTGCTCAGTACTCAGGGTGCTGGGTGCTCAGTGCTCAGGGTGCTGTGTGCTCAGTGCTCAGGGTGCTGGGTGCTCAGTGCTCAGGGTGCAGGGTAATCAGTGCTCAGGGTGCTGGGTGCTCAGTACTCAGGGTGCTGGGTGCTCAGTACTCAGGGTGCTGGGTGCTCAGTGCTCGGGGTGCTATGTGCTCAGTGGTCGCGGTGCTGGGTGCTCAGTGCTCGAGGTGATCAGTACTCAGGGTGCTGTGTGTTCAGTGCTCAGGGTGCTGGGTGCTCAGTACTCAGGGTGCTCAGTGCTTAGTACTCAGGGTGCTGGGTGCTCAGTACTCCGGGTGCTGGGTGCTCAGTGCTCGGGGTGCTCGTTGCTCAGTGCTCAAGGTGCTGGGTGCTCAGTACTCAGGGTGCTCATTGCTCAGGGTGCTGGGTGCTAAGTGCTCAGGGTGCTCGGTGCTCGGGGCGCTGGGTGCTCAGTGCTCGGGGTGCTCGGAGCTCAGTACTCAGGGTGCTGGGTGCTCAGTACTCGGGGTGCTCGGTGCTCAGTACTCAGGGTGCTGGGTGCTCAGTGCTCGGGGTGCTCGGTGCTCAGTACGTTGGGTGCTCACTACTCAGGGTGCTGGGTGCTCAGTGCTCAGGGAGCTGGGTGCTCAGTACTCAGGGTGCTGGGTGCTCAGTGCTCGGGGTGCTGGGTGCTCAGTGCTCAGGGTGCTGGGTGCTCAGTACTCAGGGTGCTCGGTGCTTAGTACTCAGGGTGCTCAGTGCTCAGGGTGCTGGGTGCTCAGTGCTCGGGGTGCTAGGTGCTCAGTACTCAGAGTGCTGGGTGCTCAGTACTCAGGGTACTGGGTGCTCAGTACTCGGGTGCTGGGTGCTCAGTGCTCAGGGTTCTGGGTGCTCAGTGCTCGGGGTGCTGGGTGCTCAGTGCTCAGGGTGCTGGGTGCTCAGTACTCAGGGTGCTCAGTGCTCAGTACTCGGGGTGCTGGGTGCTCAGTGCTCAGGGTGCTCAGTGCTCAGTACTCGTTGTGCTGTGTGCTCAGTGCTCCGGGTGCTCAGTGCTCAGTGCTCGGGGTGCTGGGTGGTCAGTGCTCGGGGCGCTGTGGGCTCAGTGCTCAGTGTGCTGGGTGCTCAGTACTCGGGGTGCTGGGTGCTCAGTGCTCAGGGTGCTCAGTGCTCAGTACTCAGTGCTCAGGGTGCTCAGTGCTCAGTGCTCAGGGTGCTGGGTGTTCAGTACTCAGGGTGCTGGGTGCTCAGTACTCAGGGTGCTGGGTGCTCAGTACTCAGGGTGCTGGGTGCTCAGTGCTCGGGGTCCTCAGTACTCAGGGTGCTGTGTGTTCAATGCTCAGGGTACTGGGTGCTCAGTACTCAGGGTGCTCGGTGCTTAGTACTCAGGGTGCTGGGTGCTCAGTACTCCGGGTGCTGGGTGCTCAGTGCTCGGGGTGCTCGGAGCTCAGTACTCAGGGTGCTGGGTGCTCAGTGCTCAGGGTGATTGGTGCTCAGTACTCAGGGTGCTGGGTGCTCAGTGCTCGGGGTGCTCGGTGCTCAGTACGTTGGGTGCTCACTACTCAGGGTCCTGGGTGCTCAGTGCTCAGTGTGCTGGGTGCTCAGTGCTCAGGGTGCTGGGTGCTCAGTGCTCAGGGTGCTGGGTGCTCAGTACTCAGGGTGCTGGGTGCTCAGTGCTCAGCGTGCTGGGTGCTCAGTACTCAGGGCGCTGGGTGCTCAGTACTTGGGGTGCTGGGTGCTCAGTACTCAGGGTGCTGGGTGCTCAGTGCTCAGCGTGCTGGGTGCTCAGTACTCAGGGTGCTGGGTGTTCAGTGCTCAGGGTGCTGGGTACTCAGTGCTCAGGGTGCTGGGTGCTCAGTGCTCGGGGTGCTCGGAGCTCAGTACTCAGGGTGCTGGGTGCTCAGTGCTCAGGGTGATTGGTGCTCAGTACTCAGGGTGCTGGGTGCTCAGTGCTCGGGGTGCTCGGTGCTCAGTACGTTGGGTGCTCACTACTCAGGGTCCTGGGTGCTCAGTGCTCAGTGTGCTGGGTGCTCAGTGCTCAGGGTGATGGGTGCTCAGTACTCAGGGCGCTGGGTGCTCAGTACTCAGGGTGCTGGGTGCTCAGTGCTCAGCGTGCTGGGTGCTCAGTACTCAGGGTGCTGGGTGCTCAGTACTTGGGGTGCTGGGTGCTCAGTACTCAGGGTGCTGGGTGCTCAGTACTCAGGGTGCTGGGTGCTCAGTACTCGGGTGCTGGGTGCTCAGTGCTCAGGGTGCTGGGTGCTCAGTGCTCGGGGTGCTGGGTGCTCAGTGCTCAGTACTCAGGGTGCTGGGTGCTCAGTGCTCGGGGTGCTGGGTGCTCAGTGCTCAGTACTCAGGGTGCTGGGTGCTCAGTGCTCAGGGTGCTGGGTGCTCAGTGCTCAGGGTGCTGGGTGCTCTGTGCTCAGGGTGCTGGGTACTCAGTGCTCAGGGTGCTGGGTTCTCAGTACTCAGTGTGCTCAGTGCTCAGTACTCGGGGTGCTGGGTGCTCAGTGCTCAGGGTGCTCAGTGCTTAGTACTCGGGGTGCTGTGCGCTCAGTGCTCCGGGTGCTCAGTGCTCAGTGCTCGGGGTGCTGGGAGGTCAGTGCTCGGGGCGCTGGGGGCTCAGTGCTCGGTGTGCTGGGTGCTCAGTACTCGGGGTGCTGGGTGCTCAGTGCTCAGGGTGCTCAGTGCTCAGTACTCAGTGCTCAGGGTGCTCAGTGCTCAGTGCTCAGGGTGCTGGGTGTTCAGTACACAGGGTGCTGGGTGCTCAGTACTCAGGGTGCTGGGTGCTCAGTACTCAGGGTGCTGGGTGCTCAGTGCTCGGGATGCTCAGTACTCAGGGTGCTGTGTGTTCAGTGCTCAGGGTACTGGGAGCACAGTACTCAGGGTGCTCGGTGCTTAGTACTCAGGGTGCTGGGTGCTCAGTACTCCGGGTGCTGGGTGCTCAGGTGCTCGGGGTGCTCGGAGCTCAGTACTCAGGTTTCTGGGTGCTCAGTGCTCGGGGTGATCGGTGCTCAGTACTCAGGGTGCTGGGTGCTCAGTGCTCGGGGTGCTCGGTGCTCAGTACGTTGGGTGCTCACTACTCAGGGTCCTGGGTGCTCAGTGCTCAGTGTGCTGGGTGCTCAGTGCTCAGGGTGCTGGGTGCTCAGTGCTCAGGGTGCTGGGTGTTCAGTACTCAGGGTGCTGGGTGCTCAGTACTCAGGGTGCTGGGTGCTCAGTGCTCAGGGTGCTGGGTGCTCAGTACTCGGGGTGCTCGGTGCTCAGTGCTCAGGGTGCTGGGTGCTCAGTGCTCAGGGTGCTCGGTGCTCGGGGCGCTGGGTGCTCCGTGCTCGGGGTGCTCGGAGCTCAGTACTCAGGGTGCTGGGTGCTCAGTGCTCGGGGTGCTCGGTGCTCAGTACTCAGGGTGCTGGGTGCTCAGTGCTCGGGGTGCTGGGTGCTCAGTGCTCAGTACGAAGGGTGCTGGGTGCTCAGTGCTCAGGGTGCTGTGTGCTCAGTGCTCAGGGTGCTGGGTGCTCAGTGCTCAGGGTGCTGGGTAATCAGTGCTCAGGGTGCTGGGTGCTCAGTACTCAGGGTGCTGGGTGCTCAGTACTCAGGGTGCTGGGTGCTCAGTGCTCGGGGTGCTATGTGCTCAGTGGTCGCGGTGCTGGGTGCTCAGTGCTCGGGGTGCTCGGTGCTCAGTACTCAGGGTGCTGGGTGCTCAGTGCTCAAGGTGCTCAGTACTCAGGGTGCTGTGTGTTCAGTGCTCAGGCTGCTGGGTGCTCAGTACTCAGGGTGCTCGGTGCTTAGTACTCAGGGTGCTGGGTGCTCAGTACTCCGGGTGCTGGGTGCTCAGTGCTCGGGGTGCTCGGTGCTCAGTGCTCAAGGTGCTGGGTGCTCAGTACTCAGGGTGCTCATTGCTCAGGGTGCTGGCTGCTCAGTGCTCAGGGTGCTCGGTGCTCGGGGCGCTGGGTGCTCAGTGCTCGGTGTGCTCGGAGCTCAGTACTCAGGGTGCTGTGTGCTCAGTACTCGGGGTGCTCGGTGCTCAGTACTCAGGGTGCTGGGTGCTCAGTGCTCGGGGTGCTCGGTGCTCAGTACGTTGGGTGCTCACTACTCAGGGTGCTGGGTGCTCAGTGCTCAGGGTGCTGGGTGCTCAGTACTCAGGGTGCTGGGTGCTCAGTGCTCGGTGTGCTGGGTGCTCAGTGCTCAGGGTGCTGGGTGCTCAGTATTCAGGGTGCTCGGTGCTTAGTACTCAGGGTGCTCGGTGCTCGGGGTGCTGGGTGCTCAGTGCTCGGGGTGCTGGGTGCTCAGTGCTCGTTGTGCTCGGTGCTCAGTACTTTGGGTGCTCACTACTCAGGGTGGTGGGTGCTCAGTGCTCAGGGTGCTGGGTGCTCAGTGCTCAGGGTGCTGGGTGCTCAGTGCTCAGGGTGCTGGGTGCTCAGTGCTCAGGGTGCTGGGTGCTCAGTGCTCGGGGTGCTGGGTGCTCAGTGCTCAGGGTGCTGGGTGCTCAGTACTCAGGGTGCTGGGTGTTCAGTACTCGGGGTGCTGGGTTCTCAGTACTCAGGGTGCTGGGTGCTCAGTACACGGGGTGCTGGGTTCTCAGTACACAGGTTGCTGGGTGCTCAGTACTCAGGGTGCTGGGTGCTCAGTACTCGGGTGCTGGGTGCTCAGTGCTCAGGGTGCTGGGTGCTCAGTGCTCGGGGTGCTGGGTGCTCAGGGCTCAGTACTCAGGGTGCTGGGTGCTCAGTGCTCGGGGTTCTGGGTGCTGAGTGCTCAGTACTCAGGGTGCTGGGTGCTCAGGGCTCAGGGTGCTGGGTCCTCAGTGCTCAGGGTGCTGGGTGCTCAGTGCTCGGGGTGCTGGGTGCTCAGTGCTCAGTACTCAGGTTGCTGGGTGCTCAGTGCTCAGGGTGCTGGGTGCTTAGTGCTCGGGGTGCTGGGTGCTCAGTGCTCAGGGTGCTGGGTGCTCAGTACTCCGGGAGCTGGGTGCTGAGTGCTCAGTACTCAGGGTGCTGGGTGCTCAGTGCTCGGGGTGCTGGGTGCTCAGTGCTCAGGGTGCTGGGTGCTCAGTACTCAGGGTGCTGGGTGTTCAGTACTCGGGGTGCTGGGTGCTCAGTACTCAGGGTGCTGGGTGCTCAGTACTCAGGGTACTGGGTGCTCAGTACTCGGGTGCTTCGTGCTCAGTGCTCAGGGTGCTGGGTGCTCAGTGCTCAGGGTGCTGGGTGCTCAGTTCTCAGGGTGCTGGGTGCTCAGTACTCGGGGTGCTGGGTGCTCAGTACTCAGGGTGCTGGGTGCACAGTACTCAGGGTGCTGGGTGCTCAGTACTCGGGTGCTGGGTGCTCAGTGCTCAGGGTGCTGGGTGCTCAGTGCTCGGGGTGCTGGGTGCTCAGTGCTCAGTACTCAGGGTGCTGGGTGCTCAGTGCTCGGGTGCTGGGTGCTCAGTGCTCAGTACTCAGGGTGCTGGGTGCTCAGTGCTCATGGTGCTGGGTGCTCAGTGCTCAGGGTGCTAGGTGCTCGGTGCTCGGGGTGCTGGATGCTTAGTGCTCGGGGTGCCGGTGCTCAGTACTCGGGGTGCTCAGTGCTCAGTACTCAGGGTGCTGGGTGCTCAGTGCTCAGGGTGCTGGGTGCTCAGTACTCAGGGTGCTGGGTGCTTGGTGCTCAGTACGCTGGGTGCTCAGTGCTCAGGGTGTTGGGTGCTCAGTACTCAGGGTGCTGGGTGCTCAGTGCTCGGGGTGCGGGGTGCTCAGTGCTCAGTACTCAGGGTGCTGGGTGCTCAGTGCTCAGGGTGCTGGGTGCTCAGTGCTCGGGGTGCTCGGTGCTCAGTACGTTGGGTGCTCACTACTCAGGGTGCTGGGTGCTCAGTGCTCAGGGTGCTGGGTGCTCAGTACTCAGGGTGCTGGGTGCTCAGTGCTCGGGGTGCTGGGTGCTCAGTGCTCAGGGCGCTGGGTGCTCAGTACTCAGGTTGCTGGGTGCTCAGTACTCGGGGTGCTGGGTGCTCAGTACTCAGGGTGCTGGGTGCTCAGTGCTCGGGGTGCTCGGTGCTCAGTACGTTGGGTGCTCACTACTCAGGGTGCTGGGTGCTCAGTGCTCAGGGTGCTGGGTGCTCAGTGCTCAGGGTGCTGGGTGCTCAGTGCTCAGGGTGCTGGGTGCTCAGTACTCAGGGTGCTGGTTGCTCAGTGCTCGGGGTGCTGGGTGCTCAGTGCTCAGGGCGCTGGGTGCTCAGTACTCAGGTTGCTGGGTGCTCAGTACTCGGGGTGCTGGGTGCTCAGTACTCAGGGTGCTGGGTGCTCAGTACTCAGGGTGCTGGGTGCTTAGTACTCGGGTGCTGGGTGCTCAGTGCTCAGGGTGCTGGGTGCTCAGTGCTCGGGGTGCTGGGTGCTCAGTGCTCAGTACTCAGGGTGCTGGGTGCTCAGTGTTTGGGGTGCTGGGTGCTCAGTGCTCAGTACTCAGGGTGCTGGGTGCTCAGTGCTCAGGGTGCTGGGTGCTCAGTGCTCAGGGTGCTGGGTGCTCAGTGCTTAGGGTGCTGGGTATTCAGTGCTCAGGGTGCTGGGTGCTCAGTACTCAGGGTGCTGGGTGCTCAGTGCTCAGGGTGCTGGGTGCTCAGTGCTCGGGGTGCTGGGTGCTCAGTGCTCGGGGTGCTGGGTGGTCAGTGCTCGGGGTGCTCGGTGCTCAGTACTCAGGGTTCTGGGTGCTCAGTGCTCCAGGTGCTCAGTACTCAGGGTGCTGTATGTTCAGTGCTCAGGGTGCTGGGTGCTCGGTGCTCAGGTTGCTGGGTGCTCAGTACTCGGGGTGCTGGGTGCTCAGTACTCAGGGTGCTGGGTGCTCATTGCTCGGGGTGCTGGGTCCTCAGTGCTACGGGTGCTGGGTGCTCAGTGCTCGGGGTGCTGGGTGCTCAGTGCTCGGGGCGCTGGGTGCTCAGTGCTCGGGGTGCTCGGTGCTCAGTACTCAGGGTGCTGGGTGCTCAGTGCTCAGGGTGCTCGGTGCTCAGTACTCAGGGTGCTGGGTGCTCAGTGCTCAGTGTGCTCGGTGCTCAGTACGTTGGGTGCTCAGTACTCAGGGTGTTGGGTGCTCAGTGCCCAGGGTGATCGGTGCTCAGTACTCAGGGTGGTCAGTACTCAGGGTGCTGGGTGCTCAGTACTCAGGGTGCTGGGTGCTCAGTGCTCATGGTGATCGGTGCTCAGTCCTCAGGGTGCTCAGAACTCAGGGTGCTGGGTGCTCAGTGCTCAGGTTGCTCAGTACTCAGGGTGCTGGGTACTCAGTACTCAGGGTGCTGTGTGCTCAGTGCTCGGGGTGCTGGGTGCTCAGTACTCTGGGTGCTGGGTGCTCATTGCTCAGGGTGCTGGGCGCTCAGTACTCAGGGTGCTGGGTGCTCAGTACTCAGGGTGCTGGGTGCTCAGTACTCAGGGTGCTGGGTGCTCAGTGCTCGGGGTCCTCAGTACTCAGGGTGCTGTGTGTTCAATGCTCAGGGTACTGGGTGCTCAGTACTCAGGGTGCTCGGTGCTTAGTACTCAGGGTGCTGGGTGCTCAGTACTCCGGGTGCTGGGTGCTCAGTGCTCGGGGTGCTCGGAGCTCAGTACTCAGGGTGCTGGGTGCTCAGTGCTCAGGGTGATTGGTGCTCAGTACTCAGGGTGCTGGGTGCTCAGTGCTCGGGGTGCTCGGTGCTCAGTACGTTGGGTGCTCACTACTCAGGGTCCTGGGTGCTCAGTGCTCAGTGTGCTGGGTGCTCAGTGCTCAGGGTGCTGGGTGCTCAGTGCTCAGGGTGCTGGGTGCTCAGTACTCAGGGTGCTGGGTGCTCAGTGCTCAGCGTGCTGGGTGCTCAGTACTCAGGGCGCTGGGTGCTCAGTACTTGGGGTGCTGGGTGCTCAGTACTCAGGGTGCTGGGTGCTCAGTGCTCAGCGTGCTGGGTGCTCAGTACTCAGGGTGCTGGGTGTTCAGTGCTCAGGGTGCTGGGTACTCAGTGCTCAGGGTGCTGGGTGCTCAGTGCTCGGGGTGCTCGGAGCTCAGTACTCAGGGTGCTGGGTGCTCAGTGCTCAGGGTGATTGGTGCTCAGTACTCAGGGTGCTGGGTGCTCAGTGCTCGGGGTGCTCGGTGCTCAGTACGTTGGGTGCTCACTACTCAGGGTCCTGGGTGCTCAGTGCTCAGTGTGCTGGGTGCTCAGTGCTCAGGGTGATGGGTGCTCAGTACTCAGGGCGCTGGGTGCTCAGTACTCAGGGTGCTGGGTGCTCAGTGCTCAGCGTGCTGGGTGCTCAGTACTCAGGGTGCTGGGTGCTCAGTACTTGGGGTGCTGGGTGCTCAGTACTCAGGGTGCTGGGTGCTCAGTACTCAGGGTGCTGGGTGCTCAGTACTCGGGTGCTGGGTGCTCAGTGCTCAGGGTGCTGGGTGCTCAGTGCTCGGGGTGCTGGGTGCTCAGTGCTCAGTACTCAGGGTGCTGGGTGCTCAGTGCTCGGGGTGCTGGGTGCTCAGTGCTCAGTACTCAGGGTGCTGGGTGCTCAGTGCTCAGGGTGCTGGGTGCTCAGTGCTCAGGGTGCTGGGTGCTCTGTGCTCAGGGTGCTGGGTACTCAGTGCTCAGGGTGCTGGGTTCTCAGTACTCAGTGTGCTCAGTGCTCAGTACTCGGGGTGCTGGGTGCTCAGTGCTCAGGGTGCTCAGTGCTTAGTACTCGGGGTGCTGTGCGCTCAGTGCTCCGGGTGCTCAGTGCTCAGTGCTCGGGGTGCTGGGTGGTCAGTGCTCGGGGCGCTGGGGGCTCAGTGCTCGGTGTGCTGGGTGCTCAGTACTCGGGGTGCTGGGTGCTCAGTGCTCAGGGTGCTCAGTGCTCAGTACTCAGTGCTCAGGGTGCTCAGTGCTCAGTGCTCAGGGTGCTGGGTGTTCAGTACACAGGGTGCTGGGTGCTCAGTACTCAGGGTGCTGGGTGCTCAGTACTCAGGGTGCTGGGTGCTCAGTGCTCGGGATGCTCAGTACTCAGGGTGCTGTGTGTTCAGTGCTCAGGGTACTGGGAGCACAGTACTCAGGGTGCTCGGTGCTTAGTACTCAGGGTGCTGGGTGCTCAGTACTCCGGGTGCTGGGTGCTCAGGTGCTCGGGGTGCTCGGAGCTCAGTACTCAGGTTTCTGGGTGCTCAGTGCTCGGGGTGATCGGTGCTCAGTACTCAGGGTGCTGGGTGCTCAGTGCTCGGGGTGCTCGGTGCTCAGTACGTTGGGTGCTCACTACTCAGGGTCCTGGGTGCTCAGTGCTCAGTGTGCTGGGTGCTCAGTGCTCAGGGTGCTGGGTGCTCAGTGCTCAGGGTGCTGGGTGTTCAGTACTCAGGGTGCTGGGTGCTCAGTACTCAGGGTGCTGGGTGCTCAGTGCTCAGGGTGCTGGGTGCTCAGTACTCGGGGTGCTCGGTGCTCAGTGCTCAGGGTGCTGGGTGCTCAGTGCTCAGGGTGCTCGGTGCTCGGGGCGCTGGGTGCTCCGTGCTCGGGGTGCTCGGAGCTCAGTACTCAGGGTGCTGGGTGCTCAGTGCTCGGGGTGCTCGGTGCTCAGTACTCAGGGTGCTGGGTGCTCAGTGCTCGGGGTGCTGGGTGCTCAGTGCTCAGTACGAAGGGTGCTGGGTGCTCAGTGCTCAGGGTGCTGTGTGCTCAGTGCTCAGGGTGCTGGGTGCTCAGTGCTCAGGGTGCTGGGTAATCAGTGCTCAGGGTGCTGGGTGCTCAGTACTCAGGGTGCTGGGTGCTCAGTACTCAGGGTGCTGGGTGCTCAGTGCTCGGGGTGCTATGTGCTCAGTGGTCGCGGTGCTGGGTGCTCAGTGCTCGGGGTGCTCGGTGCTCAGTACTCAGGGTGCTGGGTGCTCAGTGCTCAAGGTGC
Source organism: Microtus oregoni (assembly GCF_018167655.1). NCBI lineage: Eukaryota > Metazoa > Chordata > Mammalia > Rodentia > Cricetidae > Microtus > Microtus oregoni. The sequence goes on from NW_024543343.1 coordinate 261,890, forward strand.
TCAGTACTCAGGGTGCTGTGTGTTCAGTGCTCAGGCTGCTGGGTGCTCAGTACTCAGGGTGCTCGGTGCTTAGTACTCAGGGTGCTGGGTGCTCAGTACTCCGGGTGCTGGGTGCTCAGTGCTCGGGGTGCTCGGTGCTCAGTGCTCAAGGTGCTGGGTGCTCAGTACTCAGGGTGCTCATTGCTCAGGGTGCTGGCTGCTCAGTGCTCAGGGTGCTCGGTGCTCGGGGCGCTGGGTGCTCAGTGCTCGGTGTGCTCGGAGCTCAGTACTCAGGGTGCTGTGTGCTCAGTACTCGGGGTGCTCGGTGCTCAGTACTCAGGGTGCTGGGTGCTCAGTGCTCGGGGTGCTCGGTGCTCAGTACGTTGGGTGCTCACTACTCAGGGTGCTGGGTGCTCAGTGCTCAGGGTGCTGGGTGCTCAGTACTCAGGGTGCTGGGTGCTCAGTGCTCGGTGTGCTGGGTGCTCAGTGCTCAGGGTGCTGGGTGCTCAGTATTCAGGGTGCTCGGTGCTTAGTACTCAGGGTGCTCGGTGCTCGGGGTGCTGGGTGCTCAGTGCTCGGGGTGCTGGGTGCTCAGTGCTCGTTGTGCTCGGTGCTCAGTACTTTGGGTGCTCACTACTCAGGGTGGTGGGTGCTCAGTGCTCAGGGTGCTGGGTGCTCAGTGCTCAGGGTGCTGGGTGCTCAGTGCTCAGGGTGCTGGGTGCTCAGTGCTCAGGGTGCTGGGTGCTCAGTGCTCGGGGTGCTGGGTGCTCAGTGCTCAGGGTGCTGGGTGCTCAGTACTCAGGGTGCTGGGTGTTCAGTACTCGGGGTGCTGGGTTCTCAGTACTCAGGGTGCTGGGTGCTCAGTACACGGGGTGCTGGGTTCTCAGTACACAGGTTGCTGGGTGCTCAGTACTCAGGGTGCTGGGTGCTCAGTACTCGGGTGCTGGGTGCTCAGTGCTCAGGGTGCTGGGTGCTCAGTGCTCGGGGTGCTGGGTGCTCAGGGCTCAGTACTCAGGGTGCTGGGTGCTCAGTGCTCGGGGTTCTGGGTGCTGAGTGCTCAGTACTCAGGGTGCTGGGTGCTCAGGGCTCAGGGTGCTGGGTCCTCAGTGCTCAGGGTGCTGGGTGCTCAGTGCTCGGGGTGCTGGGTGCTCAGTGCTCAGTACTCAGGGTGCTGGGTGCTCAGTGCTCAGGGTGCTGGGTGCTTAGTGCTCGGGGTGCTGGGTGCTCAGTGCTCAGGGTGCTGGGTGCTCAGTACTCCGGGAGCTGGGTGCTGAGTGCTCAGTACTCAGGGTGCTGGGTGCTCAGTGCTCGGGGTGCTGGGTGCTCAGTGCTCAGGGTGCTGGGTGCTCAGTACTCAGGGTGCTGGGTGTTCAGTACTCGGGGTGCTGGGTGCTCAGTACTCAGGGTGCTGGGTGCTCAGTACTCAGGGTACTGGGTGCTCAGTACTCGGGTGCTTGGTGCTCAGTGCTCAGGGTGCTGGGTGCTCAGTGCTCAGGGTGCTGGGTGCTCAGTTCTCAGGGTGCTGGGTGCTCAGTACTCGGGGTGCTGGGTGCTCAGTACTCAGGGTGCTGGGTGCACAGTACTCAGGGTGCTGGGTGCTCAGTACTCGGGTGCTGGGTGCTCAGTGCTCAGGGTGCTGGGTGCTCAGTGCTCGGGGTGCTGGGTGCTCAGTGCTCAGTACTCAGGGTGCTGGGTGCTCAGTGCTCGGGTGCTGGGTGCTCAGTGCTCAGTACTCAGGGTGCTGGGTGCTCAGTGCTCATGGTGCTGGGTGCTCAGTGCTCAGGGTGCTAGGTGCTCGGTGCTCGGGGTGCTGGATGCTTAGTGCTCGGGGTGCCGGTGCTCAGTACTCGGGGTGCTCAGTGCTCAGTACTCAGGGTGCTGGGTGCTCAGTGCTCAGGGTGCTGGGTGCTCAGTACTCAGGGTGCTGGGTGCTTGGTGCTCAGTACGCTGGGTGCTCAGTGCTCAGGGTGTTGGGTGCTCAGTACTCAGGGTGCTGGGTGCTCAGTGCTCGGGGTGCGGGGTGCTCAGTGCTCAGTACTCAGGGTGCTGGGTGCTCAGTGCTCAGGGTGCTGGGTGCTCAGTGCTCGGGGTGCTCGGTGCTCAGTACGTTGGGTGCTCACTACTCAGGGTGCTGGGTGCTCAGTGCTCAGGGTGCTGGGTGCTCAGTACTCAGGGTGCTGGGTGCTCAGTGCTCGGGGTGCTGGGTGCTCAGTGCTCAGGGCGCTGGGTGCTCAGTACTCAGGTTGCTGGGTGCTCAGTACTCGGGGTGCTGGGTGCTCAGTACTCAGGGTGCTGGGTGCTCAGTGCTCGGGGTGCTCGGTGCTCAGTACGTTGGGTGCTCACTACTCAGGGTGCTGGGTGCTCAGTGCTCAGGGTGCTGGGTGCTCAGTGCTCAGGGTGCTGGGTGCTCAGTGCTCAGGGTGCTGGGTGCTCAGTACTCAGGGTGCTGGTTGCTCAGTGCTCGGGGTGCTGGGTGCTCAGTGCTCAGGGCGCTGGGTGCTCAGTACTCAGGTTGCTGGGTGCTCAGTACTCGGGGTGCTGGGTGCTCAGTACTCAGGGTGCTGGGTGCTCAGTACTCAGGGTGCTGGGTGCTTAGTACTCGGGTGCTGGGTGCTCAGTGCTCAGGGTGCTGGGTGCTCAGTGCTCGGGGTGCTGGGTGCTCAGTGCTCAGTACTCAGGGTGCTGGGTGCTCAGTGTTTGGGGTGCTGGGTGCTCAGTGCTCAGTACTCAGGGTGCTGGGTGCTCAGTGCTCAGGGTGCTGGGTGCTCAGTGCTCAGGGTGCTGGGTGCTCAGTGCTTAGGGTGCTGGGTATTCAGTGCTCAGGGTGCTGGGTGCTCAGTACTCAGGGTGCTGGGTGCTCAGTGCTCAGGGTGCTGGGTGCTCAGTGCTCGGGGTGCTGGGTGCTCAGTGCTCGGGGTGCTGGGTGGTCAGTGCTCGGGGTGCTCGGTGCTCAGTACTCAGGGTTCTGGGTGCTCAGTGCTCCAGGTGCTCAGTACTCAGGGTGCTGTATGTTCAGTGCTCAGGGTGCTGGGTGCTCGGTGCTCAGGTTGCTGGGTGCTCAGTACTCGGGGTGCTGGGTGCTCAGTACTCAGGGTGCTGGGTGCTCATTGCTCGGGGTGCTGGGTCCTCAGTGCTACGGGTGCTGGGTGCTCAGTGCTCGGGGTGCTGGGTGCTCAGTGCTCGGGGCGCTGGGTGCTCAGTGCTCGGGGTGCTCGGTGCTCAGTACTCAGGGTGCTGGGTGCTCAGTGCTCAGGGTGCTCGGTGCTCAGTACTCAGGGTGCTGGGTGCTCAGTGCTCAGTGTGCTCGGTGCTCAGTACGTTGGGTGCTCAGTACTCAGGGTGTTGGGTGCTCAGTGCCCAGGGTGATCGGTGCTCAGTACTCAGGGTGGTCAGTACTCAGGGTGCTGGGTGCTCAGTACTCAGGGTGCTGGGTGCTCAGTGCTCATGGTGATCGGTGCTCAGTCCTCAGGGTGCTCAGAACTCAGGGTGCTGGGTGCTCAGTGCTCAGGTTGCTCAGTACTCAGGGTGCTGGGTACTCAGTACTCAGGGTGCTGTGTGCTCAGTGCTCGGGGTGCTGGGTGCTCAGTACTCTGGGTGCTGGGTGCTCATTGCTCAGGGTGCTGGGCGCTCAGTACTCAGGGTGCTGGGTGCTCAGTACTCAGGGTGCTCAGTGCTCGGGGAGCTCGGTGCTCAGTACTCAGGGTGCTGGGTGCTCAGTACTCAGTGCTTGGGGTCCTGGGTGCTCAGCGCTCTGGGTGCTTAGTGCACAGTACTCAGGGTGCTGGGTGCTCAGTATTCGGGGTGCTCAGTGCTCGGGGTGCTGGGTGCTCATTACTCAGGGTGCTGGGTGCTCAGTACTCCGGGTGCTGGGTGCTCAGTGCTCGGGGAGCTCGTTGCTAAGTGCACATGGTGCTGGGTGCTCAGTACTCAGGGTGCTCATTGCTCAGGGTGCTGGGTGCTAAGTGCTCAGGGTGCTCGGTGCTCGGGGCGCTGGGTGCTCAGTGCTCGGGGTGCTCGGAGCTCAGTACTCAGGGTGCTGGGTGCTCAGTACTCGGGGTGCTCGGTGCTCAGTACTCAGGGTGCTGGGTGCTCAGTGCTCGGGGTGCTCGGTGCTCAGTACGTTGGGTGCTCACTACTCAGGGTGCTGGGTGCTCAGTGCTCAGGGTGCTGGGTGCTCAGTACTCAGGGTGCTGGGTGCTCAGTGCTCGGGGTGCTGGGTGCTCAGTGCTCAGGGTGCTGGGTGCTCAGTACTCAGGGTGCTCGGTGCTTAGTACTCAGGGTGCTCAGTGCTCGGGGTGCTGGGTGCTCAGTGCTCGGGGTGCTAGGTGCTCAGTACTCAGAGTGCTGGGTGCTCAGTACTCAGGGTACTGGGTGCTCAGTACTCGGGTGCTGGGTGCTCAGTGCTCAGGGTTCTGGGTGCTCAGTGCTCGGGGTGCTGGGTGCTCAGTGCTCAGGGTGCTGGGTGCTCAGTACTCAGGGTGCTCAGTGCTCAGTACTCGGGGTGCTGGGTGCTCAGTGCTCAGGGTGCTCAGTGCTCAGTACTCGTTGTGCTGTGTGCTCAGTGCTCCGGGTGCTCAGTGCTCAGTGCTCGGGGTGCTGGGTGGTCAGTGCTCGGGGCGCTGTGGGCTCAGTGCTCAGTGTGCTGGGTGCTCAGTACTCGGGGTGCTGGGTGCTCAGTGCTCAGGGTGCTCAGTGCTCAGTACTCAGTGCTCAGGGTGCTCAGTGCTCAGTGCTCAGGGTGCTGGGTGTTCAGTACTCAGGGTGCTGGGTGCTCAGTACTCAGGGTGCTGGGTGCTCAGTACTCAGGGTGCTGGGTGCTCAGTGCTCGGGGTCCTCAGTACTCAGGGTGCTGTGTGTTCAGTGCTCAGGGTACTGGGTGCTCAGTACTCAGGGTGCTCGGTGCTTAGTACTCAGGGTGCTGGGTGCTCAGTACTCCGGGTGCTGGGTGCTCAGTGCTCAGGGTGCTCGGAGCTCAGTACTCAGGGTGCTGGGTGCTCAGTGCTCAGGGTGATTGGTGCTCAGTACTCAGGGTGCTGGGTGCTCAGTGCTCGGGGTGCTCGGTGCTCAGTACGTTGGGTGCTCACTACTCAGGGTCCTGGGTGCTCAGTGCTCAGTGTGCTGGGTGCTCAGTGCTCAGGGTGCTGGGTGCTCAGTGCTCAGGGTGCTGGGTGCTCAGTACTCAGGGTGCTGGGTGCTCAGTGCTCAGCGTGCTGGGTGCTCAGTACTCAGGGTGCTGGGTGCTCAGTACTTGGGGTGCTGGGTGCTCAGTACTCAGGGTGCTGGGTGCTCAGTGCTCAGCGTGCTGGGTGCTCAGTACTCAGGGTGCTGGGTGCTCAGTGCTCAGGGTGCTGGGTACTCAGTGCTCAGGGTGCTGGGTGCTCAGTGCTCGGGGTGCTCGGAGCTCAGTACTCAGGGTGCTGGGTGCTCAGTGCTCAGGGTGATTGGTGCTCAGTACTCAGGGTGCTGGGTGCTCAGTGCTCGGGGTGCTCGGTGCTCAGTACGTTGGGTGCTCACTACTCAGGGTCCTGGGTGCTCAGTGCTCAGTGTGCTGGGTGCTCAGTGCTCAGGGTGCTGGGTGCTCAGTACTCAGGGCGCTGGGTGCTCAGTACTCAGGGTGCTGGGTGCTCAGTGCTCAGCGTGCTGGGTGCTCAGTACTCAGGGTGCTGGGTGCTCAGTACTTGGGGTGCTGGGTGCTCAGTACTCAGGGTGCTGGGTGCTCAGTACTCAGGGTGCTGGGTGCTCAGTACTCGGGTGCTGGGTGCTCAGTGCTCAGGGTGCTGGGTGCTCAGTGCTCGGGGTGCTGGGTGCTCAGTGCTCAGTACTCAGGGTGCTGGGTGCTCAGTGCTCGGGGTGCTGGGTGCTCAGTGCTCAGTACTCAGGGTGCTGGGTGCTCAGTGCTCAGGGTGCTGGGTGCTCAGTGCTCAGGGTGCTGGGTGCTCTGTGCTCAGGGTGCTGGGTACTCAGTGCTCAGGGTGCTGGGTTCTCAGTACTCAGGGTGCTCAGTGCTCAGTACTCGGGGTGCTGGGTGCTCAGTGCTCAGGGTGCTCAGTGCTTAGTACTCGGGGTGCTGTGTGCTCAGTGCTCCGGGTGCTCAGTGCTCAGTGCTCGGGGTGCTGGGTGGTCAGTGCTCGGGGCGCTGGGGGCTCAGTGCTCGGTGTGCTGGGTGCTCAGTACTCGGGGTGCTGGGTGCTCAGTGCTCAGGGTGCTCAGTGCTCAGTACTCAGTGCTCAGGGTGCTCAGTGCTCAGTGCTCAGGGTGCTGGGTGTTCAGTACACAGGGTGCTGGGTGCTCAGTACTCAGGGTGCTGGGTGCTCAGTACTCAGGGTGCTGGGTGCTCAGTGCTCGGGGTGCTCAGTACTCAGGGTGCTGTGTGTTCAGTGCTCAGGGTACTGGGAGCACAGTACTCAGGGTGCTCGGTGCTTAGTACTCAGGGTGCTGGGTGCTCAGTACTCCGGGTGCTGGGTGCTCAGGTGCTCGGGGTGCTCAGAGCTCAGTACTCAGGGTTCTGGGTGCTCAGTGCTCGGGATGATCGGTGCTCAGTACTCAGGGTGCTGGGTGCTCAGTGCTCGGGGTGCTCGGTGCTCAGTACGTTGGGTGCTCACTACTCAGGGTCCTGGGTGGTCAGTGCTCAGTGTGCTGGGTGCTCAGTGCTCAGGGTGCTGGGTGCTCAGTGCTCAGGGTGCTGGGTGTTCAGTACTCAGGGTGCTGGGTGCTCAGTACTCAGGGTGCTGGGTGCTCAGTGCTCAGGGTGCTGGGTGCTCAGTACTCGGGGTGCTCGGTGCTCAGTGCTCAGGGTGCTGGGTGCTCAGTGCTCAGGGTGCTCGGTGCTCGGGGCGCTGGGTGCTCCGTGCTCGGGGTGCTCGGAGCTCAGTACTCAGGGTGCTGGGTGCTCAGTGCTCGGGGTGCTCGGTGCTCAGTACTCAGGGTGCTGGGTGCTCAGTGCTCGGAGTGCTGGGTGCTCAGTGCTCAGTACGAAGGGTGCTGGGTGCTCAGTGTTCAGGGTGCTGTGTGCTCAGTGCTCAGGGTGCTGGGTGCTCAGTGCTCAGGGTGCTGGGTAATCAGTGCTCAGGGTGCTGGGTGCTCAGTACTCAGGGTGCTGGGTGCTCAGTACTCAGGGTGCTGGGTGCTCAGTGCTCGGGGTGCTATGTGCTCAGTGGTCGCGGTGCTGGGTGCTCAGTGCTCGGGGTGCTCGGTGCTCAGTACTCAGGGTGCTGGGTGCTCAGTGCTCGAGGTGCTCAGTACTCAGGGTGCTGTGTGTTCAGTGCTCAGGCTGCTGGGTGCTCAGTACTCAGGGTGCTCGGTGCTTAGTACTCAGTGTGCTGGGTGCTCAGTACTCCGGGTGCTGGGTGCTCAGTGCTCGGGGTGCTCGGTGCTCAGTGCTCAAGGTGCTGGGTGCTCAGTACTCAGGGTGCTCATTGCTCAGGGTGCTGGCTGCTCAGTGCTCAGGGTGCTCGGTGCTCGGGGCGCTGGGTGCTCAGTGCTCGGGGTGCATGGAGCTCAGTACTCAGGGTGCTGGGTGCTCAGTACTCGGGGTGCTCGGTGCTCAGTACTCAGGGTGCTGGGTGCTCAGTGCTCGGGGTGCTCGGTGCTCAGTACGTTGGGTGCTCACTACTCAGGGTGCTGGGTGCTCAGTGCTCAGGGTGCTGGGTGCTCAGTACTCAGGGTGCTGGGTGCTCAGTGCTCGGTGTGCTGGGTGCTCAGTGCTCAGGGTGCTGGGTGCTCAGTATTCAGGGTGCTCGGTGCTTAGTACTCAGGGTGCTCGGTGCTCGGGGTGCTGGGTGCTCAGTGCTCGGGGTGCTGGGTGCTCAGTGCTCGTTGTGCTCGGTGCTCAGTACTTTGGGTGCTCACTACTCAGGGTGGTGGGTGCTGAGTGCTCAGGGTGCTGGGTGCTCAGTGCTCAGGGTGCTGGGTGCTCAGTGCTCAGGGTGCTGGGTGCTCAGTGCTCAGGGTGCTGGGTGCTCAGTGCTCGGGGTGCTGGGTGCTCAGTGCTCAGGGTGCTGGGTGCTCAGTACTCAGGGTGCTGGGTGTTCAGTACTCGGGGTGCTGGGTTCTCAGTACTCAGGGTGCTGGGTGCTCAGTACACGGGGTGCTGGGTTCTCAGTACACAGGTTGCTGGGTGCTCAGTACTCAGGGTGCTGGGTGCTCAGTACTCGGGTGCTGGGTGCTCACTGCTCAGGGTGCTGGGTGCTCAGTGCTCGGGGTGCTGGGTGCTCAGGGCTCAGTACTCAGGGTGCTGGGTGCTCAGTGCTCGGGGTTCTGGGTGCTGAGTGCTCAGTACTCAGGGTGCTGGGTGCTCAGGGCTCAGGGTGCTGGGTCCTCAGTGCTCAGGGTGCTGGGTGCTCAGTGCTCGGGGTGCTGGGTGCTCAGTGCTCAGTACTCAGGGTGCTGGGTGCTCAGTGCTCAGGGTGCTGGGTGCTCAGTGCTCGGGGTGCTGGGTGCTCAGTGCTCAGGGTGCTGGGTGCTCAGTACTCCGGGAGCTGGGTGCTGAGTGCTCAGTACTCAGGGTGCTTGGTGCTCAGTGCTCGGGGTGCTGGGTGCTCAGTGCTCAGGGTGCTGGGTGCTCAGTACTCAGGGTGCTGGGTGTTCAGTACTCGGGGTGCTGGGTGCTCAGTACTCAGGGTGCTGGGTGCTCAGTACTCAGGGTACTGGGTGCTCAGTACTCGGGTGCTTGGTGCTCAGTGCTCAGGGTGCTGGGTGCTCAGTGCTCAGGGTGCTGGGTGCTCAGTTCTCAGGGTGCTGGGTGCTCAGTACTCGGGGTGCTGGGTGCTCAGTACTCAGGGTGCTGGGTGCACAGTACTCAGGGTGCTGGGTGCTCAGTACTCGGGTGCTGGGTGCTCAGTGCTCAGGGTGCTGGGTGCTCAGTGCTCGGGGTGCTGGGTGCTCAGTGCTCAGTACTCAGGGTGCTGGGTGCTCAGTGCTCGGGTGCTGGGTGCTCAGTGCTCAGTACTCAGGGTGCTGGGTGCTCAGTGCTCATGGTGCTGGGTGCTCAGTGCTCAGGGTGCTAGGTGCTCGGTGCTCGGGGTGCTGGATGCTTAGTGCTCGGGGTGCCGGTGCTCAGTACTCGGGGTGCTCAGTGCTCAGTACTCAGGGCGCTGGGTGCTCAGTGCTCAGGGTGCTGGGTGCTCAGTACTCAGGGTGCTGGGTGCTCGGTGCTCAGTACGCTGGGTGCTCAGTGCTCAGGGTGCTGGGTGCTCAGTACTCAGGGTGCTGGGTGCTCAGTGCTCGGGGTGCGGGGTGCTCAGTGCTCAGTACTCATGGTGCTGGGTGCTCAGTGCTCAGGGTGCTGGGTGCTCAGTGCTCGGGGTGCTCGGTGCTCAGTTCGTTGGGTGCTCACTACTCAGGGTGCTGGGTGCTCAGTGCTCAGGGTGCTGGGTGCTCAGTACTCAGGGTGCTGGGTGCTCAGTGCTCGGGGTGCTGGGTGCTCAGTGCTCAGGGCGCTGGGTGCTCAGTACTCAGGTTGCTGGGTGCTCAGTACTCGGGGTGCTGGGTGCTCAGTACTCAGGGTGCTGGGTGCTCAGTGCTCGGGGTGCTCGGTGCTCAGTACGTTGGGTGCTCACTACTCAGGGTGCTGGGTGCTCAGTGCTCAGGGTGCTGGGTGCTCAGTGCTCAGGGTGCTGGGTGCTCAGTGCTCAGGGTGCTGGGTGCTCAGTACTCAGGGTGCTGGTTGCTCAGTGCTCGGGGTGCTGGGTGCTCAGTGCTCAGGGCGCTGGGTGCTCAGTACTCAGGTTGCTGGGTGCTCAGTACTCGGGGTGCTGGGTGCTCAGTACTCAGGGTGCTGGGTGCTCAGTACTCAGGGTGCTGGGTGCTTAGTACTCGGGTGCTGGGTGCTCAGTGCTCAGGGTGCTGGGTGCTCAGTGCTCGGGGTGCTGGGTGCTCAGTGCTCAGTACTCAGGGTGCTGGGTGCTCAGTGTTCGGGGTGCTGGGTGCTCAGTGCTCAGTACTCAGGGTGCTGGGTGCTCAGTGCTCAGGTGCTGGGTGCTCAGTGCTCAGGGTGCTGGGTGCTCAGTGCTTAGGGTGCTGGGTATTCAGTGCTCAGGGTGCTGGGTGCTCAGTACTCAGGGTGCTGGGTGCTCAGTGCTCAGGGTGCTGGGTGCTCAGTGCTCGGGGTGCTGGGTGCTCAGTGCTCGGGGTGCTGGGTGGTCAGTGCTCGGGGTGCTCGGTGCTCAGTACTCAGGGTGCTGGGTGCTCAGTGCTCCAGGTGCTCAGTACTCAGGGTGCTGTATGTTCAGTGCTCAGGGTGCTGGGTGCTCGGTGCTCAGGTTGCTGGGTGCTCAGTACTCGGGGTGCTGGGTGCTCAGTACTCAGGGTGCTGGGTGCTCATTGCTCGGGGTGCTGGGTCCTCAGTGCTACGGGTGCTGGGTGCTCAGTGCTCGGGGTGCTGGGTGCTCAGTGCTCGGGGCGCTGGGTGCTCAGTGCTCGGGGTGCTCGGTGCTCAGTACTCAGGGTGCTGGGTGCTCAGTGCTCAGGGTGCTCGGTGCTCAGTACTCAGGGTGCTGGGTGCTCAGTGCTCAGTGTGCTCGGTGCTCAGTACGTTGGGTGCTCAGTACTCAGGGTGTTGGGTGCTCAGTGCTCAGGGTGATCGGTGCTCAGTACTCAGGGTGGTCAGAACTCAGGGTGCTGGGTGCTCAGTGCTCAGGTTGCTCAGTACTCAGGGTGCTGGGTACTCAGTACTCAGGGTGCTGTGTGCTCAGTGCTCGGGGTGCTGGGTGCTCAGTACTCTGGGTGCTGGGTGCTCATTGCTCAGGGTGCTGGGCGCTCAGTACTCAGGGTGCTGGGTGCTCAGTACTCAGGGTGCTCAGTGCTCGGGGAGCTCGGTGCTCAGTACTCAGGGTGCTGGGTGCTCAGTACTCAGTGCTTGGGGTCCTGGGTGCTCAGCGCTCTGGGTGCTTAGTGCACAGTACTCAGGGTGCTGGGAGCTCAGTATTCAGGGTGCTCAGTGCTCGGGGTGCTGGGTGCTCATTACTCAGGGTGCTGGGTGCTCAGTACTCAGGGTGCTGGGTGCTCATTCTCGTGGTGCTGGGTGCTCAGTGCTCGGGGTGCTGGGTGCTCAGTACTCGGGGTGCTGGGTGCTCAGTGCTCAGCATGCTGGGTGCTCAGTACTCAGGGTGCTCGGTTCTCAGTACTCAGGGTGCTGGGTGCTCATTCTCGGGGTGCTGGGTGCTCAGTGCTCATGGTGCTGGGTGCTCAGTGCTCAGGGTCCTCTATGCTCAGTACTCATGGTGCTCAGTACTCAGCGTGCTTTGTGCTCAGTGCTCAGGGTGCTGGGTGCTCAGTACTCAGTGTGCTGTGTGCTCAGTACTCACGGTGCTGGGTGCTGAGTACTCGGGGTGCTGGGTGCTAATTACTCAGGGTGCTGGGTGCTCAGTGCTCAGGGTGCTCGCTGCTCAGTACTCTTTTTGCTGGGTGCTCAGTACTCAGGGTGCTGGGTGCTCAGTGCTCGGGGTGCTCGGTGCTCAGTGCTCAGGATGCTCGGTGCTCAGTACTTTTGCTGCTGGGTGCTCAGTACTCAGGGTGCTGGGTGCTCATTCTCGGGGCGCTGGGTGCTCAGTGCTCGGGGTGCTGGGTGCTCAGTACTCAGGGTGCTGGGTGCTCAGTGCTCAGGGTGCTGGGTGCTCAGTACTCAGGGTGCTAGGTGCTCAGTGCTCAGGGTGCTGGGTGCTCAGTACTCAGGGTGCTGGGTGCTCAGTGCTCAGGGTGCTGGGTGCTCAGTACTCAGGGTGTTGGGAGCTCAGTGCTCAGGGTGATCGGTGCTCAGTACTCACGGTGCTCAGTACTCAGGGTGCTGGGTGCTCAGTGCTCGGGGTGCTGGGTGCTCAGTACTCAGGGTGCTGTGTGCTCAGTGCTCGGGGTGCTGGGTGCTCAGTGCTCAGGGTGATCGGTGCTCAGTACTCAGGGTGCTGGGTGCTCAGTGCTCAGGGTGCTGGGTGCTCAGTCCTCAGGGTGCTCACTGCTCAGGGTGCTGGGTGCTCAGTGCTCGGGGTGCTGGATGCACAGTGCTCCGGGTGCTGGGTGCTCAGTGCTCAGTGCTCAGGGTGCTGGGTGCTCAGTGCTCAGTGCTCAGGGTGCTGGTTGCTCAGTACTCAGGGTGCTAGGTGCTCAGTACTCAGGGTGCTGAGTGCTCAGTGCTCAGGGTGCTGGGTGCTCAGTACTCAGGGTGCTGGGTGATCAGTGCTCGGGGTGCTGGGTGCTCAGTGCTCAGGGTGCTGGGTGCTCAGTGCTCAAGGAGCTGGGTGCTCAGTACTCAGGGTGCTGGGTGCTCAGTGCTCGGGGTGCTCGGTGCTCAGTACTCAAGGTGCTGGGTGCTCATTGCTCAGGGTGCTGGGTGCTCAGTGATCAGGGTGCTGGGTGCTCAGTACTCAGGGTGCTCAGTGCTCAGTACTCGGGGTGCTTGGTGCTCAGTACTCAGGGTGCTCCGAGCTCAGTACTCAGGGTGCTGGGTGCTCAGTGCTCGGGGTGCTCGGTGCTCAGTACTCAGGGTGCTGGGTGCTCAGTGCTCAGGGTGCTGGGTGCTCAGTGCTCAGGGTGCTGGGTGCTCAGTACTCAGGGTGCTGGGTGCTCAGTACTCAGGGTGCTCAGTGCTCAGTACTCGGGGTGCTTGGTGCTCAGTACTCAGGGTGCTCAGTGCTCATTACTCGGGGTGCTGGGTGCTCAGTGCTCAGGGTGCTCAGTGCTCAGTGCTCGGGGTGCTGGGTGCTCAGTGCTCAGGGCGCTGGCTGCTCAGTGCTCGGGGTGCTGGGTGCTCAGTACTCGGGGTGCTGGGTGCTCAGTGCTCAGGGTGCTCAGTGCTCAGTACTCAGTGCTCAGGGTGCTCAGTGTTCAGTGCTCAGGGTGCTGGGTGTTCAGTACTCAGGGTGCTGGGTGCTCAGTACTCAGGGTGCTAGGTGCTCAGTGCTCAGGGTGCTGGGTGCTCAGTGCTCGGGGCGCTGGGTGCTCAGTGCTCGGGGTGCTCGGAGCTCAGTACTCAGGGTTCTGGGTGCTCAGTGCTCGGGGTGATCGGTGCTCAGTACTCAGGGTGCTGGGTGCTCAGTGCTCGGGGTGCTCGGTGCTCAGTACGTTGGGTGCTCACTACTCAGGGTGCTCAGTGCTCAGTACTCGGGGTGCTTGGTGCTCAGTACTCAGGGTGCTCAGTGCTCAGTACTCGGGGTGCTGGGTGCTCAGTGCTCAGGGTGCTCAGTGCTCAGTGCTCGGGGTGCTGGGTGCTCAGTGCTCAGGGTGCTGGGTGCTCAGTGCTCAGGGTGCTGGGTGCTCAGTGCTCAGGGTGCTGGGTGCTCAGTACTCGGGGTGCTGGGTGCTCAGTACTCAGGGTGCTTTGTGCTCAGTACTCAGGATGCTGGGTGCTCAGTACTCGGGTGCTGGGTGCTCAGTGTTCAGGGTGCTGGGTGCTCAGTGCTCAGGGTGCTGGGTGCTCAGTGCTCAGGGCGCTGGGTGCTCAGTACTCAGGTTGCTGGGTGCTCAGTACTCAGGGTGCTGGGTGCTCAGTACTCAGGGTGCTGGGTGCTCATTACTCAGGGTCCTGGGTGCTTAGTACTCGGGTGCTGTGTGCTCAGTGCTCAGGGTGCTGGGTGCTCAGTGCTCGGGGTGCTGGGTGCTCAGTGCTCAGTACTCAGGGTGCTGGGTGCTCAGTGCTCGGGGTGCTGGGTGCTCAGTGCTCAGTACTCAGGGTGCTGGGTGCTCAGTGCTCAGGGTGCTGGGTGCTCAGTGCTCAGGGTGCTGGGTGCTCAGTGCTTAGGGTGCTGGGTACTCAGTGCTCAGGGTGCTGGGTGCTCAGTACTCAGGGTGCTGGGTGCTCAGTGCTCAGGGTGCTGGGTGCTCAGTGCTCGGGGTGCTGGGTGCTCAGTGCTCGGGGTGCTGGGTGGTCAGTGCTCGGGGTGCTCGGTGCTCAGTACTCAGGGTGCTGGGTGCTCAGTGCTCCAGGTGCTCAGTACTCAGGGTGCTGTATGTTCAGTGCTCAGGGTGCTGGGTGCTCGGTGCTCAGGTTGCTGGGTGCTCAGTGCTCGGGGTGCTGGGTGCTCAGTACTCAGGGTGCTGGGTGCTCATTGCTCGGGGTGTTGGGTCCTCAGTGCTACGGGTGCTGGGTGCTCAGTGCTCGGGGTGCTGGGTGCTCAGTGCTCGGGGCGCTGGGTGCTCAGTGCTCGGGGTGCTCAGTGCTCAATACTCAGGGTGCTGGGTGCTCAGTGCTCAGGGTGCTCGGTGCTCAGTACTCAGGGTGCTGGGTGCTCAGTGCTCAGTGTGCTCGGTGCTCAGTACGTTGGGTGCTCAGTACTCAGGGTGTTGGGTGCTCAGTGCTCAGGGTGATCGGTGCTCAGTACTCAGGGTGGTCAGTACTCAGGGTGCTGGGTGCTCAGAACTCAGGGTGCTGGGTGCTCAGTGCTCAGGTTGCTCAGTACTCAGGGTGCTGGGTACTCAGTACTCAGGGTGCTGTGTGCTCAGTGCTCGGGGTGCTGGGTGCTCAGTACTCTGGGTGCTGGGTGCTCATTGCTCAGGGTGCTGGGCGCTCAGTACTCAGGGTGCTGGGTGCTCAGTACTCAGGATGCTCAGTGCTCGGGGAGCTCGGTGCTCAGTACTCAGGGTGCTGGGTGCTCAGTACTCAGTGCTTGGGGTCCTGGGTGCTCAGCGCTCTGGGTGCTTAGTGCACAGTATTCAGGGTGCTGGGTGCTCAGTATTCAGGGTGCTCAGTGCTCGGGGTGCTGGGTGCTCATTACTCAGGGTGCTGGGTGCTCAGTACTCAGGGTGCTGAGTGCTCATTCTCGTGGTGCTGGGTGCTCAGTGCTCGGGGTGCTGGGTGCTCAGTACTCGGGGTGCTGGGTGCTCAGTGCTCAGCATGCTGGGTGCTCAGTACTCAGGGTGCTCGGTTCTCAGTACTCAGGGTGCTGGGTGCTCATTCTCGGGGTGCTGGGTGCTCAGTGCTCAGGGTGCTGGGTGCTCAGTGCTCAGGGTCCTCTATGCTCAGTACTCAGGGTGCTCAGTACTCAGCGTGCTTTGTGCTCAGTGCTCAGGGTGCTTGGTGCTCAGTACTCAAGGTGCTGTGTGCTCAGTACTCACGGTGATGGGTGCTCAGTACTCGGGGTGCTGGGTGCTCATTACTCAGGGTGCTGGGTGCTCAGTGCTCAGGGTGCTCGCTGCTCAGTACTCTTTTTGCTGGGTGCTCAGTACTCAGGGTGCTGGGTGCTCAGTGCTCGGGGTGCTCGGTGCTCAGTGCTCAGGATGCTCGGTGCTCAGTACTTTTGGTGCTGGGTGCTCAGTACTCAGGGTGCTGGGTGCTCATTCTCGGGGCGCTGGGTGCTCAGTGCTCGGGGTGCTGGGTGCTCAGTACTCAGGGTGCTGGGTGCTCAGTGCTCAGGGTGCTGGGTGCTCAGTACTCAGGGTGCTAGGTGCTCAGTGCTCAGGGTGCTGGGTGCTCAGTACTCAGGGTGCTGGGTGCTCAGTGCTCAGGGTGCTGGGTGCTCAGTACTCAGGGTGTTGGGAGCTCAGTGCTCAGGGTGATCGGTGCTCAGTACTCAGGGTGCTCAGTACTCAGGGTGCTGGGTGCTCAGTGCTCGGGATGCTGGGTGCTCAGTACTCAGGGTGCTGGGTGCTCAGTGCTCGGGGTGCTGGGTGCTCAGTGCTCAGGGTGATCGGTGCTCAGTACTCAGGGTGCTGGGTGCTCAGTGCTCAGGGTGCTGGGTGCTCAGTCCTCAGGGTGCTCACTGCTCAGGGTGCTGGGTGCTCAGTGCTCGGGGTGCTGGATGCACAGTGCTCCGGGTGCTGGGTGCTCAGTGCTCAGTGCTCAGGGTGCTGGGTGCTCAGTGCTCAGTGCTCAGGGTACTGGTTGCTCAGTACTCAGGGTGCTTGGTGCTCAGTACTCAGGGTGCTGAGTGCTCAGTGCTCAGGGTGCTGGGTGCTCAGTACTCAGGGTGCTGGGTGATCAGTGCTCGGGGTGCTGGGTGCTCAGTGCTCAGGGTGCTGGGTGCTCAGTGCTCAAGGAGCTGGGTGCTCAGTACTCAGGGTGCTGGGTGCTCAGTGCTCGGGGTGCTCGGTGCTCAGTACTCAAGGTGCTGGGTGCTCATTGCTCAGGGTGCTGGGTGCTCAGTGATCAGGGTGCTGGGTGCTCAGTACTCAGGGTGATCGGTGCTCAGTACTCAGGGTTCTCATTGCTCAGTACTCAGGGTGCTGGGTACTCAGTGCTCAGGGTGCTGGGTGCTCAGTACTCAGGGTGCTCAGTGCTCAGTACTCGGGGTGCTTGGTGCTCAGTACTCAGGGTGCTCCGAGCTCAGTACTCAGGGTGCTGGGTGCTCAGTGCTCGGGGTGCTCGGTGCTCAGTACTCAGGGTGCATGGTGCTCAGTGCTCGGGGTGCTCGGTGCTCAGTACGTTGTGTGCTCACTACTCAGGGTGCTCAGTGCTCATTACTCGGGGTGCTGGGTGCTCAGTGCTCAGGGTGCTCAGTGCTCAGTGCTCGGGGTGCTGGGTGCTCAGTGCTCTGGGCGCTGGGTGCTCAGTGCTCGGGGTGCTGGGTGCTCAGTACTCGGGGTGCTGGGTGCTCAGTGCTCAGGGTGCTCAGTGCTCAGTACTCAGTGCTCAGGGTGCTCAGTGCTCAGTGCTCAGGGTGCTGGGTGTTCAGTACTCAGGGTGCTGGGTGCTCAGTACTCAGGGTGCTAGGTGCTCAGTGCTCAGGGTGCTGGGTGCTCAGTGCTCGGGGTGCTCGGAGCTCAGTACTCAGGGTGCTGGGTGCTCAGTGCTCGGGGTGATCGGTGCTCAGTACTCAGGGTGCTGGGTGCTCAGTGCTCGGGGTGCTCGGTGCTCAGTACGTTGGGTGCTCACTACTCAGGGTGCTCAGTGCTCAGTACTCGGGGGTGCTTGGTGCTCAGTACTCAGGGTGCTCAGTGCTCAGTACTAGGGGTGCTGGGTGCTCAGTGCTCAGGGTGCTCAGTGCTCAGTGCTCGGGGTGCTGGGTGCTCAGTGCTCAGGGTGCTGGGTGCTCAGTGCTCAGGGTGCTGAGTGCTCAGTGCTCAGGGTGCTGGGTGCTCAGTACTCGGGGTGCTGGGTGCTCAGTACTCAGGGTGCTTTGTGCTCAGTACTCAGGATGCTGGGTGCTCAGTACTCGGGTGTTGGGTGCTCAGTGCTCAGGGTGCTGGGTGCTCAGTGCTCAGGGTGCTGGGTGCTCAGTGCTCAGGGTGCTGGGTGCTCAGTACTCAGGGTGCTGGTTGCTCAGTGCTCGGGGTGCTGGGTGCTCAGTGCTCAGGGCGCTGGGTGCTCAGTACTCAGGTTGCTGGGTGCTCAGTACTCGGGGTGCTGGGTGCTCAGTACTCAGGGTGCTGGGTGCTCAGTACTCAGGGTGCCGGGTGCTTAGTACTCGGGTGCTGGGTGCTCAGTGCTCAGGGTGCTGGGTGCTCAGTGCTCGGGGTGCTGGGTGCTCAGTGCTCAGTACTCAGGGTGCTGGGTGCTCAGTGCTCGGGGTGCTGGGTGCTCAGTGCTGAGTACTCAGGGGGCTGGGTGCTCAGTGCTCAGGGTGCTGGGTGCTCAGTGCTCAGGGTGCTGGGTGCTCAGTGCTTAGGGTGCTGGGTACTCAGTGCTCAGGGTGCTGGGTGCTCAGTACTCAGGGTGCTGGGTGCTCAGTGCTCAGGGTGCTGGGTGCTCAGTGCTCGGGGTGCTGGGTGCTCAGTGCTCGGGGTGCTGGGTGGTCAGTGCTCGGGGTGCTCGGTGCTCAGTACTCAGGGTGCTGGGTGCTCAGTGCTCCAGGTGCTCAGTACTCAGGGTGCTGTATGTTCAGTGCTCAGGGTGCTTGGTGCTCGGTGCTCAGGTTGCTGGGTGCTCAGTACTCGGGGTGCTGGGTGCTCAGTACTCAGGGTGCTGGGTGCTCATTGCTCGGGGTGCTGGGTCCTCAGTGCTACGGGTGCTGGGTGCTCAGTGCTCTTGGTGCTGGGTGCTCAGTGCTCGGGGCGCTGGGTGCTCAGTGCTCGGGGTGCTCGGTGCTCAGTACTCAGGGTGCTGGGTGCTCAGTGCTCAGGGTGCTCGGTGCTCAGTACTCAGGGTGCTGGGTGCTCAGTGCTCAGTGTGCTCGGTGCTCAGTACGTTGGGTGCTCAGTACTCAGGGTGTTGGGTGCTCAGTGCTCAGGGTGATCGGTGCTCAGTACTCAGGGTGGTCAGTACTCAGGGTGCTGGGTGCTCAGTACTCAGGGTGCTGGGTGCTCAGTGCTCATGGTGATCGGTGCTCAGTCCTCAGTTTGCTCAGAACTCAGGGTGCTGGGTGCTCAGTGCTCAGGTTGCTCAGTACTCAGGGTGCTGGGTACTCAGTACTCAGGGTGCTGTGTGCTCAGTGCTCGGGGTGCTGGGTGCTCAGTACTCTGGGTGCTGGGTGCTCATTGCTCAGGGTGCTGGGCGCTCAGTACTCAGGGTGCTGGGTGCTCAGTACTCAGGGTGCTCAGTGCTCGGGGAGCTCGGTGCTCAGTACTCAGGGTGCTGGGTGCTCAGTACTCAGTGCTTGGGGTCCTGGGTGCTCAGCGCTCTGGGTGCTTAGTGCACAGTACTCAGGGTGCTGGGTGCTCAGTATTCAGGGTGCTCAGTGCTCGGGGTGCTGGGTGCTCATTACTCAGGGTGCTGGGTGCTCAGTACTCAGGGTGCTGGGTGCTCATTCTCATGGTGCTGGGTGCTCAGTGCTCGGGGAGCTGGGTGCTCAGTACTCGGGGTGCTGGGTGCTCAGTGCTCAGCATGCTGGGTGCTCAGTACTCAGGGTGCTCGGTTCTCAGTACTCAGGGTGCTGGGTGCTCATTCTCGGGGTGCTGGGTGCTCAGTGCTCAGGGTGCTGGGTGCTCCGTGCTCAGGGTCCTCTATGCTCAGTACTCAGGGTGCTCAGTACTCAGCGTGCTTTGTGCTCAGTTCTCAGGGTGCTGGGTGCTCAGTACTCAGGGTGCTGTGTGCTCAGTACTCATGGTGCTGGGTGCTCAGTACTCAGGGTGCTGGGTGCTCATTACTCAGGGTGCTGGGTGCTCAGTGCTCAGGGTGCTCGCTGCTCAGTACTCTTTTTGCTGGGTGCTCAGTACTCAGGGTGCTGGGTGCTCAGTGCTCGGGGTGCTCAGTGCTCAGTGCTCAGGATGCTCGGTGCTCAGTACTTTTGGTGCTGGGTGCTCAGTGCTCAGGGTGCTGGGTGCTCAGTACTCAGGGTGCTAGGTGCTCAGTGCTCAGGGTGCTGCCTGCTCAGTACTCAGGGTGTAGGGAGCTCAGTGCTCAGGGTGATCGGTGCTCAGTACTCAGGGTGCTCAGTACTCAGGGTGCTGGGTGCTCAGTACTCAGGGTGCTGGGTGCTCAGTGCTCAGGGTGCTGCCTGCTCAGTACTCAGGGTGTTGGGAGCTCAGTGCTCAGGGTGATCGGTGCTCAGTACTCAGGGTGCTCAGTACTCAGGGTGATGGGGTGCTCAGTGCTCGGGGTGCTGGGTGCTCAGTACTCAGGGTGCTGGGTGCTCAGTGCTCGGGGTGCTGGGTGCTCAGTGCTCAGGGTGATCGGTGCTCAGTACTCAGGGTGCTGGGTGCTCAGTGCTCAGGGTGCTGGGTGCTCAGTCCTCAGGGTGCTCACTGCTCAGGGTGCTGGGTGCTCAGGGCTCGGGGTGCTGGATGCACAGTGCTCCGGGTGCTGGGTGCTCAGTGCTCAGTGCTCAGGGTGCTGGGTGCTCAGTGCTCAGTGCTCAGGGTGCTGGTTGCTCAGTACTCAGGGGTGCTAGGTGCTCAGTACTCAGGGTGCTGAGTGCTCAGTGCTCAGGGTGCTGGGTGCTCAGTACTCAGGGTGCTGGGTGATCAGTGCTCGGGGTGCTGGGTGCTCAGTGCTCAGGGTGCTGGGTGCTCAGTGCTCAAGGAGCTGGGTGCTCAGTACTCAGGGTGCTGGGTGCTCAGTGCTCGGGGTGCCGGTGCTCAGTACTCGGGTGCTCAGTGCTCAGTACTCAGGGCGCTGGGGTGCTCAGTGCTCAGGGTGCTGGGTGCTCAGTGCTCAGGGTGCTGGGTGCTCAGTACTCAGGGTGCTGGGTGCTCAGTGCTCGGGGTGCTGGGTGCTCAGTGCTCAGTACTCAGGGTGCTGGGTGCTCAGTGCTCAGGGTGCTGGGTGCTCAGTGCTCGGGGTGCTCGGTGCTCAGTACGTTGGGTGCTCACTACTCAGGGTGCTGGGTGCTCAGTGCTCAGGGTGCTGGGTGCTCAGTGCTCAGGGTGCTGGGTGCACAGTGCTCAGGGTGCTGGGTGCTCAGTACTCAGGGTGCTGGGGTGCTCAGTGCTCGGGGTGCTGGGTGCTCAGTGCTCAGGGCGCTGGGTGCTCAGTACTCAGGTTGCTGGGTGCTCAGTACTCGGGGTGCTGGGTGCTCAGTACTCAGGGTGCTGGGTGCTCAGTGCTCGGGGTGCTCGGTGCTCAGTACGTTGGGTGCTCACTACTCAGGGTGCTGGGTGCTCAGTGCTCAGGGTGCTGGGTGCTCAGTGCTCAGGGTGCTGGGTGCTCAGTGCTCAGGGTGCTGGGTGCTCAGTACTCAGGGTGCAGGTTGCTCAGTGCTCGGGGTGCTGGGTGCTCAGTGCTCAGGGCGCTGGGTGCTCAGTACTCAGGTTGCTGGGTGCTCAGTACTCGGGGTGCTGGGTGCTCAGTACTCAGGGTGCTGGGTGCTCAGTACTCAGGGTGCTGGGTGCTTAGTACTCGGGTGCTGGGTGCTCAGTGCTCAGGGTGCTGGGTGCTCAGTGCTCAGGGTGCTGGGTGCTCAGTGCTCAGTACTCAGGGTGCTGGGTGCTCAGTGCTCGGGGTGCTGGGTGCTCAGTGCTCAGTACTCAGGGTGCTGGGTGCTCAGTGCTCAGGGTGCTGGGTGCTCAGTGCTCAGGGTGCTGGGTGCTCAGTGCTTAGGGTGCTGGGTACTCAGTGCTCAGGGTGCTGGGTGCTCAGTACTCAGGGTGCTGGGTGCTCAGTGCTCAGGGTGCTGGGTGCTCAGTGCTCGGGGTGCTGGGTGCTCAGTGCTCGGGGTGCTGGGTGGTCAGTGCTCGGGGTGCTCGGTGCTCAGTACTCAGGGTGCTTGGTGCTCAGTGCTCCAGGTGCTCAGTACTCAGGGTGCTGTATGTTCAGTGCTCAGGGTGCTGGGTGCTCGGTGCTCAGGTTGCTGGGTGCTCAGTTCTCGGGGTGCTGGGTGCTCAGTACTCAGGGTGCTGGGTGCTCATTGCTCGGGGTGCTGGGTCCTCAGTGCTACGGGTGCTGGGTGCTCAGTGCTCGGGGTGCTGGGTGCTCAGTGCTCGGGGCGCTGGGTGCTCAGTGCTCGGGGTGCTCGGTGCTCAGTACTCAGGGTGCTGGGTGCTCAGTGCTCAGGGTGCTCGGTGCTCAGTACTCAGGGTGCTGGGTGCTCAGTGCTCAGTGTGCTCGGTGCTCAGTACGTTGGGTGCTCAGTACTCAGGGTGTTGGGTGCTCAGTGCTCAGGGTGATCGGTGCTCAGTACTCAGGGTGGTCAGTACTCAGGGTGCTGGGTGCTCAGTACTCAGGGTGCTGGGTGCTCAGTGCTCATGGTGATCGGTGCTCAGTCCTCAGGGTGCTCAGAACTCAGGGTGCTGGGTGCTCAGTGCTCAGGTTGCTCAGTACTCAGGGTGCTGGGTACTCAGTACTCAGGGTGCTGTGTGCTCAGTGCTCGGGGTGCTGGGTGCTCAGTACTCTGGGTGCTGGGTGCTCATTGCTCAGGGTGCTGGGCGCTCAGTACTCAGGGTGCTGGGTGCTCAGTACTCAGGGTGCTCAGTGCTCGGGGAGCTCGGTGCTCAGTACTCAGGGTGCTGGGTGCTCAGTACTCAGTGCTTGGTGTCCTGGGTGCTCAGCGCTCTGGGTGCTTAGTGCACAGTACTCAGGGTGCTGGGTGCTCAGTATTCAGGGTGCTCAGTGCTCGGGGTGCTGGGTGCTCATTACTCAGGGTGCTGGGTGCTCAGTACTCAGGGTGCTGGGTGCTCATTCTCGTGGTGCTGGGTGCTCAGTGCTCGGGGTGCTGGGTGCTCAGTACTCGGGGTGCTGGGTGCTCAGTGCTCAGCATGCTGGGTGCTCAGTACTCAGGGTGCTCGGTTCTCAGTACTCAGGGTGCTGGGTGCTCATTCTCGGGGTGCTGGGTGCTCAGTGCTCAGGGTGCTGGGTGCTCAGTGCTCAGGGTCCTCTATGCTCAGTACTCAGGGTGCTCAGTACTCAGCGTGCTTTGTGCTCAGTGCTCAGGGTGCTGGGTGCTCAGTACTCAGGGTGCTGTGTGCTCAGTACTCACGGTGCTGGGTGCTCAGTACTCGGGGTGCTGGGTGCTCATTAATCAGGGTGCTGGGTGCTCATTCTCGGGGTGCTGGGTGCTCAGTGCTCAGGGTGCTGGGTGCTCAGTGCTCAGGGTCCTCTATGCTCAGTACTCAGGGTGCTCAGTACTCAGCGTGCTTTGTGCTCAGTGCTCAGGGTGCTGGGTGCTCAGTACTCAGGGTGCTGTGTGCTCAGTACTCACGGTGCTGGGTGCTCAGTACTCGGGGTGCTGGGTGCTCATTACTCAGGGTGCTGGGTGCTCAGTGCTCAGGGTGCTCGCTGCTCAGTACTCTTTTTGCTGGGTGCTCAGTACTCAGGGTGCTGGGTGCTCAGTGCTCGGGGTGCTCGGTGCTCAGTGCCCAGGATGCTCGGTGCTCAGTACTTTTGGTGCTGGGTGCTCAGTACTCAGGGTGCTGGGTGCTCAGTGCTCGGGGTGCTCGGTGCTCAGTACTCAGGGTGCTGGGTGCTCAGTGCTCAGGATGCTGGGTGCTCAGTACTCAGGGTGCTCAGTACTCAGTACTCAGGGTGCTGGGTGCTCAGTGCTCGGGGTGCTGGGTGCTCAGTACTCGGAGTGCACGGTGCTCAGTACTCAGGGTGCTGGGTGCTAAGTGCTCAGGTGCTGTGTGCTAAGTACTCAGGTTGCTGGGTGCTCAGTACTCAGGTTGCACAGTACTCAGGGTGCTGGGTGCTCAGGGCTTGGGGTGCTGGGTGCTCAGTACTCAGGATGCTGGGTGCTCAGTACTCAGGGTGCTGGGTGCTCAGTACTCAGGGTGCTGGGTGCTCATTCCTCAGGGTGCTAAGTGCTCAGGGTGCTGGGTGCTCAGTGCTCAGGGAGCTCGGTGCTCAGTACTCAGGGTGCTGAGTGCTCAGTACTCAGGGTGCTGGGTGCTCAGTACTCAGGGTGCTGGGTGCTCAGTGCTCGGGGTGTTGGGTGCTCAGTGCTCAGGGTGCTCAGTGCTCAGTACTCAGGGTGCTGGGTGCTCAGTACTCAGGGTGCTGGGTGCTCAGTGCTCGGGGTGCTGGGTGCTCAGTACTCAGGGTGCTGGGTGCTCAGTGCTCAAGGTGCTGGGTGCTCAGTCCTCGGGGTGCTCCGTGCTCAGTGCTCAGTGTGCTGGGTGCTCAGTACTCAGGGTGCTCGGTGCTCAGTACTAAGGGTGCTCAGTGCTCAGTACTCAGGGTGCTCAGTGCTCAGTGCTCGGGGTGCTGGGTGCTCAGTATTCTGGGTGCTGGGTGCTCAGTACTCAGGGTGCTGGGTGCTCAGTGCTCAGTACTCAGCGTGCTGGGTGCTCAGTGCTCGGGGTGCTGGGTCCTCAGTGCTCAAGGTGCTGGGTGCTCAGTACTCAGGGTGCTGGGTGCTCAGTGCTCGGGGTGCTGGGTCCTCAGTGCTCAGGGTGCTCAGAGCTCAGTGCTCGGTGTGCTGGGTGCTCAGTGCTCGGGGTGCTGGGTGCTCAGTGCTCAGGGTGCTGGTTGCTTAGTACTCAGTTTGCTCAGTGCTCAGGGTGCTGGGTGCTCAGAACTCAGGGTGCTTGGTGCTCAGTACTCAGGGTGCTTAGTGCTCAGAACTCAGGGTGCTTGGTGCTCAGTACTCA